>NC_092872.1:397827761-398133897 GCF_028372415.1 Notamacropus eugenii
TAATGGATTTTTTTTAATTCATAAAATAAAATACATAGACTTCCAAATGAAATTAGTTTTATTAAAATATAATTATCAAAATATTTTTATAGTAAGTTCATGAACTCCAGATTAGGAACTTCTTATCACTAGAGTCCATTTTCTCTTAAGAAAAATATACACATACATATACAAACATGTATGTAAATATGCCTATTTACATACCATTTTTCACAGATATAAATGTATACACACATATATATGTGTGTATATATATACATAAATATAGATATATAGATACTAATGGATGAGTTCCATAGGTTTTCTTTCTAATTCCAATTCATAGTCTGGACTGCAGGAATTCTTCATCCACATAGCCATTTTTTTTTTCTTTAGCTCCAGTTAATGGTGGTGTAAATGGACGCTGGATGAGTCATAGCATAGTGGCCAGTTTTAGGCAGTCATTCAATAAGTTATATTGAAAGCCAACTAGGTACTTACCAGTTTTAAAGCAAAGACAGTCCCTGATCTTGAGGGATTTACATCATAATAATGGAGGAAAGACCAAGAAACATGCTATTAAGAATTTAAAGGGAGATTTGGATGCTTTCCCTTTATTTAGAGGTTTCATGATAGATTTATTATGAATTCAAGTGACTAATCGTAGAAATATGATAATGTGCAATGAGGTAGGGATGGAAAAAATTATTGACAAGCCCAACTTTACATTTATCCATCTTCCAGAGCTAGTTGGAATGTACAAAACTGACTTTAAAAGAGGCTCCATCTGCTTTTTAGGACCAAGTTTCTAAAATGTTTTGTGGCCCTTAATTACAGAGAAAGATCTAGTCCCTGGGTTATTCAGCAAATATTGTATAATGTCTGGTATAATCCAATAATCAAGAGTGATTATGGAGAAAATCAAGCGGTAATAGCAGTCAAATCATTCTGTATCATCAGGAAGTGAGACCTGGAATGTGGTAGTCATTAGTCCTGTCCTGAAAAATTTGTTGAATCTCTCTTGTGCTAATTTAAATATATAAATTTTTTATCATTGATTTGGGAAAACTCCACATGAAAACACTTAAAATGGATAAAAAGAATTATACTTTAATTAGAAACATTTGGCTGCCACAAGTTCTATAAGCAAAAGGAAAAGGAGCATTTATCCATATGAGCCCCATTAATGTTAATGATTGTTGCATGAATAAACCAGCAACAGCTTGTTTTTTGTATGTATGGGTCAAGATTTTTTTTTAACATGACTATGATGAGAAAGTATAAAATGGATGTCTTAATGACCATGTTTCCCTACATATAATGAGGCATAGAATTGAGTCCTGTTATCTACAGGTCTCAATCCAGAAGAATAACACTTCTCAGTCTTGGAGTTTTTGTGATTCTTAAGATTTTACCACCATGGAATAAACAACATCATAATTCTTTTAGTAATAATTCTTCCAGCAGTAGGCTTCTGTAGTATTTCCAGGATAACCGACTACTTTCCTTGTTTAATACCTGAAATATAGATATGTGTCATGATTACGAAAATGTGTGCTCCCTAAGAGCTGAAACAACTACTATTTTAAGAAATATGGGCATCTTTGAAAAATAATTTCCCATCTCACCCCTTTCAGATAGTTTAAAGTTTTAATGAAATACATTAGTCCGGTATTCTAAGATTCTCTACAATTTATCTTCATTTCTTCTTCACATATTTTTTTTTTAATTGATTGGTGAAAAATTTATTTTGTCTGGATTTTATTTGGTATGGACTTGTAATTTTGATTGATATTTAACTCATGGCACCAAAATGATTTAAATTTGATTTAAATTTAAATTATTTGCCTATTGTTAAACAGTTAGTATGTGTTGGTGTCAGGATTTGAACCTAGGTCTTCCATACTCCAAGTCTTGATCTTTACTTCAGCAGAGTGTCTCTCATTTTTTTATCATTATCATTTTTCTTTTGAAAAATAAACCAAAACTCTTACAGAGCAACTAAGCAGAAAATATATGGAAACCCTGCCAAAGTTTACCTTTCAGCTTTTCTCTGGGTTAAACAGCCCAGCATATGTTCTTCCCACAGTCATTTAGAGTGAGTTGCATAGGATGCATAGGGCATCCTAAGAAGAGCTGATGATAAGTTCTTCACTCCCTAAGGAAACTTTCCATCTGACTTACCAAATTGAACTTCCAAGAATATGCAGTCATCTTCCAGTCTTTTCTGAGTTTGTTGTAAGCTTAGGGATAATATTTTTTTTAATGATTCCATATAGAAAAGCATCCAGTCAAATTCCTTGGCTTAAGGCAAAAACTAGTTTGCTTAAATCCCCCTGTTTCCAGGGCACAGTACCTCCACTAACCTTTTCATTTCTTAATGATTACTTCATGTGCTAGTGTTCCTTTACAGTGACCTTCCTGCCAGTTCTGCTTGGACAACTCTGCTTTTAGCCCAGTTTGTACAGCAGATACCACTTGAGTCATGACAGTTGGCTTTCTTGCATATATTTCCAGAGATAAGAGTCTTATAGGTTTGACACTGTTGGAGAAAAAGAACTAAGGTCTGCAGATGGTGCTCTATAGCAGAATGAAAGAAAACTTTATCTCATAAAAAACAGGATAAGTCAGGAATTCATAGCCATGAAATCCAAAGAAACTTCTAATTTTTTCTCTGAAGAAGATATATATTAATAGGGAGGATTGCAGAAAAGCAAAAATTTTAAATATAATAGCATTTTCTCTGAATTACCCATATGTAATGATCCAGAATTGTGAAAAAAAAAAATTAAAGTGGGAAGTGATCTCAGAACTCATATAGATCAACCTGCCCAATCTGAAGATGAGGAAAATGGAGCACAATACTCTCACAGATGATAAGCAGCAGAGAAAGAACATGAGCCCAGAATTTTCAGCACAGGATCCATTTGCCTTTGTCTCATCAACCATCCCATCATCATCCAACTTGTTTTCCTGTGGTCTTGCAGTGGTTAAGTTTCTTCCATGCCCTGATTTTTCTGAAAGAGTAAAAGATAACTACACTTCAGTTGGAATGAAGCGATGACAGAGTCTGAGATAGCTGTGTATATATCACACTGAGAAAAGTATTATGCTATATCCCATTTCATTAGGTTTTCCTTGTACTTGAGTTTTGACTATTATGGTCAATGAAGATTATTTCAGTTGACTTGAGAGAAAGTCTTACTGATCAGAGATAGAATAGAAAGTGGAAAGAGTACTAGATTTGGAGGATGACTTTGGCTTAAATTTTGACTTGCATTACCTTGAGTATGTCTTATTAGCTCTCTGGGGCCCAGTTTCTCAGTTCCTCACCTGTAGAATGAAAAGGATGGATTAAATAGCCTCAAAAGTCCCTTCTACCTCTAAATCTATGGGTCTCCAGGTGGTTTGTTTTTGTTTTCTTTTGTATTTTAACTCTTCTTGCCTCCCATACTAGGTTATAGTTTTTAGGCATCAAAAGGTATTAGGGTATAATTTTAAATAGTCCATCTAATTTGCAATTTAATCTGTGCGACAATATCCTCGTTATTTTTTCAAATGTTTTGAACTTTCAAAGTTAATACTTTCAAATTCAAAAAGTCAAAAATGCTTGAGGGAAGGGTTGGAGCTTGAAGTAGGATATGAATAAGCAGAGAAGGGGAGAGGCATTTTACCATAAATGAATAATATGAGGAATAGGCTTTGAGTCAGCAATGAGCATAATGGGAAGGATTGGGAGAGACATTGTGGAAAATGGCCTGGCCAGTGTCAAGGGTTTGTTCTGTAAGCACCAAATTTATTTGCATAAGAAGATGCAGTCATATTATGGAGGACATTAAATTCTAGGCACAAAAGTATATTTTCCCATTGCCTACATTCCTGAATGAAATATATTCCAACTAAGGTAGACCTGCTTTACCTCTGTCTTGGCAGTAAGTCACTAAACTAGTGTTTTTTTTAAATCAAAGATAGGTATTTAGATTCTGATTTATGGAAGAGAATCATGGAGAGACAGAAGGCTATAGCCAGAGAAGATTTTGAGATCTCAAAGGTAAAGGAATTTGAGTGGTGCTAAAGTCTATGTATGTAATGAGACTTGACATCGGGTCGAAGTAAAGGAGATTGAATGTCAATCAATTGAGGTCAATTCAACAGTCATTATGCAGCACGTTCTATGTACCAGGGAAAGTCCCCATATCATGGTACATAGAGAACTGACCTCAAAGACAGGAAGACCTGGTTTCAAGTCCCTCTTCTAGTACATTTTGACTATGTGATCCTGAGTAAGACATTTCACTTCTCGTTGTTGTAGGAAAGTGTCTTAAACTACACGTGGGGGGTGGAGCCAAGATGGCAGAGTAGAAAATGTACCTACTCTAGCTCTACCACTATAGCCCATAAAATACCTGTAAAAAATGGCCTTAAACAAATTCTAGAGCAACAGAAGCCACAAAATGACAGCATGAAAGAGATTTCCAGCCTAAGATAGCCTGGAAGGAAGACAGGAATTACACCAGGCTCTGAGCAGAGTGCAACCCTCAGACAGTGGCCCAGCCTTGGCCAAGGAGGGAGCAGGCCTCAGGGGCAGAATCCGCTGCAGCGGTTCCCAGATTAGTCAACCAGTAAATGCCAAAAACATCTTCAAAGGTCACTGAGGAAGAGCTTTCACTTGGATGAGAAGGGAAAGCAGTCTGGTCCCAGAGTGGCAACAGCTGCTGCAGCACAGTATCCATTTTAGGAACCCTCCACCTAAAGCTCCTGGGAAAATCAAGCTGCTGATCTGGATCTTAGCCCTGAGTAGTGGCCCTGGGATGAGGAGGAGCATGATGGCGTGGTGGAGATGGAGGCGGTTGCATAGAGGGAACCCCAATCATAGATTATGGGCAGAAAAGCTCTATCTCTGCTCTCAGAGTGGAGAGGAGTCCAGCCTTGACTACATGGTATGAGCAGGCCTCAGGGGCAGAATCCCCTGCAGCAGTTCCCAGATTGCTCAACCCACAAATGCCAAAGACAGCCTCAAAGATCCTGAGCAGAAAAGCTTGTGGTATCTCCCAGACCAGAGTGCAGGCCAGGAGAGGAGTAAACTCCTCTCCCTTGATTGTGCCACCTTGGAGGAACTGAGAACTGACAGGTCCCCAGAGTATATCCTCCTCTTGACAAAGGACTCAAAAGTCAAGTAACTGGCTGGGAAAATGCCCCAAAAAGGGGGGGAAATGAGACTATAGGAGGCTACTTTCTTGGCAAACAGGCATTTTCTTCCATCCTTTTGGGTGAGGAAGAACAATGTTTACCATCAGAGGAAGACCTAAAAGTCAAGGCTTCTGCATCCCAAACCTCCAAAATAAATATGCAATGGTCTCAGGCCATGGAAGAGCTCAAAAAGCATTTTGAAAATCAAGTCAGAGAGGTAGAGAAAAAATTGGGAAGAGAAATGAGAGAGATGCAAGAAAATCATGAAAAGCAACTCAACAGTTTGCTAATGGAGACCCAAAAAAGTGCTGAAGAAAATAATACCTTTAAAAATAGGCTAACTCAATTGGCAAAAGAGGTCCAAAAAGCCAATGAGGAGAAGAATGCTTCAAAAAGCAGAATTAGCCAAATGGAAAAGGAGGTTCAAAAGCTCACTGAAGAAAATAGTTCTTCAGTTTAGAAGGAGGGAGCAGATGGAAGCTAATGACTTTATGAGAAACTAAGAAAATACAAAGCAAAATGGAAAGAATAGAAGACAATGTGTAATATCTCATTGGAAAAACAACTGACCTGGAAAATAGATCCAGTAGAGACAATTTAAAAATTATGGGACTACCTGAAAGCCATGATCAGAAAAAGAGCCTAGACATCATCTTTTATGAAATTATTAAGGAAAACTACCCTGATATTCAAGAACCAGAAGATAAAATACATATTGAAAAAATTCACTGATCACCTCCTGAAAGAGACTCAAAAAGAGAAACTCCTAGGAATATTGCAACCAAATTCCAGAGTTCCCAGGCCAAGAAGAAAATATTGCAAGCAGCTAGAAAGAAACAATTTGAGTATTGTGGAAATACAATCAGGATAACACAAGGTCTAGCAGCTTCTACATTAAGAGAATATGATATTCCAGAAGTCAAAGGAACTAGGATTACAACCAAGAATCACTTATCCAGAAAAACTGAGTATAATACTTCAAAGAAAAAAATGACCATTCAATGAAATTGAGGACTTTCAAGCATTCTTGATGAAAAGACCAGAGCTGAGTAGAAAATTTGACTTTCAATCACAAGAATCAAGAAAAGCATGAAAGGGTAAACAGAAAAGAGAAATCATAAGGGACTTACTAAAGTTGAATTGTTTACATTTCTACAAGAAAAGATAATATTTGTAATTCTTGAAACTTTTCTCAGTATTTGGGTAGCTGGAGGGATTACACACACACACATACACACACACACACACACACACACACACACACACATAGACAGAGAGTAAAGGTTGAGTTGAATAGGAAGGGATGATATCTAAAAAAATAAAATTAAGAGATGAGAGAGGAATATATTGGGAGGAGAAAGGGAGAAATGGAATGGGACAAATTATCTCTTATAAAAGAGGCAAGAAAAGGCTTTTTCAGTGGAGGGGAAAAGGGAGGAGGTGAGAGAAAAAATAAAGCTTACTCTCATCACATTTGGTTTAAGGAGGGAATAGCATGTGCACTCAATTTGGTATGAAAATCTATACTACACTACAGGAAAGTAGGGGAGAAAGGAATAAGTGAGGTGTGTGGAGGGGGATGATAGAATAGAGGACAAATGGGAGGAGGGAGTAATTAGAAGTAAACACTTTTGGGGAGGGACAAGGTCAAAAGAGAAAATAGCTTAAATAGGGGGCAAGATAGGATGGAGGGAAATATAGTTAGTCTTACACAACATGACTATTATAGAAGTCTTTTGCAAAACTACATATATGTAACCAATATCGAATTACTTGCCTTCTCAGTGGGGATGGGTGGGGAGGGAGGAAGGGAGACAAGTTGGAATTCAAAGTTTTAGGGACGAGTTGAGAATTGTTTTTGCATGCAACTGGGAAATAAGAAATACAGGTAATGGGGTATAGAAATCTATCTTGCCATACAAGAAAAGAGAGAAGATGGGGATAAAGAAAGGGAGGGATGTAACAGAAGGGAGGGCAGATTGGGGGAAGGGGTAATCAGAATGCAAAATGATTTGCGAGGGAGAGACAGGGAGAAATTTTGGAACTCAAAATTTTGTGGAAATGAATGTTGAAAACTAAAAATAAATAAATAAACATTAAAAAATAATAATAAAATAAAATAAAAAACTACACATGGCAGAGAAGCTGACCTGTAATTGAAAAAGGGACTTTCCTCTCCTAGACCTTGTGTATCCCAATGAAATTCCTAGTTCAGTCCCTATCCTTATCCCTATGAGCCAGACACTGCTAATCACTGGGGAGACAAAGACAAAAACAAGTTTCTGCCCAAAAAGAACTTATATTCTGATAAAATAATAATCATTGACATCACCATTGATATGAATAAATGGATAAATATATATACATATAACATATGGAGAGAGAGATCACTTTAGTATCTACAAAAGTTTTGTTATCTCGTTTGATCCTTCCTCCCAACACAGCAAACCACACTGGATGTTATTATTCCCATTTAATAAGTGAAAAAACTGAGACTAAGAAATTGTCTATGGCCTCATACCTAGAAAATATCTAAAGAAGATGTGAACTCAAATCTTCTTGACGCCAGGTCTACCTCATTCTCTCTCCTAACTGTGCCACATCCAATCATGGAATCAAAACATTTACACCTAAAAGACATCTTAGACATCATGTAGTCCAACACTTCATGTCGAAGATGGGGCAACTAGATCTCAGAGAAGTGAAATGATTTGCCCCTGATGTTGTAGTTAGTAAGCAGGGGAACCAGGACTAGAATCCTGATTCCTTGACTCTAAGTTAGGTGTTCTTTCCACTAAATTAAGGAACTGTGAGCCCATGATATGGGAATAGTTATTAGCTTGGATGTTAAAATCATGAAGAATGGTGTGAAAGAATGCATAAGCAGGAGGACTATCAACCAGGTTCTGAAGTCATTGAAGAAGATATGAATGTCCTTCATTGTGAGAGACAATAGTGATAAGAATGTGCAGATAAGAGTTTGGAACAGTAATTCTTAGCCTTTTTTTTTAAATTGTGGAAGTCTTTGGTTCTCTAGTGGAGCCTATGGGACTCTTTCTCAGAATAACATTTTTAAATGCACAAAATAAAATACCTAGAATTACAAAGGAAATCAATTATATTGAAATATTGTTATAAAAATCTAAGAAAAATATTTACAGACATTAGATTAAAACCCCTGCTTTAAAGGATGGCATAGACTTTGGAAGAGAAGGGATTGTTGAATAATTATGGAAGAATGTGAACTCCTTAAGTCAAGTTCTTTGACCCTCAAGTGAAGGTCTTTTTATAATCACGTTCATCACTTTTATATTTTTATACTAATATCTCATGCAAAATATCTTTTCAGTAAATATTGATTGATTTTTAATTGATTGATGGTTTAAAAAAAAAGAATAGTGCAGGTATATGTTGGCCCAGTATTTCTTGGGGAGTTCCAAAAGGTGTGTTTTTTATTGGAATGGAAAGGAATATTTTTTTATTGCAGTATTTTATTGAAATTATTGTCAGGAAAGATCACGGCTCCCTTCCCTCCCCTTCCCTCTCCTTCCCTTCCCTTCCATTCCTTTCACTTCCCTTCCCTTCTCCCATCCTGCCCTCTCCCAAAACCTTAAACCTACAGTATTCAAAGGGCTCCTCTGGACCCTGCTAGATTTAGAGTGATTATTGATAGTAACTGTTGCCGTTTCCCACCCAGGCTGATATCTTTGTTTTTCTTGGCCTCATTACAGGGGCCATGCCCTAGCTACTTTTTAAACAGGCCTATTCAATGAATGGGCGTTGCCTCACCCTAACTGAGTACCTGCAAAGACCTTGACCTAAAGGGCCCAATGTCTCCCAGTGCATCATGGGTCATCCATCTCCAGTCATCCTGATGAATATCTGGTCACTGGATTCAGATGACTCTGGAGGAGAAATGAAGCTGGTGACCTGCATAGCCCTCCCTCACTCGAAACAAAGTCAAGTGCAACACATGTCATTATTTCTCTGATGGCATGGTCTTCTTTGGCAATGAAGGACGAACACAAAAGATGTAGCAAAAGTTGCTCACAGTAAAATGTTTCATAGAGTACAGATTATTACAAGGTTAGATAAGGATAGAAGTGGTCCTGGAGGTTCAGATTTGGGGGCAGGTAGTTAGTTAGAAAGATTACAAATCCTGCCTCATACACTTAATAGCTGTGAAACCCTGAGGAAGTCATGTAACCTCTGTTTACCTTGGTTTCCTCAACTGTAAAATCAGGAAATTGTAATCAGTGGCCTTTAAGTTTCCTTTCACCCCAAAATCTATAACCCTATTTTCCTGTGATATGAAAATGGATCAGAAAACAAAAAGAAGGGGAAAAAGACCATGTGAACATGTGCCCAGTGTGATCACTGTGGCTAATGTGAATGAAGGTTTGACTTAGTTTTAAAAAGACATGTAGAAAAGATGGAAGTAAGGGTAGGTGATAGAAGATGAATACAAAATTATGGCATGGTCCTATAAGAATAGTGTCAGAAACAATAAAGCTCAGAATGAGGTGAAGCTGGTGAGGTAAGATAAGGATAACCAAAAGGATTTTTTTAAATTCTATTTTCTCTGTCAGAGAGGATGTTCTTTGGGCTGCAAAGGACAGAACAAAAATGGCTAATAGGGAGTTGAAATACAAGATAAGTAGGAAAATAGTAAGAGAGCACTGAGCTGTCTTTAATGAAATCAAGTTCCCAGTCCCCAAAGAACTACATCTCAGGGTATTGAAAGAACTATTGGATGTGACTGATGAGCCTTTGTCAGTGATCTCTGAAAGATCCTAAGGTGGGGGAAATGCCACAACACTACAGAAGGGCAAATGTTCCATTTCAAAAGAAGGAAGAAATGTTAGTTCCAATAATAAGGATACAGATTTACAACTGGAAAGGACCTTAAAGACCATGTCATTCAACTCCCACATTCTACACATTAAGAACTAGTGACTTACCTGGAGTCACACAGTTAGGCCAGGGATCATATCCAGCTCCTGTGACTCAATTTGTCATTCTTTCTACCATACCAGCTAGAGTCTGACAAATATAATCAATGATCTTGACTTTCAATTCTAGCATAACTCTACAATGTATTATTAGTGGGATGGTCAGCAAACTACTACAAAAGGAAACAGTAATCATGAAAACATAGAATAGCTAGCTTGATCCAAAAAAGATAACTACGCTAAACTTGTTTCAGTTTTGACAGGGATTAGACAGGTGGATCGAGGAAATGTAGGTTCAGTTTATTTAGATTTAAACTAAGCAAAATATTTAAAGCTATTGTTATGGAAAAGACAGAGGTATATGGTATGGATAATAGTACAGTGAGGTGGATTTCATAGGATCCCAGATCTGGACTGGAAGAAATTTCATAGGTCTCCTACTCTAGCATTCTCATCATATGTAGAAAATATTTTTTAAACTAATAAGCACTTATTTTCTCTCCCATGTATCCCCCCTAATTAAGAAAAGAAAGGAATGCAGAATCCTGGTAACAACTATGCATAATTAAACAAAACAATTGAGGAATGGCTGAACAAGTTGTAGTATACGAATGTATTGGAATACTATTGTGCTGTAAGAAAAGTCGGACGGGTGGACTTCACAAAAATCTGGAAAAATTTATATGAACTGATGCTAAGTGCAGTGAGCAGAACCCAGAGAACATCATACACAGGAACAGCCACAGTGTGCAAGGACAGTTTCTGATAGACTTAGCCCTTCACAGCAATGTAAGGACCTAAAACATTTCCAAAAGACTCTTGATGCAAAATGCCATCCACATCCGGAGAAAGAACTATGGAGTTGGAATGCAGAATGAAGCAGACTATTATTATATTTTGTTATGTTTCATTTTGTTTTGTTTTTCTCATGGTTTCTCTCATTTGCTATAATTCTTCTATGCAACATAACTAATGTGAAAATGTGTTTAATAAGAATGTATATGTAGAACCCACATAAGATTGCATGTCATCTTGGGGAGGGAGGGGGAGATTAAAATTTATGGAAGCGATTGCTGAAAACTTAAAACAAATATATTAATTTACTAAAAAAAATATGGCTTTATTCTATATCTTGAATCTATCGCCTCTTTATCAGAAAATAGATAGCTTGCTTCATCATCAGTCCTCTGAATTCTTTTTTTAAATTTTGAGTTCTGAATTCTCTCCATCTCTCCAGCCTCTTCCCCTAATTCCTGAGAAGGCAAGCAATATAATATCACTTACACATGTGGAATAATGTAAAACATGTTTCCAAATTAGCTATGTCACAAAAAAGCAAAAATAAAGTGAAAAAAATTATACTTTAACTTATATTCAGAGTTCATCAATTCTCTCTGTGGAGGTGGAGAGCCATTTTTCATTGTCTTTGATTATTGTATTGATCAATGTAGCTAAGTCTCTGACAGTTGATTATTGCTGTTACTGTCTAAGAGGATTTTCTGGCTCTGTTCAGTTCAATTTTGCATCTATTCATGGGTTCCCATATTTTTTCCCAAAACTATTCTGTTCTTCATTTTTATAGCATAATAATATTTCATTACAGTCATGTATCACAGCCTCTTCAGCCATTCTCCAATTGATGAGCATATCTCAAATTTCCACTTCTTTGCCATCCCAAGAAGAGTTGCAAAAAATACTTTTGTACACACAAGTCTTTTCCCTTTTTCTTTGTTCTCTTTGGAATACAGACCTGGTAGTGGTATTTCCAGGTCAAAGTATAAGCCCAGTTTTATAGCCCCAGAGCATACTTCCAAATTGTTCTCCATAATGCTTTCATCAATTGGAGAATAGCTTTTATTTTTTAAAACCCTGATGAAAAATAAAAGGATATGAACTGGTATCTTTTTTAGAAGAATCTATCAAAACTATTTATTATGAAAAATACTCTAAACCATTATTTACTAGAGAAATACACATTCAAAAAAACTCTAAAATACCACCTCACACTTAACAAAAGTGATAAGTACGGTAGAGGATATGGCAAAATAGGTAGACTGTTGAACCGTTGTTGGAGTTCTGAATTGGTTCCCTGCCATCATAGTAACTTTTTATGGTTAAGTTCTTTGTTGTTGTTATTGTTCCCTTATTTTTCCAGCATGTCTCTTGACTTGTAACTTTATGTTAAAGTTGAGTTCTCCTCACCTGTGGGTGTGGATGAAGTGTCCCAAGCTTCAGAGTATTTTTGTGTTACCATTTTCAGAGCTAGTTTTGGGGGTTCTTCAAGTTTTTAGTGCTTCCAAGGTGGTGTGATCTGCAAAGAAGTGTGGTTACTATTCTCCTAGTCTGTGTTCTAGTCTTTACCCAGGAAAGGTCCTCTAGCTGCAAATCCTAGTAACCCTCAGGATCATGAAAATGGGACCAAGACCCCTCTTCTCCTGCAACCACAAGGGCTAGTACTCCTTTCTGCCTTAGAACTGCCACCTGTTCGCTTGCAACTGACCACAAGCACTCCTCTCCACCCTGGTACTGCAACCTAGAATTGAATATGGAAATGCAACAGGGTCCTGTGCCAAGTGTCAGCTCATTGTCCTCATGTTTTCTTTCTGACTAGTTTTCTGAACCCCAACCCTCTCTGGGCTAAGATCTCCTGAAGATGCCACTGTAGCTGTTATGGCTACCAGAAGTAGCTTATCTTAGGTTGGGAAAATGTCTCACTCTAAGCTTTTGTTGGCTCTGCTACTCCCAAATTTGATTTCAGGAACTATTTTAAAGTTGCTAAGAGGGGAATTTGGAGAGAGTTCAGTTTGGATGGTGCTTTTACTCTACCATCTTGACTTCACTAGTCCTTTGGATTCTTGGTTGGTAACTGTATTCATTAGCAATTTTAAGTCATTCAAGGTTGTTTATCTTTACAATATTGTTGTATAAATTGTCCTCTTGGTTATTCTCACTTGATTCCCCATCATTTCATACAAGTCTTTCTGACTTTGTCATTTCTTATGTTACAATATTATTTCATTACATTCAAGTGCCATATTTTGTTCAGGTATTAACAACTTGCTATACAA
Organism: Notamacropus eugenii; assembly: GCF_028372415.1. Classification (NCBI taxonomy): domain Eukaryota; kingdom Metazoa; phylum Chordata; class Mammalia; order Diprotodontia; family Macropodidae; genus Notamacropus; species Notamacropus eugenii. The sequence goes on from NC_092872.1 coordinate 397,840,951, forward strand.
CCTTTTTTTGTCTCCAGTTCTTTGCTACTATAAAGAACTGTTGTAAATATTTGTGTGTGTTTGTATATGTGTGTGTAAGTTCTTGTCCTTTCTTTGATGGCATTGATAGTATAGTATGATATACTAATAAAGGTTATACTAGCATAGACCTAGTTGTTATATTGCTGGGAATATTTTATTCTTTGTCATTTTGGCAATATATTTTGGAGAAAACCATAGATGGTATGGTTATCAAATTTGGGGATGATACATCTAGAAAGGGTTGCTATTTCATTGAACTACAGAGTCGGAATCATTTTAAAAAGATCTTGACAATTAGAAGGATGGACCAAATCGAATGAGATGAATTTTAATAGAGATGAGTATTTTGTGCTCTGCCTCTTTGAAGATAGTAAACATCTCACTTATGGAAGTAGTTACTCAGTTCTTTGTCTATTTAATGCAATGAGGTTTCCCCAATCAATTAAAATGACCTTTACCTAGTCTAGACAGAGAGAGAGAGAGAGAGAGAGAGAGAGAGAGAGAGAGAGAGAGAGAGAGAGAGAGAGAGAGAGAGAGAACTTTTATCATGGGGATTTGGATATCCTAATGAGATGGCCTCCACCCAAGAAAGTCTTTTGCCTCTGGTAATGAAATTAGTCGTAGTGGTGGTTAATTAATTTCATTACTAAAATCATTGCAGAAATGAACAATCAGTTGTTCAGAGAATTCCAAAATGTGTTGTTCACAGTTGATCGTCCAGATCTTATTTGCACATAGTTCAAGAAGTTAATTTCACAAGTACTAAATAGAGGGTGCATGCATGGCAAGGTAGCAGTTCATTTGAAAAACATCTTAGGGTTTTGATGGACTAAAAGTTTAAATAAGAGTGAACAATAGCCAACTACAGCAAAGAGAATAGAATTTTCACCTCTATAAAATACGAATAATGTCAAGGACTATATAGGTTATTGCTCTCTTGTTTTGCTATATATCATATCTGAAATATTATATTCCATTCTCTATGTCAGGGAGAGCATTGATAAGTTGGAGAGTTTCCACAAGATATTAAGAAACAGGATCATGCCATGTGATGTTTGATTGAAGGTCCAGGTGACGTTTAGCCTGGAAAACAGAAGACTCAGGAATGGGCACAATAGCTGTCTCCCACTATTTAAAGGGTTGTCATCTGAAAGAGGGATTAGAATTGTTCTGCTCAACCCTGAAGGGAAGAACTAGGTATAATGTGTAAAAGTTGCAGAGGCATAGATTTAAACTGGATGTAAGAGGTGTGGGGGGAAACTTCCCAATGGTAACAGCTATCTAAAAATGAAATTAATTTCTTTTGGAAGCTGTAGTCCCCACTCCCAGCCTGGAATTCCCAATACCTAAAGTAGTATGCATTGAACTTTAAATATTCTTCAGAGTTATCACTCCTAAACCACTTATTTGTTTGTTTGCTTGTTTGTTTTTGCAGAGGGTTGATGGAGTGTACTAGACCTTTGATTTCATTGGTAGAGGGAATTATTAGTGAAGAAACTCCCTCTATTGATGCACATCAACACCTGCTGTGCAATTTACAGCCACAGAATGTTAATCTCAAGAAATCTTTGCTTTCTTTATTCCATTACTTTGTAAAGTTAATCTAGAAAAAAAATCAACATTTTTGTAAGTCATCTATTATTTAACCTGATGCAAACTGACTTGGAAGCTAGTAAAATAACTCCTCCAGTGCCTCATAGCTCTAAGAAATTTTGTGCTAGGCCTTACACATGGAGTTTTTTCCTCACAACGTCAAGAGCATTTGCTTCCCAAAGTGAAGCAGAGTCCTATGACACCAGACCTCCAGTAATGACTTCCATTATACATCAACTTCTTTCAAAAACATTCTTACTCTGGTAAAGGAGAAGATTTCACTATGCCAGGCAAAATATTATGGGGAAAGCATCTAAACTATCAAATGGCAATAGGAAACCCCTGATGAAAAGTATTTCCATCACAAAGTGTTCTCTTTTCAAGGAAGCTTTGAAGTTGGCCATTGGACTGCACATACCAAAAATCCTCCGGCTTGCTTTCTTTCTTTTTTTTAATTAATCATTTGAACATTTGGGGGGCTTCAAATGTTTACTGGGTGATTACAAACACACTGAAATTCTGAACAAAAACTCCTGAGACTACATATTCACCCTCATCATCTGTTTGTACTTTATTTTGACGCACCATCAATTGGAATTTTTAATTCAAACTATTCTCAAACGTTGCAGCATTTTTACACAGTATATTATCAAAGTATCAAGTTCTTTGATAAGGGTAATTAAACATGCCAAGTTTGTTTCCATAGCCCTACGTCTGCAATTGCTCATCCTCTCATTATGTTACTGTACTTAGCTCAGTGCTTTCAGTTTATTCCTAGCACAGCTATGGCAAAATTCATTCACTTTAAGTCCTTCATAATTTTAGCATTAAAGCTTAACATAAAGAGTCCAATCCTATGCAGACAGAACTCCTAATCACTTACTATGCCTCAGTAGCATTTCTCCCATTAAAAAAAAAAAGTCCTTTTCAGGAGTCAAATATTCGTTATATCGCTGCTTTTGACACAATCCCATATTCCTTATATAGAAAAAAATGACATTGACTTTTTTTAAACTAAAGGCATTTTCTACATTTTCTATTTTTTCCCCACTAGAAGTTTTACTTGGATAAGGAGGATGAAAACTGGTTCAGAGTAATCTATCTTTCTACATACGAATTTCCGTGGCACTTATCACAGCAGTACCTAGGCACTCAGAAAGCACTATTAGCCTAAAACACATACACGGGGTGGGGGAGAAAACTGGATGCTAAGAAAACAGAAAGTTTAAAGCTTCAAGAAAAATGGAAAATTTATCTTTGTTCAGAGACAACCAATGAGAGTTTTAAAGGAAATCTTAGGAGAAATAGAAAAATATCCTTATTCGACATCCATTTATTTATTTAAAGGTTTCTGAAGGACTATTCCAGGCTTTTGATTCTAGTGTAAAACACCATGGAGACTTACTGCAGGGAACCAAGGATAGAACATGACACTAATTTGAGAACACTGAGAAGAAAAGGATGTGGGGAGGGAATCTTAAAAAAAAAAAGTACCAATTTTCTCCAAATGGTGGATAGAATGTCCAAGAGAAAAGTCTTTACTTCTGGGTCACCCCTTTGAACTCCAATAGCACCTTCTTGGTACCTTTTGTATGAAGCTCTTACTCAATTTTGTGCTATCGTTATTTGCATATTTGACATGCTTCTTCTAATAATTTTAACTACTTGAAGGACTCATCGTTTTTGTCCTTCATAATGCCTTGTACAGGGGCATACACATGGCAGGTGCTCCATTAATGTCTGTTGAATAAATGAGTGAATGGATGGATAATGGGCCTCTGCTCTCCCAGCTGGGTATTTATGCACTGTGGAAAGGGTAGAATGATACACTTGGATGCTCAGTTGAAAGGGAAACTTGGGATCCAAAGGAAAATACTGGGGTCATACATTAAACTCTATACTGATTTTGAAAATTCAGTATCCCTTATTTCTCAATACAGCTTCAATTATTACAAATTATTATGATTATTTGGCAGATATCAGTAAAAGGACAGAACTGAAGTATAAGTCAAAGGATATTTATTCTCTTTTATTTTCATATTTTGAAAAACAGATTACAGAATGATTGGTCCAATTTTGCATCCAAAATATAATTTACTCTCAACTTATTACATATGAATTTGAAAATCTGAAAATGAATCAATTGTCTTTGTCACAGGTAATTTACAGATTAATGTTACAGTTGCAAGTCAGCATAATGAAAAAAACAGATACCTTAACAGGAATAAACATCTAATTTACAAGAGCATAACCACTATAAAATTTTATTTGTATCATCATGTAATTTCTGAGTAAAAAAAGCCTCCCTGTTCTATTTCATGGTGCATAACCTGCTGATCCTTATGATTTCCCTTCTCTTTTAACAAAAAAGACTCAATTTTTTTGTGTGACCTTGTTATATAGTCAGTCAGATACACTGCTGATAGAAATTACATTTCAAAGAGTAGAACCATCTTCACTTCAGATTTGCCTCGAAGTTGGCAAATTAAAAGTATTTTAATAAGGCTAGCAGTGATAGTTCGGGAATGAGATTTAAACGGAGAGTCTGTGCCAACGAGTGCATTAACTTTATTCAAAAATAGTGTATGTAAAATGGCACACTACTGACATGAGCTGATTATGATAATGTCTTAGTGCAAATTTTTGAAAATCAGGTACTATAAAAATATACCATTAACTTTATGTTAATAAAATATTTTGCTTGGTGCCTTTTAAATTATTCATTTGAAGTAGTCTAAAAATATAAAAGAACTCTTATTATCATTCAATTTACATGATTACTTTTAAGTTCACTTTTTTGGTTTAACATAAACAGAGTGTAAAATTCATATCAAGCTTTTGGTATTTAAAATGTGTAATTTTTATGCAAAAATTGGATGGTGTGTTACATTTTAAGGCTTGTCATTAGTATAAATATAATTTTGACTTCTGATTTGAAACAATTTAACCCTTCTTAGAAATTACCATGTTTGCTTGCTTGCCTCATCACTGATGCTTTGATTATGGATGTATTTCCTTTGTAAAAACACTGTTTTAAGAACCTAAGCAATGACTTGAAGTCCCAGAGGTTTTTACAATAGTGTTAGGAAAAGCTATGGAAATCACCATAAAAGAGGATCTGTATTTCCCAAACAGAGTCAGTTTTGATTTTCAGTTACTAGACCGGACCCATTTAGAAAATAAAGATAATCTGCCAAATCTGATAGTTATTTTTTCCTCAGTCCTAATCCTTCTTGACCTATTTGCTGCATGTGATTCTGCCAAATACCACTCAATTCCTGAACACTCTCCTCTCCAGGTTTTTTCCTCTTTGACCTTCTACCTTTCTGCTCCTTCTCAGCCTCTTTTGCTGGTTCGCCACAACTGTGATTCTGTCCTGTTCTCTCTTCGCTATTACCTCTATACTGTCTCTTCCTCTAAAAGTTCTCACTTCTCTCTCTGTCTCTGTCTCTGTCTCTGTCTCTGTCTCTGTCTCTCTCTGTCTGTCTCTTCTCTCTCTGTCTCTCTGTCTCTGTCTCTCTGTCTCTCTGTCTCTGTCTCTCTCTCTCTCTCTCTCTCTCTCTCTCTGTCTCTCTCTCTCTCTCTCTCTCTCTCTCTCTCTCTCTCTCTCTCTTTCTCTCAGGCTCTATCTCTGTCTCTCTCTGTCTCTGTCTCTGTCTCTCTCTGTCTGTCTCTTCTCTGTCTGTCTCTCTGTCTCTCTGTCTCTCTGTCTCTCTCTCTGTCTCTCTGTCTCTCTGTCTCTGTCTCTCTGTCTCTCTCTCTCTCTCTCTCTCTCTCTCTCTCAGGCTCTGTCTCTGTCTCTGTCTCTCTCTGTCAGTCTCTTCTCTCTGTCAGTCTCTGCTCTCTCTCTCTTTGTCTCTTCTCTCTCTGTCTCTCTCTGTCTCCCTGTCTCTATCTGTCTCAGGCTCTCTCTGTCTCTTCTCTCTCTCACTGTCTCTCTGTCTCTCTCTTTCTCTCTCAGGCTCTCTCTGTCTCTTCTCTCTCTCTCTCTCTGTTTCGTGTGTGTGTGTGTGTGTGTGTGTGTGTGTGTGTGTATAACTATCCTCTCTATGTGGATTACTCCTTGACCTATATATCCAGTTTTATTCTCTTCCTTCAGTTTCAGTCCAACATTGCCTATTGCCTTTTGGACATTCTGAAGACATCTTAAAGTCAATGTGTCTAAAAAAGCCGATGTCTTTATCTTCCCTCCCAAATTCCTCACTCCCCTTCATCCTACATATCCAATGAGTTGCCAAAACTTGCTGTTTCTACCTTCATAACATCTCTTACTTCTGACTCTCTTCTCACATGTCTCAGCCACCTTAGTCCAAGTCTTCATCATATCTTGCCCAGATTATTGGAACGACCCCCTAATTGATCTCCCCGCTTCAAGTCTCTCCCCACTGTAGTCCATTCTACACATTTCTTCCAAGGTATTTTCCAGAAACACAAATCTGACCTTGTGACTCTCCTCTTAATCAGTAGCCTTTAATTACCTCCAGGATAAAACATAAAATCTTATGTTTAGCTTTTAAAGTCCTACACAACTTGTTCTCAATCCCAATTGCCAGTTTCATTGTACATTGCTCCCCCTCCCACCTACTGTGTTCCAGGTAAATTAATCTTCTCTCTGTTTCTCACACAGGTCACTACATATCTTGTCTCTGTGTCTTTGTACTGGCCATCACCCATCCTTAGAATACATCTGCTTTCTATCTCTGCCTCATAAAATACTTCAATTCCCTATAAGATTCAGCTAAACTTTTCTTTATCCAATTCCACTTTTAGGACTCACTCTCCCAAACAGTTGTTGTGTTTGTCCTTCATTCTCAAAGAGGACTATGACATCAAGATGATGACATGACTTGCAGTTGACTTTGATTTGAGTGAGGGAGGGCTGTGCAAGGTCACTAACCTCACTTTACTCTCCTGAGCCATCTGGGTCCAGTGGCAAAAAATTTATCTGGACAACTTGAGATGGCCCAAGATGCAATATGAGACCATGGCCCTTTAAGGCTAAGATCATATCATATTCTCACTTTGAGTGAGATATACTTATTCAATGAACAGGTTTCTTCAAGGGATGGCCCCTTTAATAAAAAAAAAAAAATCAGACTGGGACAGAAAGACCCTTAGGGTTCTTGGGTAAAAGAGAAACAATTACTATTTGGTTATTACATCTACTCTGTGCTAGATGGGTGGAGACTTGTTGTCCAATCTATGAGCTCCAGAGTGAATTGGGTTTAAAGCTTGATCTTTGAGCAAGACATGTAGCCAGTAAACCCTTTGCATTTAACTACTATACATATATTTGCATGTGTGTATGTGTTTATTGTTATTAGTATATACTGTTTATATTTTATATGCGCTTGTCTCTTTCAAGAATGTAAGCTCAATGAGAGTACAGATTGTTTCTTTTTTTTTTCCTTGCATTTGTATCTCTAACACCTAAGGCAGTGCATGGTATATAGCATGCTTAATAAATGTTGGTTGATTGATTGATGATATGGTCAAGTCATTACATAAGTTATCCAGCATTATGACCTGGAGATTAGTATAGTACCTCCAATGAGGTATTTATAAGATACAAAGACTCATATATATGCCATAAAGGGAGATATAGCATCATTGATTTTGGCAGTTGAAGCTGCAATGGAAATTGGATGGAGAGTGCAGATGTGAGTGAATTCAGAAAAAGGCAAAAGTAGAGAATTGGGAGTAGATAAGGAAGGTTTAATGGCTATTGTGGTGGGGGGGGGGTTGGACAGAGTCTTAAAAGAAGGGTAGGCACGTATTGTTTTTGAAGAATGGAATAGCAATATAAAGAGGAAATGAGCAAGAAATGGGAAAGGGGGGGCAAAAACGTAGAACAAAGCAAAGAGTTAATGTTTGGACACATTCACACATAAAATTGTAAGGTAGGAGAAGAATTTCTTAAATCTTAAAATGGGAATTTTCTATTGCCTTTTAGTCCTTATTTTACCTAGAGTTGATTATGCCATGAGCATAGCCACCATTTAAAATAGAATTTCACAGTGAAGCTCATGTCAGTAATATCTACTGAACTATAAGTGAAGAGAAATAAGATTTAACATCTTTCAGTATTGTTGGTAAAAGACTGATAGGAAAAGGCTGGAAAGTGAAGAGACGACTTCTGGTCTTGGCCCACAGCTGTCCTCCCTTATAACTTGGGGCAGATCACTTAAGCTTTAACTCATGACGTCTATTTGTTAAATGGGGATACTGAGGTCATCTTGGCTTTGAGTCATAGATATGTTGTGAAAATAAATATCTATGAATAAACTTTAAACTCTTCCACAGTGTTATTAGTAAGACAGTCTTGTTCTACAATTAAATTATGCCTTTTTTCACAGGGGTGGGATTGGGTTGGGTTTCTGATCTTTACAATTTTTGGAATAGTCTAATTTTTTTTCTAGCAGTCTCTTAGATTATTAGTCATTTACAGTTTTATTTTCAATCAACATATGTTTTTATCTTCCCATCTCCCTCTAGCCGCATCAAAATATGAATAGTGAAGAAAAACATATTCCTACATTGGCCATCCTTGATACCCACACTGACCATGCCCTATATTTTTTTTTAAATAAATTTTTATCTATCTTACCATTTCTTTAAGATTGATGTAATATTAAGAAAAGACTTTTCTGAATTATATATTAAATGTGCCATTGACAGCTTTCCCCTAGTGTCTTCTGAATGCCTGAGAGAATGTACATAGGCATGAAGTACTTGGGCTTTTCCTTCTTGCTATGTAGCCAGACATAATGTAAAGACATTAGACAGGTCAGAAACTTAGGATATCACCATAGCTCAAGAAAGACTATGCAGAGTCCTGTGGTATTTAAGGATGAGCAAGATTGCTGGATGTAGAAGTTCCACCTCTTATTATGAAGCCAATGGAGCTAGGACGCTTGCCAAAGTGATATAATGAGCTGCAGCCTTATTCAGAAAATTCAGGACAAAAAATACTTTTCCCTTAAGTGCACAAATAACTTTTGTATTTACTTGTGTCCATCTATTCCACATTTCATTTTACCCATTATAGATGATGCTGTAAGTACAGTCAAGGTTCAAACAGTGCATAATTAACATTTTTTGTGTGAGAACCTGCTACAGACCTCATCCCATTTTGACAAATAGTATTGCAAAGAAAATCTGCTGCTCTTTCTCCTTCCCCCACAATGGGCTGCATATTTTAATCAGCATTAAAAAGTTCACTTAGGGGGAAGAGTTGTAAGGGGAAAGAATACAGTAGCAGTTGTGACAGGACTTGATCTACATATGCCATGAGGAAAGGCAGATTGTTCTCTCTTGAAAAGAGGAGAATGATGACTACCTCACTTATCCTAGGGATGAGAGATTTGTCTTTCTGTCCCTGACATGCAACAATTTCCACTAATAAAGAATTCCATATAGTCCTGCCCCCTGAAAAGGGTACAAGTTAGACATGATTGGAGTAGCTGAACTAGTTTCTCAAAAGTCTGGCGGCATTCACAGAATTCAAATTTGTGGACTAAAAGAGTTGGAAAGAAATTTATAGGTCATCTATTATAATTTCCTCTCAAGGGACAGAATCTATCTTAGCTCCTTTATTGCTCATACCACTTAGAAAAGATGGGAGTCACTATATTTCTTTGGTGAAATGGAGGACCACTAGGCTTTACCACCTGCCATCATACTCTATCCCCTGTGGTTCACTAGGCTTTAATATTTGACCTGTCTCTGTGCCATCCAGAACCCCAGCATTATCCTCTAACCTAGGAAGCAAATCATGGACCCATCAGCTTTAACATTTGCCCAGCCACTACACATTTAGCTTCTCAGAGTCTTTCTATTCCCACTACAACTGGACTTTCCTTTATGTGATGTCTCATCCAATTACTATGTGAACTCTTAGCGAGCTGAACCTGTCTTGGTTTTTCGATTTTTATCCCTAATGCTTAAGACAATGCTTGGCACATAATAAGTGCTTAATAAATATATTCATTAATTTATGAAGTTTTCTCTGGTTAGATTGTCATCTGGGCTTTGCTGGAATACTCTCAATGTCAACAATATCTGTATTTTATAAAAAGAAGAAGAAGAAGAAGAAGAAGAAGAAGAAGAAGAAGAAGAAGAAGAAGAAGAAGAGAAAACAACTTGTTCCATTGTTGGATCTCATCAACTGCTAGAAAAATTCTTTCTTAAGTGCACCTGAAATCTGCCTTTCTGTAGCTTATGATGTTGTACCTGTGTAAATTCTACCCATTGTAGGAGCACTGAATGTATATTCCCTCTTTCACGTGAAAATCCTTTAACTATTTTAAGATAACAATCCTATCTCTAGTAAATCATTTCTTCTCCAGGCTAAAGATTCCTTATTCCCTCAGTCAGTCTCATAAGATTTGGTCTTCAGATCCCTCACCGTTGTTGTTGCTTCCTCTCTGGTAGCTGTCGTTTGTCAGTCTTGCTCTGAAAGTGAAGTACCGCAAACTGAACAGAATAAGCTGCATATGGATATTTCAGGGGATAGTAGACAATGAGTCAATTATTCCTTCTAATGCATACACAACTTTATGTGTAATATTTATCTATCTATAGACATGTTTATAGAATGTTTCCCCATTAGAATGTAAGTTCTTTGAGTTCTGACACTGTTTTTGCTTTTTCTTTCTGCCTCCTATATTTACCACAGTATGTGACAAGTGGTAAATGCTTTAATAAATGCTTATCGATTGATTGATTTGTATACCCAGAGCTTAACACTTTGTCTGGCAAATAGTAGGTGCTTAACAGATATCACAGTTTTTAAAAATACGTTTTTATTGATGTCTTTTTTATATCACCATAATTTTCCTCAGCAACACTCCCTTTCCTCCTCCCATAGAGCCAACCCATATAACAAATATTGTTTTTTTAAAGACAAAAAAGAAAAGGAAGAGAGAAAAGTCAGTATAACTGATCAATACATAGAAAAAGCCTTAAAATATGTGCAGTGTATGATCCTTGTGGGTCTCCCCTCTGCAAAGGGGTGAGGTGGTACTTAGTGTTTTATCTCTTCTTTGAAACAATGCGTGTTCTTTATAACTCTGCAACATTCGCTTCTGATTTTTTGTAGTTCTTTCCTTTTATATTGTTGTAATCATTCAGTTTATTGTTTTCTTGGATGGGTTTACTTTACTTTTCATCATGATGTTCATATAGATCAGAGGTTCCCAATCTTATTTGGCCTACTGCCCCCTTTAAAAACATTATTCAGTGCCTCCCTGGAAATCTACTTTCTTTAACCCTTAAAAGTTGTTCTTTGAAATTTGTGTTATTTAAAATATATATGTAGACATATACATATATATTTAAAAATAACATATCTTAAATTGAATGATTTATTATAAGTTTATAGGGTTTTTCATGCATTGAATTTTGATGATGCAATATTGTATCATGTAATCATATAGTATCATATTATAAATAAGTTATTACATGCACATATTCCTGTCAATGCATGCTGGACTTCCCAACAATACATGACACACTTGCCTGCCAACTTGCTTATTAAGATCTGTCAGCAGATTTGACCACTTATCATTTATAACTTACATTTTCTGTGTTTATTTGGAAAATAATGTAATCACAATGATTGTAACTCTGTTACAAAACAAATGACATATGTATGAATGTTTTTTTCAAAATTTTCTTATCTTCTTTACTTATACTTTCACCACCCTCTAATTATTATTCAACATCCCCCTCACTGCATTGAAGGCTACTACTACCACTGCCCAACCTGGCTCATTCCAGTACTCCCCCAGGGAGTAGTATCACCCACTTTGGGAACCTCTGAAAGATCTTTCCACGTTTCTCAGTATCCATCATATTTATCATTTCTTCTAGTTCATCAGTATTCTATTACATTCATGTTTATTTAGCCATCCCCTAATCAACAGGCATCTACTTTGTTTCCAGTTCTTCAATATCACAAAAAAGAGGCTATTAATATTTTGATGTAATTGGAGACTTTCTTATTGATGGCTTTCTTGAAGTATGTGTAGTAACAGAATCTTGACCCACATAGGTAGAATTAATTTTTAAATGAAACTCAAAACTGTATATTTATCCTAGGTCTCAGACAACTTTTCTAGTTTGGAGACATTAAAAATACTGAACCTATTATCTAGAGTATTAGCTATCATTCCCAGTATTGTGTCATCCATAAATTGAATAAGCTTGCCTTCTAATGTCTTCATCAGAGTCGTTGATAAGTTCTGAACCTAAGAGAGCCAAAGACAGATCCCACTGGTATATTAGAGACTTTTCTCTAAGTTGACATCAATCCATTTACTGAGTGTTTGGTTCTGATTGTTCAACAAGTTATAAATCCATCTAACTGTAATACCGAGAGGCAGCATGGCATAACAGAGTTAGAACTGGCCTCAGAGTCAGAGACCCAAGTTCAAGTCCACTCTCTCATTTTCCCCCACCACCACGAGGTGCTAACTGTGACTGTGAGCAATTTTCTTAACCTCTCAGCAACCCCAGGCAGTTCTCTAAGTCCTTAAGTCATGAAAAAGATGGTAATTTGTGTTGCTGAAGGAAGACTCTAACCAGGAGCTCCCCAAACCCCAAAAATCAGAGACCTCTTTGTTAAAATGTACTAATAGTCATGTAGCTACCTTTTGTAAAGTATGTTGAATTTTACATGCACTTTACAAATATGATTTCATTTGATCCTCACAGCCATCCTGGGAGGTAGATGTTATTATTATCCTCATTTTATAAATAAGGATACTGAGGCAGACAGAGGTCAAGAGACTTACCCAGTGTTTTGAGTGCCTAAGGTCAGATTTTAATTTAAGCCTTCCTGACTCCATTCTGCTCATCATGACAACTACCTGCCAGACCATTCTCTATCTTGTCTAGAAAGATATTGTGAGACTTGTCAAATATATTATATGGAATGTCCTAAACGTCTCAATTCATTTGTAAGCTTTAATAACTAAAATAGTTTAAATCTGCTCTAAGACTTTTAGGACAGCCTATATTATTTCTGAAGTGTTCCCTTGATCTACCAGCCTAGTAACCTCATTCAAAAGAGGAAATAAAGATAACTTCACAGGTTCATTCTTTCTCTGCTGGCTTCTATTCATGACTTCTTTAATTCCTAAGTGTTCACAAGCAATCTTTTTAGCAGCATATTCTAGAATTTTGCTGAAACTCGGCTGTTTGGTCTGTAGTTCCTTGGATAATTTACTTGGTCCTGAAAGCTTAATTCATTTCAAGTGGCTAGCCTGTTAGATTTCTGGGACATAAGATCATGCCTATCTTTCCTCTTGACATTTTGAAATCAGTTTTCCTAAAGGAAAGGATACACATCTGACTGTGCCCAGCATCTCCTTCCTTGACTATTATCAATTATGATGGTCATCTGTTCCCAAGGTTCCCATCACTTCCACCTACCATCCTGCTGCGGAAGCTGCTCTGGTAGCTGTGCCTGGTCTGAGCTTTGACAGGAAAAATGATGAATAAAAGTGGGAGGTTCTTTTTTATTTCTTTTCAGCCAGGAACATAGGAAGAAGTAGCAGCAGAGACTACCAAAGGTAATTCAGTGAGGGCTACAACTTAGCTAGTTCCTCTGGCTTCCTCTTAAGAAGATAACCTAAGCCAGTGAGTCACAAGGAAATTACCTGACAGACTGATGATAATGAAAAGCATTTCCCAAGACAGTCTTTAAAGGTTTTTTTTTTTTCTCTTAATATAGTGGGACAAAAATAAAGATCGCTCCCAATTTATCTTTTTTCCTACCCTTTTGTTATTTTTTTTTTGGTCAAATGAGGTTAAATAAACTGCAACCTAAGGGAAATCATTTATTTTTACCTTGGCAAGGTGATTGCCCTTTTGATAGAGCACCTTTATCATAGCTTTATATTCCACATTCCAATATGACATATTAGATTAATTTGTATTAATGATAAAAACATTAATTCCCCAACAACTTTTTTTTGCAGAACCATTGTTGGTTGTCAGGCAGCAATATTTTTAAGTCTTTTTTATTGGGATTTGCTACCTACAAGAGGTTGTGGGCTAGATCTTTACCATCCTTAACTTTTGATGGGTGATTAGTGCCTCAGGTATGAAAATCTTGGTTTTCCTCTCCCTTTCAAGAACAAGATGTAAACTTCTTCCAGCTGGTTCATTGAATTTTTTTTCCTAACATGATGCGTGGTAGACACAAAACTGATAGATAAATGCAGCAGAAGTCACAATGTTCCAAATGATGAAACTCTACACCGAGGTTGTTCCGACATGCAGAGGCATAAACCTCTTGAATGAATAGTTCTGCAGTGCACAACTTTGAGTCAAGTTTATTATGAGAGCTGCAGAACAACAAGCTGAAGAATTCCGGAGAACATTCCTCATAATGTCAGGGTTAATGTAAATCTCTGGGCAGCTGCCATCTCAAAGTTAAAATATCTCCTTATCAGCAGAGAAGGATGTAAGGTTTGGGTCAGCAAATAGAAAACTTTAAGTTGCAATGAACATTTAGGACTAGAGTGCTATGCCTTTTTTTTTTTTTTCATTTTATCACAAATAATGCCCTCTGGATAGGGAGAGCAAATGTATTGATGTATTTTGAATGGCTCCCCTGGGGAGTAACAGTATCATTCCTTGGTCAGTACCTTAGTCTAGCCTTTCTTTCAACAGCTTCCTTACTCTTCCCCGTGACTCCAATCTCTCCCCACTCTCATACATCCTGCATACTACTGCCAGATAATCTTTTCAAGAGACTCCTATAGCTCTTAGAGTCTGTACCACTCTGTGCCCAAACTGTAGGCATCGTGCCTGGGAGGAAATAAACAGCTTTAAACGTGCTACCATTGCGGACCCAAATGCTATACAGTGACAGAAATCATCAGACACACTCACTTAAGCACTTAATCATATACCACCTTGTGTTGTTGTTTAACTCTATATGTGCCATGTTGCCCCATCTAGATTTTTAGGTTCCTGAAGGAAAGGGACTGTTCCTTATACATCCTTGGCACCTAAAAGGATAACATGCAGATAGGAGGTACTGAATTAACACTTATTAAAGAAAAAAATGATCTTATTATGGCCTCATTAAAGACTCTCCAGTGTCTCCATATCACGTATTTAATACCAGTTCCACTGTGCACTGTCTGGTAACCAAAATTGATCTTCCTACCCTCTTATGTTTCTGATGGAATGGCAGCTTTTGGAGGGAAAGAACTGTCTTGGTTTTATCTTTGCATCCCTAGAATCTCACTCAGTGCCTTGAGTATAAAGGATTCTTCATAAATTCTTGCCAACTAGTATTGAAAATAGAATTTCCAGACTTAAAATTGGGGATCACAGGACTTGAAGCTGGAAGGAGCTTTAGAGGTCATCTAGTCCAACTCTTTGTTTCCACAATTCAACACACATAAAAGAAATGCCTTTATGTGCGTGGCAATTAAACACTGGGGAAGATAGGAAATTTAGAGAAAACACTTTGGCCTGATACCATTAGTTTATCTCATCACTACAGTTCCACCAAACTGGCTTTCTTACTGTTCCTCACACAGGATATTTCATCTCCTCTCTCCGTGCCTCCACAGTGACTCTTCCTCATGCCTAGAATGTACTTCATCACTTCCTTTTAGAATCCTTAGTTCCCTTCAAAGTTCAGTTCATGTCCACCTTCTCTATGAAGTCTTCACTAATACCTTTCAGCTGTATACCACACATGCCTTGTACCGATATTCTGCATTTTTTTCTATAAACCTACATATGTACAGATTATCTTTCTTGGCTAGACTGTAAACTCCCAGGGAGCAGGGGGCATTTCATTATTGTTTTTCTACTCTAGCATCTAGCCATGTCTGGCACAAAATTTATGCTTATTGATTGAGCAATTAATATCAACTATCTGCTTCCTGTAAGACTAGTTGGATTGGTCTTGTTCCTATAATCTACAGATTCCTTGTTCATCACCCCTATCACCCCACTTTTTAATGCTGTTTTTCCTCCCTGTGGTGTCCTCTCATATCTTCCCCTCCCCTCCTTTCCCCTCTCCTCTCCTCTCTTCTCCTTTCCTCTCTCTCCTCTCCTCTCCTCTCCTCTTCCCTCCTCTCCCACAACTCAAACATTACTGTATCCTTTGTGAAGGAACCATTCAAACTCCAATACAAAGTGGTCTTTCCCTCAACTGTCAGTCTTATAATACTTATTGAATGTAAAATACAATTTAGCACTTGCAACCACACTGTCCTACTTTCCCTAATTGTTCCATATATGCAAGTCTTATCTCCACAGCCATATTGTAAGTTCCTCAAAGATAGGAACTGTATCTTCTAGTTCTTTTAATCTCCCATGTGCCAAGGACAGCACCCTAACACTTAGCAAGCTCTCAATACATATTCTTGATCAGTAGTCAAAGCTAAATGTCTTTTATGGCCCAGAGCAACAGAATTAGTGAGTCTAAAAAACAAACTTTCAATATGAAGTAGACTTTTTTATAAACAATGAAATACTTTTTTTTAACCACAGAGGAATTGAGAGGGGCTGCCTCTTTCTTCTTATGCATATAAAAGTGTACGGGACCTGCTGGGTTTATTGCAGCTTGGTGACCAGAGCATAGCTTCCCTCAAACACCAACTTGGTTAGTTTCTTCCCAAACAAAACCCCAAAGAGATCCCTCAAAGAAATTTTATCAGTTTTCTCCAAGTTGCTTTCCTAGTAGTTTGTATGGATTTTTAATTATTCACCACATGATTTCTGCCTTTTTGCATGGGTTTATTAGGAGCATAGTTAATTGTGATTCATCGTATGGCATTTGGCAAGACTGGAGACAGTCATTAAAGCACAGATTTTCTGCTTCTGGACACGTTGTCTCTCTTGCAGTGCAGGCCTTAGGGTCAGGGGAGATGTGCATTTTTTTGCACCTCCTCTAATCTATCTTTTTCAAAATAATACATACTTCTCCCCACAAAAAACCAACCCACAATCAAGTTTTTATACTTTTCTTCCTTCTGTTTCCCCTTCCTTCCCTCCTTTTTTTTTCTTTTTTTTCCTTTTTTTTTTTTTTTTTTTTTTTGGTGAAGGGGAACTGTGTGAGGAGGGCACAAATTGAATGGCATTATGCTGTTCAGAGACTCCAAACCCCACTGCTCTTCCCCAGCTAGACAACTCTTCGTTGCCTCTGGCCAACGAGCCTTGGATGGGATGCCCTTCCAAGCCTGTCAGTACCACTACTCTGTCAGCCATAGGGAACACTGCAGGGCAACACATGATGTTTCTCTGCCCTGCAGACTAGACCTTCTGGTTTCCCAATTCCACAGTCCCCTTTGTAAGAAGGAGAAGAAAAGCTGCCTTGATAGTGAAGAAGGGGTGGGGGGAGGGAAGATGGAAGGGGCTTAAAAGAAAACATTGTTCATTAGCTCTTTTCTTGCCTGCCCCCTCCACCTCTCTCATCTCTCCTCAGCAGGAAAAAAAATCTGTAAATAATTACAAAAGCTTGATAAAATCAGAGAAAAATCAAGTCCTAATACCCCTCCTGAATATTTCTGTCCCTCCTGGGACCTGGAGCTGACTTCAAACCCCAGAGACTGTCAGAATGCCCAGTGGCCTCTAGTTGGCTCCCAAGTCTTCTTTGTGCATTTAAAGGGCAGGACTAGGCTCTCTGGAGTGAAAAGCCCTATTCAGTACAATGAAACCAAGGAAAGGATAGCAACATTTTCCAGCTCCCACCACATCCTACCTTTCTTTATCCCTTTGTTTTGTGCAGCAATCAGAGACCCATATGCTAAGCTGTGGAAGATATTTTTCAGAAGCATTTGTCTCCTTGGGAGGCATCTAAGCTTGTTTTATTGGCAACTCTGAAATCACCACTGGGTCTGTCATGTGGTTATACTGCAGATGGTTTGCATGGGCTGCTTGTTTCTACTGGATGAAATCTCCCTTTGGATTCTGCTTCGCTTTTAAGGAATTTATGCACTACTAGTCAGCCGAAAACAAGATCATGCTTTACTTTCTTATAGGATTATTCCTCACGCTGTCTCAATCTGAGGGTTAGTTACCTCTCATGGTTGCTGTTGAAGAATTAGGGGCGAATGGGAAGGCTGTGACTGAATCAGATAGAGGTGGTACAAAACATACACTATAAATACAGCCATCCTTACCCACTGGAAAGGTGGTTCTTGTCAGCAGGTTGGCAGGTGACTCTCTTGCAACATCCAGAATCTGGGTACAGGCAATATTTAGGATCCAATACAATGTCAACAAAACCATCTTGCAGCACTTTCCTTAAGGGCAAATGGCAACTATTCTTATTATATCTCTGTGGATTTTCCCCCATTTCCCCCAAATAGAACCCACTGCTGTCTACTTATACCAGTCACATGGTGAGTTTTATTGATTTTGGAATATTAACAGAATCATATAGCTCACACCAAGTAAATGTCTCTGTGCCTAAGATACTAATAGCGGTATTTTTTTCAGGGGGAGGGGCGGTACTTATTTCAATCTAATAATTCTAAAAGGATGGTGCTAAAATAATCAATAGCTCCCAGTTTTGGGGGGAAGTAACCCTATTTTCTGTTTTAATAGTTTCTTTTGTTCTTGTAGTATCTTCAGTTGCAAAAAGAACAGTAATCAATCAACAACAAAAACTGCAAAATATGTCCTTCCTTTGGTCAGACATAGAGCTGAATAATGAAAAACTTTAACACCAAAGTATTCAAGGAAAAGAATACAATTATCACTATTATCCCAGTGCTTTCATTAGGTTGTCTAATTGTCTTCCCCCCCACCCCCAACTTCCCCTCAATTCTGAGGGAATCTGAAGACAAGTATAGGAGTAGAGTGGTTAATGACATTTAATTGTTAAATAAATTTTATTGATCTTTTTTATTTTTATGTTACGTTTCCCACTGTATTTCTCTTCTCTCCTTACCTAGAAAGCCATCCCTTACAATAACCTGCAAAAATAAGAAAGAAAAAATTTCTGTGAAAGAAAATACATCAAAGAAATTTAACTTTATATATCATTTCCTACATCTATGCTCACCTGCTTCAGCAAATATATTCCTTTCTCCCCTACATCTCTTTGTATCTTTTTTTGCTCTTTTTATTTTTCCCTAGTTACACATAAAAACAATTTTTAACATTTGTTTTTAAAACTTTTGAGTTCCAAATTCTCTCCCTTCCTCCCTTTCCACCCCTTCCCCCTCACTGAGAAGGCTAGTAGTTTGATACAGGTTATATGTGTGTAGTAATCCAAAACATATCCATAACAGTCATGTTGTACATCTCTTTGTATATTAAAAAAGTATTAACTATTTATTTTTTCCAATCTTTTTAAATTTTGAGTTCCAAATTCTCTCATTTCTTCCTACTCCTCCCTCACCCTATGAGAATGCAAGCAAATGATATCAATTATACATGTGAAATCATGCAAAACGTATTTCCATATTAGCCATGTCACAAAAAAATAAAGGAAGTAAGAAAATTTTGCTCTAATTTGCATTCAGAATTAAAAGTTCTCTCTCTGGAGAGGGACTATTTTTTCATGATGAGTCCTTTGGCATAATCCCAGATCTCTGAATTGATCAGACTTAACCAGGTCTTTCATAGTTAATCATCATTACAACAGTGTTTTTACTGTACATAATGATCTCTGGATTCTACTCACTTCACTTTGTATCAGTTCATAAAGGTCTTGCCTTGTGTTTGGGGTTTTTTTCCCAAAACCATCCTCCTGTCATTTCTCATAGCACAATAGTGCTTCATCATGATCACATACCACAACTTTTTCAGCCATTCCCCAAATGATGAACATCTCTTCAATTTCCAATTCTTTGCCACCATAAAAAGGACTGCTATAAATACTTTTGTACATACATGTCCTTTTTCCCTTTTCTTTTATTTCTTTGGGGTACAGACTTAATAACAGTTTGACTGAATCAAAGGATACACACAGTTTTATAGCTCTTTAGGCATAGTTCCAAATTATTCTTCAGAATGTTCTGACCAGTTCACAACTACTAATAGTTTGCTAGTATATCTATTTTCCTTCATCCTGCCCCCCCCAGCAATTATCATTTCTGATAAGTGTTGTTTTAATTTAATAAGAGTTTATTGTTTTAATTTAATAAGAAAATCCCAAATGGGGTCACAAAGAATCAGACATAACTGAAAAATGACTGAACAAAATCCTCTCTCTCTCTCCCTCCCCCATGTCTCCCCTCTGTTTTGCTTCTAACCACTGCCTCCCTTTTATTTTGTTGTTACTCATTTTCTTGGAAAAGATAGAGAAGTTTGTAATTTCCTTCTCCAGATTATTTTACAGATGAGGAGACTGAGGCAAACAGGATTAAGTGACTTACCCAATATCACACAGCTACATGTCTGAGGCCAAATTTGAACTCAGCAGAAGAGTAGAGGGGTCTTCCTGACTTTAGGCCTGGCACTCTATCCACTGAGCTACCTGACTTCCCTTGGCTTTTATTTCTCTTATCCCTTTTTCGTGTGTGTGTGTGTGTGTGTGTGTGTGTGTGTGTGTGTGTGTGTGTGTGTATTCTTTGTCCATGCCTCTGACTTGTGACAGAATCTCTAGTTTCCCTCAAGGTTCAGTTAAAGTGCTACCTTCTACATGAAGTCTTTAAAGGCTCCCTTTCAAGTGCCAGTGCTTTTACTCTCCTCCCCTCCCCTCTCTGCCATTATCTTGTATCTATTTTGTATTTAAAAGATGTGTGAGATCTTACTGATATCCTGGGAGTTTTAGTTTAGAAGAACAGATATTCTCTCTCAGCCCTGAGAGAGATTTGGGACTATTGCAGTCTTTGAGCTGGAAGGCAGGCTTGAATCATGCCTGAGAGCTCTCAAAGAGGTACACGGGATCTGCCAAATACAGCCTGAAAGGACAGGGTGAGAACAAGAGCCAAGCAGCAAATTCAACAGTGGATAGACAAAGTCCCCAGCCCCACCTAAGATTTAATGGACTCAGCAATGAAGAATCAGCAGTTCAGGGGTCAAGAATGAAGCTGAAAGGAGAGGCTAAAAAAGACAGTCACAAGTAGACTGAGACGTAGCAAAGAGGGGAGTGATAAGCACCCAAGAAGAATCTCAGACCAGAAAACTTAGGTAATGCAGTTGGTTATAACACTTCTATTAAGACCAAAGAAAGTTCCCCAAAACAAAGATCCCTTTACCCAACTTCCCCTTCCAGTGCCTTTTCAATAAGAGATACTTGTACTGTACTCTTCTAATTTCTTTTACCTAAATGTTTCCAAAATCTCATTTTTTACCTTAAACATAAAAATACCAGGAAGTGACAGAAGATAGACATATACACACAAAATTAAATCAGGGCAGAGAGAGAAATCTTGGTCTTAATTTTAGGAAATTTCCTAACTGGAAGCTTTGAAATGTTGTAATTTACTAGAGTTTTCATCTGACATAAATCTCTTATGGAGAAAGGTACCTAATGAACCTGGGGGCTATTTTGTTGCCCCTAGGTTACATCTCAATCTAATTGTTCTGAAAAGATATGACTAATTTTATTATATTAAAATAATATGACTAGTCTACAGAAAGAGGGAGGACAGGACAGTGACTAGAGAGATCTGGCAATAAACTACTCACCAGAGCGGAGACAGGAAAGGCCTAGGAAGGATTCAGATCTGCCCCTGTCAAGTAGAAAGAAGGCAGAAAAATGAGGATCAAGTACTGGCCAACCATACCCTCCACAGCATTCCCACTAGTTTTACACACACACACACACACACACACACACACACACACACACACACACACACACACACACACACACACACACACACACACACTGAGTTGTATTTTACATTTTTCAAAACTTAGGACTTTCTCTTTTTTTCTTTGTATCCCCAATTCCAAGCACTTAGAAGGCACTTTATAAATACTTATTAATCGATTGTCTCTCATTCACCTTTTGATCTTGAAAAGAGAAACTAAAGTGGGTCATAAGTCTCTTCTCTAAAAGTCAGAAGTTGAGTATGACCATGTGAGTAAAAGAATTTTCATCTGATTTCAGCATGGCATAGCAATCTAAAACTAGCTGGCACATCATTTTAAAGCCAATTCCTTCAGCTTCTTCTGCTACAAAAAAATGGAAATAGAAACTCACTTTTCCATCCAACATGGTTGTCTTCAATTATATTGAATTAATATTTTTGGATAAACATTGACAATGAAGAGGGTGTCCATTCTTGAGATTTTATATGATTATAGAAATCATAGCCTCCTCAGATTACAAACTTCATGGCCTGGGAGAAAGAGGAATAGTCAGCAGGACTTCTAGGATCAAGTCCCAGATCTACCAATGACCAGCTATGTAGATTTCAGTTATTTAACTCAATTATCTGAAACTCAGTTTCCCAGTCTTCAAGACAACAAGAATCTATTAAGAACCTACTGTGTGTCTGTATGATGAGAGGGTCAGACCAGATAATGTTAAAGGGTCCTTGAGCTTTAACTTTCTGTGTTCTACTCATCTCCCTTCTTCCTGCTACTCAAGTCAATACTCAATAGTCAAATGAATCTGTGATCTCCTCAATTCAGGAACATGCAGATCACATTCCAACCATACCTATCTCCTCTGTGAGACTCTCATCTAAGTCCCCACAAAAGTTTTCTGCAAGGAGTTGTATTAGTAATCACCCCCACACACACAGGGGGACCTGCCATCACAGGTTCTTTGATGTGCTTCTCCAAAAGGAAAGGCAACTTTTGAGGGGTTAACAATCACTTTAATCAAGCACATGTATCATTCAGTTAGTTCAGGGGAAAAAGTCAGCACCCTGAACTTCAGAGAAAATACAGAGAAATCAAAGATCAATAGATATGGCTTCCTCTTCCTGACCATAATTAGTGTATATATCACAAATCAACAGAAAGGTTCAACCATCTGACTATGGTTACCAGAGAGGGAAGCTCCAACATTGGGGTTATCAAAGCCAGGGGCTCCTTAGTGGTTTCTCAGAGTCCTTGTCTGGCCAAACAAACACTTCCAGTTGGTAAACCCAAAAACAAACTGCACCTGAGAGTCTTTATACATTTTTTAGAGCCAGAAGGCATCACATCCCTAGAGAACCAGTGCCTCATTAACAAAAGGTGTGGACCTTCCTGCAAATCTTCCCAGGCCCAACAATGTGTGGGAAAGATCCTCCTTAATCACATTATTCAGAAGCATTATACTTCTTGGTATAAACAAAAACAGCAAAAGATCCTATTATGCTTGCCCTCACAGCGGTGTATTCAATACCTTTTTTTTTTTTTTAGCCATGGCAAACCAAGAAAGAGGGCGGAAACAGTAGCATAAGAAATAAAAATATTTTGATAATCATTTGTTTGTTAACTAAAGCCTGAAATTTTTCATTCATCAGGAACCAGCCCCCTCCTCCTCCATTAAAAAAAAAAAGTATGCCTTTAAGAATAGCAATGTATTTCTTCCTAGGGATTAACTATAGGTATAGCTCCAATGTTTGTATGTGAAGTCTCTTACCAACTGCCCCTCCTTTGTAAATAGTATTCACAGCTTACATTTTGTAGCTTAAATAATCTCATAGCCATTATAACATGGCTGTTGTACAATAGATCATTTTCATTAACTCTTAACAGAATTATCCCTCATGCTTCTTTTTTTCTGATGTCTTTGTCTTTACTTAATTAAAAAAAACAAACTTGTATATCTTCTATTAGCATTCCTCTGAAATAAATCAGTATCAAATACCCTTTACTTATAAGTGGGAGATAAAAATTCTATGGAATTGGTGGAAATGAAACCAAATTCATTCAACTTCTCAGTATCTGTTTAAGTGAATCCTGTTCCCGTTACATCAATGAAATGAGACTAGAAGTTCTACAGATACAAATGCACAGTCTAAGCAAGGACACAAGAGCTAAAATGCAAAGGCCAGTGTGCACATAGCTACATGTGTTCATAATTACACAGCTATGTTAGCACATTTATTCAGCAACTCCTTTCAGGATTACTGGTTGCCATAGAGGGTCCACATTTACAAACTCTGATAAAATTCAAGAAATACCTATGGCCCTTGGAAGTCAGACTTTGGGCCGTCCCCAACTGGACCAAATAAGAAAACGAAAAGAGAGAGAGAAAACAAGTATGCAAGTATTTCAAATAATAAAATGATTTATGCATTTGTTCTTTCCACAAGCATTTAATACATCTATGATGTTCCAAGTACTGTGCTAGGTACTAGGAATTCAAAGAAAATTCTTGGCCTGGAAAAAAGGAACTTATAAGGGTGAGAGTGGGGGAAGGAATAATATGAACATAGGAAAAAATGTGTGTGTGTGCGTGTGTGTGTATATATATGTATATTTATACACATATATATGTATGTATATCTACATATGTGTATAAACACACACACAAAGTAGAAACAAAGCAATTTCTGGAGGCAAAGCTCTAGCAACTGAGATTTAGAATTGACTCAGTATAGAAAGTGATACAAGAGCTGAATGTTTTTTAAAAAGTGAGGAATTGTAAAAGACAAATGTGAGGAAGGAATTCGTTCCAGGTATGGGGGACTGGCTGAGCAAAGGTGGGGAGAGGGGAGATTGTAAATCATGTCAAGAACAAGAAGATCAGTTAGAATTTAGTGCCCTAGAGTTTCATAAAAGACGGTAAAGTAAAATAAGCTTGGAAAGATAGTCTGGAGGCAGACTGTGAATTCCTTCAAAAACCAAACAAAGGAGTCTGCATAATGAATTGTAAGAGAACACACTTCTATAGTACTTTAGGGTTTGTAAATTGGTTTTCTCCTCATAGTTTATATAGGTGGAAAGTACAAATATTTTAATCCCAATTTTACAGATGAAGAATCTGAACCTCAGAGAAGTTTCAAAATTGTAAATATCAGAGTTTGGATTACAGAAGGATTTTCTGACTCCAAGACCTAACTGCTTTACATCACCATACCTCTCATGCAGTACAAATAGCCCAGGAAGCCTAAAGCCTGGAAGAATACACCCCTTGCCCCTCTTCCCAAATTGTGATTAGTTGATTTGCCTTTGGAGGGGTGAGGAGAAACACTTTCATTGACTATTCCAATTGGCCCAAAAGCAGAGAAGTATGGGAAATGTGATGGGGAAAGGAGTGGAAAAAAAGAACAGAAGAAAACTGAGGTAACTTGGGAGGAGGGGAGGATTTGTATGAAATCCCTTCTTCAACATTTACCACTTTTGCAACTCTGTTCAAAGGCACTTAACCCTCTTAGTCGATTTTTTGATCTATAAAATGGTTTTTAAAAAATTACTACAGATTTATTTTGATGGTGGAAATAATGCATATAAAGTGCTCCATTAACATGAGGCATCCTTGCCATTGTTACCAAGTAACAGAGGTGGCAACCAGTAGAAGCAGCCACAGGTTAGAAGTGATAGCAGGGACTGTTGAAACTCAAAGGCAGCCCATATTTTAACAGTGGAGAATAAGGGAACAAATTACCAGGAAAGAGATGTAACAGCCTTGCACTTTGGAATGGAGTCAGAATGGAACAGTGCGA
This sequence comes from Notamacropus eugenii, assembly GCF_028372415.1. Taxonomy (NCBI): domain Eukaryota; kingdom Metazoa; phylum Chordata; class Mammalia; order Diprotodontia; family Macropodidae; genus Notamacropus; species Notamacropus eugenii. The sequence continues at coordinate 397,866,111 of NC_092872.1, forward strand.
AGAACTCCAGAGAGGTAGCCAGAGGAACAGAATCCATCTCCCAGATCTTTCATTTAGCTTTCTGTGGGACAGGGGAAAGGTGGTTCTCTCTGCACCTGTTTCCTCATTTTAAAATGAAAGGGTTAGATTAAAAGACTTTCTATACCTTCTTCCAGACCTCAGGAACCCAGGATCCACTGAAAAAGAGCTTATTTACCCAAGACACATCAAACCAGCTGTGCAGGAAGTTCTAGTGGGAGTTAGGGGGACAGGCCAAATTATGCTTTTATGGGGGAAAAATAGTGAGTACTAGCTGATAGGGAGGGAGGGAGGTATCTCTCTGAGTTCCTGTGTGAGTGTGTGTGTGTGTGTGTGTGTGTGTATGTGATACAGGGATTATCAGTAGTGTTTTCTGCTGACAAGTCAAAGGACACTGACAGCAACAGTGAAAAATATTGTCAAGGGGATGAGGAAATCACTCAAGAGTAAGCAGCTCTGGCCTTTGATTCACTGATTAATTTTGTAGAAAGGCAACCCTGTTATATTGACCTGAAGGTCATCAAGTCATACATCCTTTACTCCACCTTTACAGGAAAGATATAAATTACCCCAGCGCCAACTGAACTCATGGCTTTCACAAGGAAATAAGGTCCAGGGCATCTTCAAGGGTCAGTGCTGATTCAGACCTAAGTTCCACACCTTCTACAGCACAATGTAATGACTATTGTCCATAATGATGAACTTGAATCATCCATAAAAAGTCAATTAGAAGCATACTATGTTTAATTGAGCAGGTAAGTATATAATCAGTATAGAAAGATTTCTACCCCCCAATCGCAGTTAACAATAAAAATGCTGGTATTTAAACTTTGTCTGAAGTAATTCACTTACCCAGAAAACCACTTTTGTATCATACTAGATAATTAACCCCCTTTTAAGGAAATGGAGTCTAGCTTTGTGATTTCATTTTTGTGAGGAATTCCCAGTTTGAAAATTCCCTTTATTGATTAAGATCAAAAATTCATCTAAAAATTAAAGTCTTGGGGAGTTCCATACATAACTTATAGCTCCCTCCCCTTTCTTTCTCATTTAAGAAACATATGTACAACTTAGAAATACACAATGAAAGTAAGAACAGAATATATATTGTGTAAGGCAACACAAAGAAGTAAGAGTACAACTTGTAACCTTTAAGAGTTGCCTAGGGCCCTCCTGGGTTACTTTGTCTCTCAACTGAAGCAGTACTACTGATGGTTGTTTTGTTCATGTTTTGGGTGGTTTTTTTTCTTAATTTGTATATAAAGCAGTTTAAAAAAAAAGTATTCCCTATTTCTAAGGGATGGTCTATAGATAATAATTAGCTTTAAATCTTTTAATTTGTATTTTCATTCTTAATAAATCAAGTCCTCATGAGAACTCCCTCTCCCAAAATAAATTTGTACTATGCTCTAATACATCTTCTTTACTTGGAGGCACTGTGAGGTTAAGGTACAAGATCACTTAGCCAGTACTTAGAAGAAGGACTTGAACCCAGGTTTTACTGACTCCAAGGTTCGTTATATTACATTGTTTCCTACAAAAAAAAAAGAAACAAACAAACCAAAAAACAAACAAAAAAAACATTACATTCAAAATCAAGGTGACCCAAGGATTAGACTCTAGGTCCAATAGACTTCTAGGCCTCCCACTCATATAACACATTCAGTTAACTAATTAATTTTTATAGAAAAACAGCAATGTTATATTACCTCAAAGATGAGATAACACCTCTTTTATTCCAGGAGACTAGAATTATCTTCCCACTTGGTTAGATCCCATGAGTGTATAAAGCATTAGAACGTACAAATCAACGAAGCAAAAAGATCAGAGAGTAGAAAAAACATATCTGTTCTACCTAGTTGCTTATATTAGTAGAAAGTCTAATGTAGCTCAATATGATAATACAATATGCAGTTTAATTATAAATAAAAAGTTTTTTTAAGTCTAGTAGTTCTCTCTAAAATATCATAGCATCTTCAAGGAAAATTAATGACAATTATTAATTAGCATAGCTCATTTATAAGAATCTAAAGGAGGATATTATGAAAAATTAGTGAAATTATTAAAGAGAATAAAGATCAATTGTAATCACATAATTCTAGCTATATGCTGCATCTCTCTTCATTAATCAAAGATAATCTGGAAATGCAAACCTTAATTGCTTACTAAAAAAAAAACTATTTGTATGTTCTCTGCCAGAGAGAAGATAATTGGAAAGTGCAGAAGTCTTCAGCATGAGCTGTGTGCTGATTTTGAGAGAGTTCAGTTATTAAATTTTTTGTATTGTACGACTGGACTTTTTAAAAAGAATGTTAAACTTTCACAACAGGCAACTTGTAATGTTTTTTGACTGTAGCAATTTTTTAAAAACTTTAAAAATAATGGGCCTGAATCTGTCAGTAAGAAGAAAATCTCGTGCCTGATTTCTGGCAGATACATTTGATCTCTCAGCCTCCTCAACAAACTCTGTTTATCTATGTTTCTTCATCACCAAAATATTGATCCATGAACAGAAAGTTTTCATGTGTGTCTAGAACAAAAATGATTTCCTTTTTTGTCCTACACTTGAGATCAGGCTTAATAAAATTTTATCTCTTTGCAGTTGGAACACTGGATCCAGACCTCTCTTGCAGCAATGTTTCACAGAATAGTGAATTTTTTTGATTCAGAAAGGATCTGAGACATCTAATTAATCTAACTCATTGTGTAGATAAAGAAATAGATGGCAACTTGTCTCGTCCTAGAATTCATTAATGAAAGAACCGAGATTAGAACCTAGTTGCCCAAAATTCCACTCCCATATTCTTTCTGCTGCATCATATTGCTTTAACAGTCTAATATACCTCCTTGGCAGTTGCAAGTCTCTGATGGGCATGTCAAATTGTCCAGTGGAGAAAAGGAAGAGAAAACTGGAGTCTGGTGCCACTAGACCTTCACATCCCTTTTCTTCCTGCAATCTTCCATATTCTCAGGTCTTCTCTGTTAGGTGAGTCAAAGCTTTTAAAGGGGAAGGGCATGAGAAGGATCAAACACCACTCTTTCAAATATTATTCCCGAGTGGAAAATCTGAGAATGCTACATTGTAGAGATAAATCATTAGCTAATCTTGAAGGATGTGGTTTTAGATTGAGGAAAAAGGAAGAGAGGGTCATTCTAAATGGGTGCGTCTAATTGACAAAAATCCAAGAGGAAAAATAAGCACAGTAGCAATGGATAAAAAGAAAGTAAGAAAGATTGTCTTTACTGAAGTAGAATTTGGCAGAAGTGAATGAGACTCTTTTGAGTAGATAAAGTAAAACCTACTAAAATCTTGCATGATTTATCAATAGGCATAGGGGACTACCATAAATTTTTAAAAAAGGAATATAACATTTTGCAAATGTTTGTGGAATGCATAATATCAAATACAGAATGACTCAAACCTAATAGACCAGTTAGTAGACTGTTGCAGCAATGATTGAACTAGGATTTTGGATCCAATTCTGTCTATCAACGAAGACCTAACTGTCAAGGAAAATGGCACTAAAAATTGGGAAGAAGGTTCTATACCATCTTAGAGTTCATGCTAAATAAAGAGGGAAAGGTCTCTTCCTTAAAGTACTGAGATAAGTAAAGATGTTGGGAGAAAAAAGAAAAATAACCTAAGATTCCATAAGGAAGGGCCTTTTAAGATGTGTGGAGGGTGTTTAGTAATGAAATTCTAATGAAATAAGCATATAGAGGAAAAACTGGGTACCCTTATGGCTAACACCAGGAACTTTTCTACCAACTCACTTATTTTTTTAAAGACATGTGCAAAATGCTGGAAACAAAATACTTTAGGATTAGCATCCAAGTGGGGCATAGTCCTATAACAAATATTAGAAGGGCTAAAACCCAGGATGATGAGATGAAGGATGCAGTGAATAATAAGGGGCAGGGAAGGTGCTGCTGCTCTTTTCTTCTACTACCTCTTTTTCCCTTCCTTTTTCAGCCTGGTGGCATAGTGGATAAAGTGCTAGGCCTGTTGTCAGGAAGACCTGAGTTCAGATCTGATCTCAGACATTTACTGTGTGACTCTGAGCAATTCATTTAATTTCAGCCTGCCTCTCTTTCCTCAACTTTAAAATGGGAGTAATAATAGCACCTCCCTCCCAGGGCTCTCGTAAGGATCAAATGCAATCACATTTGTAAAGTGCTTATGACAATGCCTACCTCACATATGCTTAATAAACATTTGCTTTCTTCCCCTTTGTCTTCTTTTCCTTCTGCTTCATTTTCTTTGTAATGTGGGCCAAAAGGATCAAGGATTTGTACATAAGACCACTTTGAGGGATAGACAGGACACTGAAAATGGACGGTAGAGAGATGGCATTTTTTTATAATTAATTTATTTTTAGTTTGCAGCATTCACTTCCATAAGATTTTGAGTTTTAAATTTTCTCCCCCTCCCTTTCCTCCCTCTTCCCCAAGACAGCATACAACCTGATAGAGGCTCTACTTATACATTCATATATTTTCACATTAGTCATGCTATAAAGAAGAATTAGAAGTGATTGGAGGAACCACAAGAAAGAAGAAGCAGGAGAGCAAAAGAAAGGGAGAGCAAATAGTCTGCTTCGATCTGCATTCAGACTCCATAGTTCTTTCTCTGGATGTGGACAGCATTGTTCATCATGAGTCTTTTGGAGTTGTCTTAGATCCTGGCATTGCTGAGAAGAGCTGAGTCTATCAAAGTTAGCCATCAAACAATGTGACTATTACTGTGTCCAACATTCTTGTTCTGCTCATTTCACTCAGCATCAGTTCATATTCATCTTTCCAGGTTTTTGAACTGCACCTGCTCATCATTTCTTATAGCATAAGTGATAGTATTCTATTATATTAATATACCACAACTTATTCGGTCATGCCCCAATTGATGGACGTTCCCTCGATTTCCAATTCTTTGCCATCACAAAAAGAGCTGCTATGAATATTTTTGTAGATGTGGGTCCTTTTCCTGTTTTGTGATCTCTTTGGTATACAGACTTAGAAGTGGTATTGCTGGGTCAAAGTGTTTTATAGCCCTTTAGGCATAGTTCCAAATTGCTCTCCAGAATGACTGGATCATTTCACAATGCATTAGGATCACCAACAATGCATTAATATTCCAATTTTCCCACATCTTCTCCAACATTTATCATTTTCCTGTTTTGTCATATTAGCCAATCTGATAGGTGTGATGTGGTACTTCAGTGTTGTTTTGATTTGCATTTCTCTAATCAATGGTGATTTAGTGCATTATTTTCATATGACTATAGATAAATGTAATATCTTCCTCTGAAAATTTCCTGTTCATATCCTTTGACATTTATCAAGAGATGGTGTTATTGTTGCTATGGTTATTCAGTCATTTTTTGATAGTGTCCAACACTTTCTGATGCTATTTGGGATTTTCTTGGTAAAGATGTTTGAGTGGTTGGTCATTTCCTTCTTGAGCTCATTGTTTAGAGGAGGAAACTAAGACAAACAGGGTTAAGTGACTTGCCCCAGGTCACATAAGTTAGTAAGTATCTGAGGCCAGATCTGAACTCAGGAAGATAAAATCTTCCTGACTCCAGACCTAGAACTCTATCCACTTCCCTAGAAAAAAAAAAAGTTAAAACTACTTGATTCCCATATTGCTCATGTTTTCTCTATAAAGTAGGAAAATTTTCATGCCAAAAAAAAAAGCTTGAGTAAAAATGATCAATCCTTGAATTTCAAAGTCAAAATGAACCTCAGAGGTCAAATAGTCTAACACATACAACTACTTCATTGCCAACAAGTAATCATTCAGCCTCTACTTGAATTTCATCTATTATAAGGAATTCATTACATCCTAAGGCAACCTATTCCACTTTTCAATCACAAACATTTGGGATTTTTTTAAGTGAGGCATTTCTCTTCATATGAAACCAAAATTTACTTCTCTGTAACTTTCCTAGCTCTTCCCTAGCTAGATAAATTTGTGATTAATCAATAGGTTGTGTGATAAATAATCCGAAGGTTTTAATGATCTACAGGCTCAGTACAAATCAACAGTGTGATGTGACAAACACAAAATCTAATGTGATCTTAGATTGCATTAATTAATATCAAACCAAGAATAAGGGAAGTTATAGTTGCACTCTGCTATACTTTGGAAAATCACATTAAGAATATTGTGCCTAATGTTAAAAAGTCATGTTTTAGAGCAGAGCTTGACAAGCTGGACTATGTATAGATGCTGCAGGGTATTGAAAATCATGTGATATGAAGATTGGTCAAAGAATCTGTGACTATTTAACTTGGGAAAGAAAAAGTCAAGATAGAGATCTTCAAAGTATTTGAAGGGCTTTCAATGAAGTATGTACAGTGTGTGTTCGTGCTTCACTGCCGAAAAAGACCATGCCATCAGAGAAATAATGACATGACTTGTACTTGGCTTTGGAGTGAGGGAGGGCTGTGCAGGTCACCAGCCTCACTTCTCCTTCAGAGCCATCTGCATCCAGTGACCAGATATTCATCAGGAAGACTGGAGATGACCCAGGATGAGGCAATTGGGTTTAAGTGACTTGCCCAAGGTCACACAGCTAGTGAGTATCAAGTGTCTGAGGTGAGATTTGAATTCAGGTCCTCCTGATTCCCACTGGTGCTCTATCCACTGTACTACCTAGCTGCCCAAGTACAGCATTCTTTTCAATTATACAGTGCTACAGAAGAATCTACCTTCTTTCTCCTTTGGAAAATTGATGCATTGACTTGACTGCAGTCTTGAGGCACCTATCCTATTTCTCATAATACACTGTATGCATGCATACTTTGCACTGGAATATTTTTTAACAAAAAAAATGTTTAATATGCAAAGAAAATTTAAAAGGAAACCCAAAAATAACTGGTCATAATAGATTGACCATTAAGTAGGTTTAAAATTCATAGCAAAAATGATTTGATTATCCAGGTCAAATGGATTTTGCACTATTCTGGCCCAGGTTGAATTACAGAAATTAATTGTACTCCAATTAGCCAAAGTATTTAATACTCTGGAATATAGGCTAAATATAATAATTGCAATAATAAAAATACATTTGTTTTGTGTAAATGTGCATGTAAAAATTAACTCTAATTTCTAAAGGATTGAATGCAAAAGAAAGAAGATGCTACTGTTGTATTTAAAAAGAAAAACAAAAAAGTCTTGCTCTGCAGATGAAAAAAAAATTGAATTCTCTTCTTCAAACAGCATAGAGGATTAACCTAGTGAGGGAATGGAGGAAATTTTGCATCCTGTTATTAACCAGTGCACATACCCTGACTTGTGCATTCTATGAACGTATCAGATAACTGGCAAAGGATCAAGGATCATATGGAAACTTAATATAATTTGCCATCTTTATGTCAGATTCTGCCTCATTGATTGCTTCTCTAAAAAGTAAAGAGTAGGCTTTCCCCATGAAGTACAAATTAACAGTAATGTGTACAAAGCATTTGAATTCCATTTCATTGCTACCAAGTAAGTAAGAATAACTAAATAACAGAATCAATGATGACATGAATAGGAATTACTTGTCTTTCTGGTAAACAAATCCAACAGATATTCTATATCTTCCAAAAGGACAAAAGGTTTTTTAGCCCAGCCTGGGAATGCAAGAGGGCACTGGTGAAAATGGTTTTAAGGAATAAACAATAAAGCTAGAGAAACTTTGAAGCTTACATCTCTCTGAAGATAGAATACAAAATAAACTTTGGTTTATCTCTTGCAAAAAAGAAGCATTTGAATATCAAGCTGAGATGTGGGAAAATATATTTGAGAGAGAAATCAAGTGAAGGAATGTGAAAAATTAGGAGAATTGTTTAAGGAAATGGCAGAAAGAGGAAAAATGAACTTGCTTAAAATTCTTCAGCTGTATAAAGGTCAAAGGTAGTAGGCCAATTAAAATAATATGCCTCTGCTCAAACATTTGTCTGGAGATATAAATCTCATTTTAAGATTTTTCTCCTCTTTTTCTCTCTCCTTAAAAATTTAGAACAGCTTGCGATTGAATTTTTAGGAACCTGATCATTCTATGTCTGGGTTCACTTATCTGGATTTTTACAGCTGGGAGCTCAGATAAATAGCTTTCATTATTGCTCTCCATGCACTCATTGCCTAATTATTTATTTTCACTCTTTAGTTCCTCCCTTGTATTTGTTTCCTTCCATTTCTCCAGGGGCATTTACATTATGATTTTCTTCTCTTTTCCAGCCACTTGCAGTGGGAGGGGAAAAGCCATAACTGAATAAACCAGACTCTTCTCATGGTATATCCCCCTATAAATGACTTTTTCCTATAATTTGTTGTTTGTGATCTTCTTTGCAATGGAGCAACATCAATAGGAGGCATTCTATTTATATGTTCTAATTTTGTGTTTCCCCCATCTCATATTACAGTTAATATAGGATCATTTCTCTATAGCCTATCCTCATATCTGTCAGGGAAGTTGACCTACAATGAATGATTTAGTAACTGGGTCAAAATCAGCTTTGTCTTAACATAAAAAGATAATATGGTAGACCTACATGGTATAATATATTATTACAGTTTTCTGTGGAGCTACTTCAATCCTTGAGTGGATCTGTGGTCTTATTAAAGTTAGTCATTCCTCCAATGTTGTAGCTTAAAACCCATCCATGCCTGTGCCTCCTGTGTGACTCTTTGTCTTGTTCCCCCATAAATCCTCCACAGGGATAGGGATGCACCCAATTTACTGGGATCATTGCTCTGAAGAGTTGGATAACAGTACAGCATGCCAACTCACCTTTTTTTCTGGTCATATATTTTTCTAAGGACATCCTTTATACTACTCTTCCTATGAGATTCCTCATCTGTTATATGTAGGGATCTGCTTGTGCCCACCAAGAATCTCTATTATCTTTTAGAGGATCTACAACTGCAGTTACTGAGAGGCTGTAGCATTCTATGACACAAAGCCATACAATACCACTGGAGAAATACTGGTATAAAATATGAGCCTTTGTTTCAGGGAAAAGTTTGGCATCATTCAAAGAAATGCATGTTCCCAAAGAAACTACAGCCAGTTCCTGTCTTGTTCAATTATGCACTGAAATCATTGTTTATTTGCAGTGTCTGTCCAAGAAAGATTTGCTGATACATTGGCTCTATGTGTTGTCTGTCCAACTGAATATCATAGTCTGGAATCAGACATCCTTCATCCATTTGTTTCTTTTTCCTGGGTGGAAAATTAGGTTGAGTTCATGTGAGTAATTTAGGATCTTATGGAAGAAGGTGAATATTCCAAATTTCATAAATAAATAGAATTTCATCCACAAATAGAAGGATTGGGAGGACCTCACTAATGATAAGGAACCTCTCTTTAGCTGGGATCCTCAGCTGAATATTTTCCATGACAATAGCAAACACTTTTGGCAAGCAAGTCTCCCTGTTTCATGACTTGTTTGACATGAGAAGATCAAGCAAAGTAACCATTGCTGCTACTTCTTGTAAGGTATCGTATATAACATTGACATGTGCATGGCAGATAACTGGCTAGAGAAGAGCCTTTAAGACTTCATTTTACCATATTAACTCAAATGTGTGTTTATTTGTGTGTATATATTGTATTTTTACTCAATAAGCAGTGAGTTTATGGGGCTTTTGTCTCTACCTGTTTCTGTCAATTGTATGACTATAAAAATGTGGAGTTTACTATACAATATCATTTGAAAAGTCTTCATTTTTCTTTTTCATACCTTCATTGCAGATGCCTCTCAATGTATGTATAGATTACTCTCATAATTTGTAGACTTAAGAAAATATGACTATGGGTAAGAAGTTATTGAAATGTTCTTGATCATCTTGTTGGAAATGAAGTCAGTTTTTTTAATCCTCCTCTCTTTAAGATACCTTGAGATCTGATCTCTGCACATTCAAATGCCAGTCCACCCTCTGCCCAACTGTCAAAGTGATCTTACATAAGCAGTCTTACCATGTCACCCCTCCTCCATTCACAGGTGCACACATGCACACACACACGCATACACACACACACACACACACACACACACACACACACAGTCAGAAAAATCCAATGACTCTTTATCACCTCCCAGTTCAAATATAAAATTTCTGTATAGGTTTTAAAGTCTTTTATAACCTGGCTCCTTCCTGCCTTTCTAGTTTTCTTATACCTTACTCCCTTTCATGTACTCTGACATAGAGTGACATTGGACTCCTTTACTGTTCCTGGAACAAGACACATAATCTCTCAACTCTGAGCATTTTTACTAATTTTCCCCCACGCTTAGAATTCTCTCCTTCTTCCTCTCCACCTCCTGGAGTCCCTGGATTCCCTCAGGTCCCAGTTAAAATCATACCTTCTCCAGAATGCCTTTCTCAATCCCCCTTAATTTTAGTGCCTTTCTTGTGTGGATTATTTCCAATTTATCCTGTACATGGTTGTTTGCATGATGTCTCCTCCATTCTGACAGCAGAGACTGCCTTTTGCCTTTCTTTATATCCTAGCATATAACACAGTGCTCATATATAATAGGCACTTAATAAATGTTTATTGATTGTGCTGATTCTGGCTCAAACCTCTTCTTTGCATACTTGGTCTTGTCCCGCTGCTCTTTGTATCCTTGGCTTATTCATTTCTGTTTTTTACTTATTTATTCAGCATAGTTAGGCCTATAACATTTCATCCAATTGTGTTGGCTCCATTTTCGTTGATGATAAAAAGTGTTATAGAATTCTTTACACATCTTTTCCATTTTTCATGTGTTTGTTGTTCTCCTTCCAACTTCATTCTTAAATGCCTTCCTAAAAACTTTGTTTGGTCTTTGCCAAGTTTTCTTTAAGTTCATTTTTATTTCTATTGCTTCTTGCCATGTTGTGAGGCAATATTACTCAGAATCTTCCACCATCTTCATCTCTGTGATTTCATAAACAACTGAATCTTCTAATCTGGTATTGCCTTTGGCCATTTATAGTTATCTGTCCTCTGGAACTCTGAGGCAGAAAGTGGGAACCACTATCTGGGGAATCAGATCTGCCAGTGAGAATCAGATTTGGGAAGTACCCCCCCCCATAATCTGTGCCAATTACATATTTAGTATATGCCTAAGTTTATGCTTTTTTTCATGTTTGAATGTTAGTTTCTTGAGAACTGGGAAGATGTTTTAGAAGCTTAATAATTTCTTGTTGATTGGTTGGGAAAGAGGAAGTTTAATAATAATAATAGAAATACCAACAGCAGTATCTATATTGTGCCTGCTATGTGTTTGTTAGGTACTGTGCCAAGCACTTTAGGAATACTATCTCATTTTTTATATATAATTCAATTTCCATTCTGCAGTTAGTTTCCTGATTTACATAGAGTCTCATTCGTACCATGCAGAGGTGTGAGGCTCAAGCGAGTAAAGTTGAAGGCACTGTGTTTTGTTTGTTGTTTCACAAGCAGGATCACAGGTTTAAACTGGAAGGTACCTTAGAGGTCATTCAGCTCACACTCCTCATTCTACAAATGATAAAAGAAAGGCCTGGAGAGTTCAAGTGACTTTCCATATTCTTCTACTCTTATCCGTGCTCAAAAAAGCATGCTTAGTTTTATTTTTTCCATTAACTAGCTATGTGACTTTGGGCAAGAACTCAGTTTCTTGAGACTTCAATTTACTCATCTGTTAAATTGGGCGTGGGAGTGGGAAGAAGGAACAACAAGCTCATAATGTCCTTGGAAAATCTATAATTCTACTTACATTAAACACAGGCAGACTTAAATATGTATATGTTGAAAGAAAATGATTAAAATACAAAAATTATATGTCTCGTGTATCATGTATCTCATCATATATCAGTGTTATCGTTTTTTAGCTGAAAGGGACTTTGGAGGTCAACTTCCTCATCTTACAAAAGTGTATTAAAGCTGAGAAGTTAAACAATTTGCACCAAGTCATGCAGTGGTAGGTTCAGGACTCAAACCCAAGTCCTCTGAATCCAAATCCAGCCCTATTCCTATTGTATTATGCTGCCTTGTTAGTGACTATCAGAATATATAGCTAATCAATGTCCACGTTTCCACAGGAGCTTTCATCCACAGACACCTAAAGAAGACCTGATCCTCACAAAACTGACACATGAAGACCTCAGGTTTTCATTTCTTGTTACTCAGGATTCCTCCAAAAAGTCAAATTTCTCATATTATAGAATTTTGTGGGGAGATACAGGTATTTTAAAATACAAGATAGAGTTCCAATGTTAATGTATCATTCTCTGTGCTTTTGGCTGTGCTTTGCTATTTTCTTTAGAAATTTATATTTTTATTAAAGTGTCAGGACACTAGAAAGGGAATTTTATACATGAAAATGCTTTTGACTTGATGGAAGCTGAGACTGTCTTCAGTGCAATTCTAACTTTCATTTTGTTTTCCTTTTATGTTTTGTGTATATATCGATATGTGTATACATATGTAACATAGGTATATATGTTAATTTTCCATTTGGCATAACTATTTTAGGTAGACTTAAATGTGCAAAAGTGGTACACTCCTATAGAATATAAGCTCTTTGTGGGCAGGAACCATTCGTATCTGTTTTAATGACTGCTACAGTATCTGACACATAATATGTCTTATTAAATGCTTGCTTAATTGACATGTATATATGAATTCAAAATGCAATAACAAAAACAGAACATTCCTGAAAGGTCACAGTTAGTGACTGATTGATGGTAGAAAACCTGGGCACATTATTTAAAGTCTCTTAGCCTCAGTTTTTTCTTCTGTGAAATTCAACTAATAATATCATTTCCGAAAACCTATACTTTTGGAGCATATGTTTTATAAGCATTAAAACATTCTCTGTCTCTCTCTCACTGTATATGTGTGTGCATGTATATATACACATACATATGTGCATATATGTGTATATACACAAATGTGTGTATATATATATATATATATATATACACACACATATACAACTGTGTGTATATAACTAGTTTCAAGGAAAAAACCCAAATCTATTTTTTTCATGTTTCATGTTCTTTAGACCATTATATAGGTAGATAAGATAGCTGCTTTTTATAACTGGATAAAAATATTGGGATGTAAATTGATTTTCCATAGGCTCATTGAAAGCATCTTAGGGACATCCACAACACCAGATAAAACTATTATTATTACTACTACCACTACTATTATTCCTATTACCATTAGTGATAGTAATGCTAGTAATAGTAATAATAGTACTGCAAAATTCTTTTTCCTTGGTCAGATTGGTAAAATGCTATCATTGTTGCTGCTGTCATTATTTCTAGTAGGAATGATGGTAATACTACTACTATTAATAATGCCAGTATTATTCTATTATATAATAGTAGTGTGTGTTTTTCCTTATTAGTATTCTAGTATCAATAATACTAACATAGTAAGAATAATATTAGTATTATTCTGTTTGTATCAAGAGTTGTAATATTCATATTAATATTTTTACTAACCTAACCAACCATAACAATTTATTTAAATTCCATGACTGTACCAATAATGCTAGTGAGACAGCTACAGGAGGCTTTCTTTGCCAGTCTTGATTTATCTGCTGTCTTCATACTAGCAAAGAGGTTGATTTTACTTGTGGATAGAGCATCAGTGCAGGAGTCAGGAGGACCTAAGTTCAAATCTCACTTCAAACACTTGACACTCACTAGCTTGGGCAAGTCACTTAACCCAAATTGCCTCATCCTGGGTCATCTCCAGTCATCCTGATGAATATCTGGTCACTGGATTCAGATGGCTCTGGAAGAGAAGTGAGACTGGTGACCTGCACAGCCCTCCCTCACTCAAAACAAAGCCAAGTGCAAATCATGTCATTATTTCTGATGGCATGGTCCTGTTCAGCAACAAAGGATGAACACAGACAGACAGATTTTAGTTGTGAGCAGTCAATGTATCATCTACTCATTTGCCATTTTCATAAGGAAAATGATAAAAATGTATTTCTATGTGAGTTTTGAGAAATGGTCTTTGATTGACCCTTATGAATAAGAAGTGCAGGTGTATGGGTGTGTATTTTCCCTTGTATGGGTGCCAGCCTTTCGAAGAGTTTCCTCTCCTCTCTTCCTCTCTCCTAGCTCTTTACTAGTGCCCAATTCAACTCAAGAAACTATAAGCCAACAAGGAAGTAAGTAATTGACATTCAAAGCCTCTATTTTTAGACACCTTTACACTTTCCTTGCTTCTAACTAGCAAGGAATTTTCCAAACAAGCTTTTAATTAGCAGGTGAATTTAATTGATATGTGGGTTTCTCAGAAGGGGAAAGGACCTCAATGTGGAGAAGGAGAGGGAGGGACCACATCACTCTCACTCACAATACAAGACCATTAATTCATTTGCACCTGGATGTTTTAAAGGAATCAATTTACTGTAGCAAAGAAAGAGGCATAAAATCAAAAGACTGGAATCTGTCAGAGGAGGAAGAGAAGTATTATAATTTAACATGGTGCATGGATGCTCTAAAACTTCAAAAAATATGACCATTAAGGTCCATATACAAGAGTCAACACATTCAGAAACCAGGCTTTTTGCATGTTGGCAAATAGGACCTATCTAAGTGTAGATAAAAGTTTGATTCAGTGCCTAAAATCAATAAAGGTATTTAAAAAAAACACTTTTATTGACAGTGAAATTTTAAAAAAACAAGTAAAGTTTTCACTAACCTCAGAAAACAACGAACTTATTGTTAGCCTAGTTACATTCTAACTCACTTTTTAACTCCCTAAAAATGTTTTTTTCTGATTAATTTCACAGTTATTTAAACACTTGAACCAAAACTTTGCTTTCACTTGGACAGGCCCTGCCTGTCAGTTTGCAAGTGGACTTTTCTATAGATACTTGTGCATTAGATACATGTGTAAGTACAATGTATGCATAGAGAATAATACCAAAAAGGATTAAAATATTTTATTGGAGAGTAAATATTCACATATACAATGGCATTGATAACTGGAAGGTTTTAAGGAACATTTTTGACTAGGCTGAAACATCACAGATGGCATGATAATTATATGATTTTTTGCATGACATATGAATATATGTTGTAGTTCTCTAAAATGTAAGTTAATAAACAAATACCAGTCTGTATTGGTAAAGAGGGCTTCTTATTTGCAGTTATCTACATCAATGGAATCCCAGGTTCAGTCTCAAAAAAAAAAAAAAAACCATGTTCTGAGTACCTTTCTGCCCAAATGTGTTTGAGCTACTATATCTTTGTTGCTTCTAGGTGGCCCTAGGTGTTGAATGTTGATCACACATGTTGGGGATGGGAGTCATAACAGGTGGTGACAAATGTGTAGATTCTCCATTAGCAGAAGGAGTGGAGCTCTGGATTCTGTGGGAAAAGAAGTGTTCATTCTATTCCCTGCAGCTAGCAACCATAAGGAATGGCTGCACTCTGACCCTCTAAGATGCCTTTTCAGATTATTTGATATTTATTCTTAAGAAACCTTTAAATAATAGCCTGAACACTGCTGAGTTCACTGTAGAACTGTCAGAGACATATATTTAGCAGCCAAATGGTAGTTACATGGAACAGAGGCACACAGAAGAGTGGCCGACGATATGACCATCTTCTATCTTTAGACTTCTGATTTTGATTAAGGCCAAAACAGATACTCTCTTGTGAAGAGTTATAAAGTGGAAAAAAAAAACCTCTCAATCCCCCAAAAGAAGGGCTAGCAACTTTATAACAGAATCATCTGTCTTTTTTAGAATAAGGATTGAGAATTCTTGGTCCTCACCTTGAAGACTGTATTTCTTCTTGCTTATTAAAAACAAATGAGAATTAAGGAAGGAAGTCTTTCAAAGAATGACATCTAACCCTATGGCCAGCAAAAATGCATAATCATACACTATTGATACTAGAGTAGGTTTTGGATTAACTATTTGCCTAACTTAGATTGTGAGCAGACCCTTCAGATATTTGAAGAGATTTGGAGAGGAGTATAGCACATCACATGCAAATATAACATGGCTTCTTATGACTTAAGACAACAAGTGCTTCCTCTTCACTACTCTTCTCTAGAACACAAGTTATGCAAGTTTCCATGTCAACAGTCATCCAGAATCTAATACTGGGAATGGAAAGGTAATGAAAACCAGAAGCCATGAATACTGTAATTGGTAATCCAACCCCCCAAACAACTGAAAATTAATTGGCCAGATGTTCACTACCTAAACAGAATGAGGTATTAGAATGTAGGAGTCTGAATTTTATATCTTCCCCAGGTGTGCACAGTTGAGCAGAAGAAAATGTGATTATGAGTGACGTGTTGACAGGTTCAGCGCTCATGTCCCACAGTGCCCTTGTGTATCCATTATGTATTTAGGATTCTGCCTACTCCACCCTTCTCTAAGACATTTGAGAAATATGAAAAAGAGAAAGAGAATAAAGCCAGAAGGTCCTCAAAATAGGAAAAGCTTGCAAGTGGTATGGGTGGTAGTACGAAACTAAATTAGGCAAGTTAAAAAGAGAAATGGAACAATATTTTCTTTTAATGTAACAAGTGTCTATTTCAGGCCATGCTTATGCCTGAATCCATGTGAAATCTAGAAAAAGTTGTTACCTCAGTGAATGAAAGAAATTCCTGGGGTAATTTACTTTATTTGTAAGTTGCCATATTTTTATGGTCCTTAACTACCCTACCATTTTCACAATTGATGGTGAAATTCTGCCAGCTTCTCAGGTGACATTTCCATAGGTTTTATTTTAGGAAAACAAAATAAAAGGTGCCAAGCATCACCTGACTATTCCATGCAACATCCATAAGGAATATTTAGGAAGAAAGTGTTGTTCTCCTAATAAAATAGCACAGCTGTCTCAAAGAGCTTTTCATCTATCTTTTTAAAAGATGTGGACTTTCTAAAATAATGTCGTGCCCATTTGTCTCCTATGAAAGAAGATATTTCAAAAGCAGGAACACCTATCATAATAAACCATTAAGATGACTCCAGCCTTTCAGTGTATTTTTAGAATTTCATATTTCACCCAATGTTGTTATATATAATTCATGATAGTGGGATATGATGGGATATGACAGTTATCTCATTTGTGTAGAAGGGCCAAATAACTCATAGCTGCACATCCACAAATAAATTATGCCCATCCTCAATCATAAGTTCTTATTTTGTTAGTCTCTCAATTTAATGGATATTCTTTTTTATATTAATATTTTTATGCAAATGATTGTGACTCTTAATATCAATTTTGTTGTACTGACAGAAAATTCCTGGGAATCAGGTTTACCTGTTTAAAAGGAAAGTGCCAACAAAGCATTCAGTACCATATACCATTATCAGTGAAAGAAGGACTTAGAACTGTATTTTTTTTTTTAAAACCCTTCCATAAGATTGCATTGTGTCACACATGGGAAAGGAAAGACATATGTTCATCTTTCTTTACTGTCTGATTCAGCATCATGGGTGATTTCTAATTCCCTTTTTCTTCCTATATTTTCAAAGGTCCTTCATCTGATTCTCAGATTTAAATGGTCTACTTGACACTGAAAAAATCTAAACATTAATTTTAAAAGCCCTAGAAATACATAAGCAGAAAGTGGATGGGTCTGGTAAAGAAAAGATCTCAAAAGACAAAATAGACAATTTAGGTTACATGAAACTAAAAATATTTTATGTAAATGAAATCAATGAAGCTAGAATGAGAAAAAAGAACTTTTGAAAGGGGAAACTATTTTGCATTAAATATCAAAAATAAAAGCCTTATATAGAAAATAGTTGTAATCATGTAATACCATTGCTCATAGTTCATATATCCGGAGCCCAAAAGAATATCATACCAAGATTCTAGCTTAACCCTACCACCCCTATTTTGGGGATGAGAAACTGAAATCTAGAGAAGTCAAGTCACCTACCAAAGACACACAAAATATTATTGCACCATAAGAAATGACAAGATATCTTGTCAGAGAATATTGGTTCCTATTCATGGTTATAGAGCCAAATAAGAAGAACCAGAAGAATTTGAAGGACAATAACATTGTAAAGTCAACAGCTTTGAAGGCCTTGAGAACTCTAAACAATACAGTGGACAGATGATTGCAGAGGACTAAAGATGAAACAAACTGCCCACCTCCTGAAAAAGACATGATGAATTGAAGGTAAAGAAAGAGACATACATTTTTTAGACATGGCTGCTGTGTTTATTTGACTTGCATGACTATGTTTATCATAAGAAATTTTTCTTTTTCTTTTTTTTTTAATTGAAGAGGAAATTAGGGAAAAACATAGGTTTATAATAGTGAATCCTTACCCCCCAGACCCAAAATGGGCAATTGAAATATTTTTTTTAAAATGAAGAAAAGGAAGTTTAGAATGGAACAAAAACAATTTTCCAAGTAATGTGTGGAATTCATTATTCACAATGATATATTCAAAAATGAATGATAGGGAAATTGAGATTCACATTTTCATAAACAATCATTTATGTATTCTGAAGTTAATATAGTGTTTAAGTTCAAAATAAAAAATAAACAAGTAGAAAAAAAAGAAAAACATACATAAGAAGGACAGCAATGTTGGACTATAAAAAATGAAGAGATCAGTAAAAGGAAAAACTAACCTGAGCAATTGAAAAGCCAGTAATCATCCCAGAGAACTAATAATGAAACATTTCCTCTTCCACCTAGAAGAGAGGCAGGGGACTCATAGAATAAGATGTTGCAAATATTATCAGATGAAGTCATTCTGTTCAGTATTTTTGCAATTTTGTTACAGAAGAATATATTATATATCTATGAGTATATACATGCACATACACACATATGTATATAGATACATATTTTAGGATATATATGTGTGAGTATATATGTGGAGAGAGGCAAAGTTAAGAGAGAGAGACAGAGAGAGAGAGACAGAGACAGCAGAGGCAGCGAGACAAAGAGTCAGAGACAGAGAGAGCAAGGAGAGGGTCTTAGAGTAAGAAGACTAGAATTTTACTCCTGTTTTATCTCACTATCTGAGTAAGCTTGGGCAAGTCACTGAACCTCTCTCCCATTTACACATCATATAAAGTTACAATAATGTGACATCAGAGGGAGTATTCTTCCTTGATGCAGCCTGTAACATCTCCAACACTTTAATAGATGGAATTCATGACTTGAGTTGCTGTATCCAGAAACAAATTAATCATCAACCTGGTGGCCAACCTTCTGGTGATATAACGCTCCAAACTTAGCAAGGCTGGACGTTGGATGAAAGCCATTTCTCAGTCAGTACTCAGAGCCTTTCCAGCTTTCCTGGTAGATCCTTGGAGAACCTTCACACCTCAATGAGGCATCAAAATAGGATATAAGCAAAGGGGAATAATAAGAGTTCACATTAATATAATTATTTAAACATTTAAAAATGCTCTCCTTCCAAAGCTCTTCTTAAGTAGGAAGTGTAAGTATCATTATCTCTGCTTTCGAAATGAGGAAACTGAGACACAAGAGAGGGTAAATAAGTTGCTTACTGTGCCACAGTTAGTTGACAATAAAGGAACGATTTGACCCTGGCTTCTGAAATGGAGTAGAATAGTCTTTCCACTAAACTGTAATGCACAGATGGCCTGTGTAAATTTCTCCTTTTGAGGTCTCAGCTTCTTCATCTATAAAATATTGGCTTAACATCCTATGAATTTTACTGTGAAGATTAAATGAGGTAATGCTTGGAAAAGTATTTTGTAATTGTAATGCATCACACAGAAGTAGACTATTACTAGTATTAAATTCCTTCGTGCCAATAGCATCATAACAGCTTTTAGTAAACTTGATAGAAAACCAGAGACCTCAATCTATGAACATGTTCAAATAAAATTCAAAATAACTAGATGAAATATCTTCCCCATTAATACAATTTCACCCAAGGACATGGTTCACCACCATCATTGGATAAGATTTTATTTCCACTCCAACTTTCATCTTTTTGACTGCTTTATGAAGAGTGCAAGAATTAGATTCAGAAGATGTGGATTCAAAACCTACCTAGGATACATATTAATAGGAAGACTTTTACAAGTCCCTTCATGTCTTTTACCCTGGTCTTTGATAGGGCAGCTTTGTCCTTATTTTGCTGGAATACAGACCTCCACAGTACTTCTCTATTATCAACTTATACCTCACCCCATCACCTTTCCTTCATTCATTTATGTACCATCTTCCTCCATTAAAACATAAGCTCCTTGAGAGTAGGGATTATCTTAATTGTTTATATTTCTTATTTTTCTATCCAATGCTTAGAACAGTACCTAGCACACAGTAAGCACTTACCAAATACTCTACCAGGAAATTTGTTTCAGATTCTTTATACCACTTTGCATGTTTCCATGTCATTAAGTCACATACAATTTTAATTCTTTTTAAGATCTTAGAATTCTATGATTCTCAGCCATGTAGGATTAAAGGGAACATACTACTCAAAAAGATGCCCTCGATCCATACATAGGTCATTGTTTTTTATTCTTTGTTTTACTTTATTTTGTTATTTTTCCTACAGGCATTATTTTCTTTCTGCCCTTCCCAAACAGAAACAAAAACAACAAAAGAAAACCCTAATAACAAATATTCAGAATGTGTATGCTCATGTGCAGGTATAGGTGTGTGTGCAGAACCTGTGAGTAATCTAAAACAAGCCTTTAGTATTAAACCAACCAATTTATCCATGTCCAGCATCTTCTGAAACAAAAACCCAGAGGCAAGGTTGCTATATTCATGATTCAGTTTTTGTTTTTGTTTGTTTGGAGCCCAGACTTGTATTTCAGCAGTGTAAGGAATACTTGTCATGACCAAACAAGAGATGGAAAAGATCCCAGGAGGTAAAATGGATAATTTGATTGCACTGAATTAAAAGGGTTTTGCACAAACAAAACCAATATAGCCAAAATTAGAAGGAAAACAGGAAACTGAGGAAACATTTTTACAGCAAGTTTCTCTGATAAATGTCTCATTTTTTCAAATATATGTGGAATTGAACCAAATTTATTTTAAAAATAGGAATCATTCTCCAATTGATAAATGGTTAAAAGGCATTCATGGGTGATTTTCAGAAGAAGGTATCAAAACTATCAACAGTTATATGTAAAATGTTCTAAATCACTGTTCATTAAAGAAATGTAAATTAAAACAACTCTGAGGTACTACCTCATGTTGATCAGATTGAGGAGTGTGACAGAAAAGGAAAATGACAAATGTTGAAGAGGTTATGGAAAAATTGGGACATAAACCACTGTTGGTGAAGTTGTGAACCAACCCAACCATTCTGAATAGCAATTTGGAACTATGCTGAAGGAATTATAAAAACTATGCAAAGCAAGTGCCTCAGATGAAAAATGCTATCTACTTCCAGAGAGAGAACTGATGAACTCTGAGTATAGACTGAAGCATGTTTTTTCACTGTTTATGTTTCTTGAGTTATTTGGCAACATGGCTAAATTGGCAATATGTTTTTGCATGATTTCATATATAATGGGTATCATATTGCCTGTGTTCTCACTGGGTGGGAGGGGGAAAGGAGAGAATTTGAAACCAAAACCTTTAAAAGGTGAATGCTACTAAATAATTTCTATTAAAAAAAAAAGAATTCATGTTATGGAAATGTCTCCCATGTCTGGAATTCTCTTCTTCCTCATCCCTCTCTCCCAGCTTATCTCATTTCCTTAAATCCTTGTATAAGCCTTTCCTGACCCCTTTAATTCTAGTACCTTCCCCCTGTTGATTATCTCCATTTTATCCTGCATATATTTTGCTTGAACATAATTTTTTGCACGTTGCCTTTCCCATGAGAGTTTAAACTACACTTTTGGGGTTTTTTTGCTTATTTTCAGTTTTTTTTTATCTTTCTTTGCAACCCCAGTGCTTAGCGCAATGCCTGAAACACAGTGGGCATTTAATAAATTCTTATTGACTTAAAAACTTCTCTACCAATAAAGACCAGAAACTTGTCTATAAAATAATTTGATTATTTTGGGGGTTAAATGAGAGGATAAATGACTTAGCCATTGTCATATAATTAATATGCATCAGAGTCAAGACTTAAATCCCAAGTCTTTCTCATTCCAAGACTTCCACTGTCTAAACTACTCTGCATCTCAGATTTGTAGAGATTACTGTACAGCTACATTTTGATTAGTGGGAATAATGAGTCACATGAAGTGGTTGCATTATTTGAATTACATGATTTGATATGTAATTATAAGTAAAATATGTTATTTTATTTCAGTCTAATAAAATATGCAGCTAATGGGACCTCCTCACAAAATTCATTATTTGCACTAATTGGGACCTATCTGTACCAACAGTCCAGTCATCCATGAAACTTCTAGTACATTCCTAGCACCATGCTCATACAAAGAAAAGATCTTCATTGTAACTAGTATTGAGTGGAGATCTCCCAACTTCCTCACTCTCCATTTTACCTGCAAAGCCAATCCCATAACACATACTTACTATAACACTGACTTGTACCTCTGATTCTGTTCTCTTTTCTCTCAGTGTGTTTTGGTACAAAATATGCTAGCATTTATACTCAATCCTTTTCCCTTTCATCTTTTAGTCCATATATCATATTTGACACCAGCCTTCTGTCCTATAGCATTCTCTGTTCCCAAATCAAGTTCTAAAACACATTGCCAAAGCTCCCAAGCTCCACACTCTCATTCTATGATGTTATTCTCACCATCCAGCCTGGCCTCCCAACCAATAAGGAAGAAAATGAAATATCTTTTATTATCCCTCACTCTTGCTAGGTGATTAGCCTGTCTCTCTTTCTAGCTATATATCTCCATGATTATCCATGTGTATATGTATATACCCTTCATCTCTTGCTAGTTCTTCATAGGCAGTATGCTGCATCATACTTAGTCCCATCATGGGGGGCTATTTCTCTTTAGGTGGGCAGAAACTGGAATTCTTTAGAATTTGTGTCATCCCATGACTTGCAATAATAAAGCATAATGAAAAGAATATGGATGTTAAAAGACTGGGACTTTGTTTTGAGAAGGAGTCAGGGGTCATTAAAAGCACTATTAATTTTCCAAGTGGCAATCCACCCCACTCTCTTTCTCTCCTTCAATTGTGAGTCTTATTCAGAATACTAAGGAGAACAAAAAATGCTTTTTAAAAACTATGTTGAAGCCAAGAGGATGATCAAAGAAAGAATAGGAATGCTGCTTGGAGTGGATAGGATGGTAATAAAAGATGATGGAGAAAGGGTAGATTTTTCAACTTTTATTTTGCTTCTATTTTTTCTACTTAGAAGAAAACCACCAGTAAGTGAAGATATGATAACAGAGTGCCTAGATATATTCAGCTGTTATGTCATCAGACCCAAACAAACTATATCCCAGGGTACTGAAATAACCTGGTGTTATGACTAAGTAAATGTTATAATTCATTGAAAAGTCACATTGGAACAGGAGAGATGTTTTAGAACTGGAAATAGGCAATGTCACATTTTTTAAAATTTATTAATTTTATTCAGAGCTTAAGAAAGTTAAAAGCATTTTCATAACATAGTTGAATAGGAGGGAAAAGATGGTTTACACATGCAACTGCAAATCTGTTGTATAAAATTTGCTATTCTTTTTAAATATATGATAAAGTTATCGTGTAAATTTCTTTTTTTTTCTTTTGTTTTCTCTTTCCCCCAATTTAGAGAAGACTACCATTAGACACAAATATGTGTGTATGGAAAACCATTCAATTTTCAAAAATAAGAATATGGCTTTAAAAAAACTCCATATGAAAACTGTAGGAATTCAGAATATTTACCTTAAAAAATAAAGATTGGGGAGAGACATAATAGTCATTTCCAATATTTGGAGGAATTTTATATTGAAAACACATGAGAATTGGTTTCTTCTTCACATAGTTTAAAACAAGAAGCAATGTTTTGATCAAATGTATGGTGAAATGTCCCTAAAATTAAAGCTTTCCTAAAGTACAATAAGCTGTTTGGAAGGTCAATTAGAGGTTGGATTACCAACGTAGAAATTTTGTAGAAAGAGATTGCTGACGAGGCAGGGGGATGTATTAAATGATCTCTGATGTTCCTCTAAACTCTGAGATTCTGTGGAAGGAAAGTTGCTGAGTTAATAATCTCAATGAGTGGAATTGTCTTCCACCTTTTAAAAGTCATTGCTCTACTTCTAAGACGGAGTGTAGAAAGAGAATTGAGATCAAAGGCAGGAAGACCTAGGTTCAAGTTCTGCCTCTAATTCATACCAGTTGTGTAATACTGAATAAGTCATTTAGCTTTTCATTGCTCTAAGTGACTCTAAGAACTAAAACTTTCAGAGATCAGCTTACTTTGGTAGAAGGAGACCTCATCTGGGAATTCACTATCTCAAAGGTCTATTCCTATCTCTATCTCTATCCCTATAATAGTGACGCTAGAGAGGTAGAAGATTCCTGGTGATACCTATCAAGACATTCCAGCCAGGTGTCATTTCATTGATTATGAATTTAAACTATTAATTTTTGATAGTTTTTGAATTGTCTAGTTACTGGTTATTAATTAGTCAAATCTAATATCTGGCTAATTGGGGCAAAACATCTGAACTAGTTATACATATGGAGTTGGAGTGTCCAAGTGAGTTTTAATGTTTTCCAATGGTATTAAATATGAGGTATGGTGACCAAGCTTGTAAGGACTAATTTGCCGACTAGAAATGATTGGTATCTCTTGATTACTTCCCAACATTTATCAACAAATGTTCTCTAAATATTCATGTGGGCAGTAATATCAATGCACCAGTAAGAAATGAGAGAAGACAGCACATAACTTAGGAATCCAAGTGGAATTTATTGAAGAATATATCATAGTTGACTAGATTCCAAGATGAGAAAGAAGTGTTTTGAAAGGCAGCTACCTATTATGTTCCTCCTCAGGCTATGATATGTCTTCATAATTCCACACTGATGATGGGTTCCCAAATGTGTGGAAGGCCTGTAACAGTGCAATTTGTAGCTAGATTGCTATTTCTCTTCATTTTGATCCAGGCATGTGACTTCACTGATATAAGGAATTTCTATTGAGAAAACTCCCTCTACAAATTTAGATGTTCTGCCACTTGTAAATTTAGAGAGTTTCCTGGGACAATGAAATCAAATGATTTGACAAGGGGCATAAACCAATATATGTCACAGATAGGACTTTGAACCCAGAACTTCTAGTCTGATTCTCTGCACTAAGCCATGATGCCTCTGTATGCAACTAAGAGTTTGAAAATCTGTGGAGGGCACATAAGTACAATTTAAGACTGGACTTTTCTTGGTTATATTGTGGGGGAACCTCCCTTCTCATTTGAATTATCATTAAAGCCTCACTCCTGATTTTGCATTAAAGATATGGAAGGAATTGATCAGTCATTTGTTTTTTGTACAGCTCAGCCTTGGTAACCTTAACAAGCTAATGTTATATCCGGGTGGGTGGCCTTTCCAGTATGGGCTCTAATGTTTATCATGGGAATAATCTTTAAGCAGTTTTTCTTACATTAGATTTGGGAGTAAGTGTGGGGCAGGGAGAAAGCTGGTATTTTAAGGCTTCCCATAAAAGTTACAAAGGGGAAGGGGGGGAGTTGAATTTTAAACTGGCAACCTAAGATGCTACAAATGGTTATGATAGACTTCAAATAAAACTATTGAAATAGTTCATAGGCAGAAATGTTTCTTCTTTGCCAAAATAAGAGTGGCTCTGGTGGTTTTATTATATAGTAAGTACTAAATGGATCCAGTCTCAAATGGGGACTTGGTCTATCAGAGATTCATTTTTATAAGAACTATCTCCTTGAATCATGAGATGGAATGAAGCTGTGACATAGTGTATGGTACTGGCTAAGAAAAAGATCAACAGATGGAAACAGTGTCAAGGAGAAACAGAGATCAGGTAAATAGTTTTGGTAGCTACAGAATCACAGAATTTCAGAGCTAGAAGGAATCTTAGAAAAACATCTAAACAAGTTCCCTCTTTTTTTTAAAGGATAAGGAAACAAAATTTGACACGTAACTTTACAAAATGTTACCAGTTGCATACATGAAGCTAGGTGATTATTGTATTTTGTTGATTTTTTTCCTTGGGCCAAATGTGCCTATGTTCTATTAATAAAGAAAGTCACTAAAGATAATAGGCTTAAATATCAAGGCCTGGAAGGGATCTCAGAGGCCATTTATCCAACCCCAGCATTTTGCAAATAAGAAACTTAAAAGAGGTTAAGGGACTTAAAGTCACGCAAGTAGTGACAGAGACAAGATTTCCACACAGATCTTCTGACTCTAGAGACTCTTTTCATTATGCCATGAATTAAAGGATATGACTAAAATAGCAGATAGTTAATGGCAAAAGAGAAATTAGAGGTCAGATACCTCAATTCCCAGTTCTTTTCTCTTTCCTTTATATCAGACTTTTTTTTTCTACTTTTTGATTTTACTTGAGAACTGTGAAGTATCACAGGCATAGGCTTACCACCATCAGAATTAAGCAGCTAGAGATATGTTTGTGGGGGGCCTAAGCTAATTATCTCTTCAGAATTTAGAATAGTCTTACCAGTTCCAACTCTACCAGACCATGAAATAGTTCATGTGTCATTATTTCATTGAATATAATTACAATAAATATTTTGTGCCTTTTAAAAAAGTATTTCAATATCCTCCAAATGTTGAATTGTCTCCCCTCTCCTTAAAATAAATAAATTCTAAAATCTGCCATTGCCAAAACTCAACACAGTGTTTCATGATGATGCTAATTTGTTGTTGTTCAGTCATTCCACTTGGATACAATTCTTCATTACTTTATTTGGGGATTTTCTTGGCAAAGATAATAGAGTAGTTCGCCATTGCCTTCTCTAATTTATTCTACAGATGAGGAAATTGAGGCAAACGGGGTTAAATGAATTGCCCAAAGTCATTCAGCTGTGACTATGATGTCTGAGGATGGATTTGAACTCAGGTCTTCCCGACTCCAGTCCCTACCTAACTGCCCTAATGATAATAATGTCCCCTTTAATTTATATAGTGCTTTCAAATTTGTAACATATTTTAACTTACATTTTCTCTTTTGATCACTAGTCTTTGGGAATTTTTAAAACAACTCTTTGAATGGACAGTTAGATCTACTTTCTTTGAGGATTGATTAGAGCAAGTATGCATTTCTGCCCAGCTTATACCTACATGGAGAGGTCACTTTTAACAACCAGTATGATACGCTTGCCCAAAGGTTGTTCTAAATAGTACTTTTCACATGTGGATTTGTTTCACATTTTTCTTCATATCACTTTGTTTCCAGCAGCTGTAGAAACAAAGATATTTCAGTCCTTTCTTTGGTTTTATCATTCTGATTGGGAGAATCAATTTCTCTTGTCAATGCAATATTTCTCTGTCTGCTTTGTCAATTGTTTTTGTATTGAATTGCCTTCCCACTTTAGTTCTCTGGTCCCTTTTCTTTTGAATTTTTCTTTCGTTCTACATTCCTTTCCCATTCTACACCAAGAATATTTCAGCTTTTTGAAATGAGACTTTCTCTGCATTCATGGCATTGCTCCCTCCCCAACAGCAACCACAACAATGACAACAAAAAAGTGAGTTTTTGGTTGCGAGCTTTGGATTTTATTTTTTCACTCTGATGTCATCTACATACTTTTTCATGGTCATATTCCTTTTTAGCTGCAATCCCACTACTTGGTGTTGCTGGTGGCCTGTTTGGCCCCTACCTTTCAACATGTCTTCTTGTCCGCTATCAGCTTCTTTGGTGATTTCATTCTTCAATTTCTATATGATCATATCAGAACTCTTTGCTACCAGGTATAGTAGTCAAAGAATTATAACTTGTGTGCTCTGTTCTGCTTTCTGCACATGATTATTAGCAAGTGCTAGAGGAAGCTGCATCCTGATTCCAGTTAGACGTTTCCAGGGCTACATGTGTCTGTGTGCTATATGTGAGCATTTTTTTAAATTTTAAAATGACTGCTTTAACTTAAAGGAAAATCTATCTTAAAATAATATTTAGACACATAAAGTCATTGCACTTATAAAAGTGGTCTTATCTAAGCGCAAAGGGAAATTTTGTAATGTCACTTCCTCTACGAGTTTATTTTAGATTGAGTGATATTTTGCAAATATAAATGCAAAGGGTTATGTACCACAGATACCATGCAGTTCATTATAAAGCTTATAATTATCAATCTAATTATTTTATATGAAATTCTGAGTATCTCTAGACTTATTATTTTCCATTTGTAATAGTTTTCAGAAGTGGAAGTGCCCTTTCTTGCCCATCTCTTCATATTCAAGAACATTTTAACTCTCCCTCTTAAATGTTCATTATTTTATAATTGTAATTTGAATACATACTTGTCCTGAGAGAAAGGGGAAAAAAAACAGAGGCAACAAAGGAAATGAAGATTTATAGCTGTAAGTGTCATGCAGATTTTTGCCTCACAATTTGTAAGGCATGATAAAACATTTCTTGGATGATATCTTTAAAAAGTGGAGAAAGTCATGATTAAGAAAAGTCTGAATAAACCCTTTAGAATAAAAGGAGCCTTGAGAACTGATATAAGAAACCTAATGAGCCAGGAGTTTACTTAACTTCATGGCAGTCTTAATGATGAAGATAAAGACACAATTCCATAGTCCTTATAGGTGCCCTCTGCAGATAAAATTCTCAGTAATCTTTGCTAAAATTAGCTAGTGGGTTAAGACTATGACGTAAGTGAGGTCTTCACTTTCATAAGTCATGTCTCCACACAAAAGTGACATGAAGAAAAGAGGTAATAACTTTAAGTCAGCACCCAAAACTATTTGCCCCTCTAGCAAATGGCCCCCAAATCTATATTTTCTCCCCCTAACCACCAGCAAATGCTAGTCCATCATCTCTAAATGGAGAATTTTTATTAGGGTCTCACTGTGGCTTCAAACTCACCATGTCTAAAACCAGATAGCTGTTTTTCCTCTCTAACTCTATGTCTGGAATTGGTAATTTCTGTATTCATTTTACTTCCAATTCACACTTCCAAAGAAGGTTTTCCAGACTCTCTCTCATCAAGACCCCAATTCCACAACTACCATCATATCTCTGAGGGGAACACTTGTTTTAGTGGCAAGATAGAGACTGCCTGATTTGAACTTCAGTCACTCAGTAATCATTTATTAAGTGCCTACTAGGTTCCAGGCATGGCGCTAAGCCCTGAGAATACAAAGAAAGGCAAAGGACAGTCTCTTCCCTCAAGGAACTCATAATCAAATGCAAGAAGTTGACCAATAAAAAATACTGAAAAGAGAGATAGAGAAGGGAAGATAATCAGTTGAAGAGAGCATGATGAAGACCTAGAAGCTGGGTGGAAAACTCTGAGGTTTCTGGATTTCCTCCTTAAATTTCCTCCTTCTAAGAGAAGCTCTTTGACGTTTGCTCTCCAATCAGAGGGAGGGAGGGAGGGAGGGACCCAAACAGGCAAAAAGTGCTGACAGGTGGTCCAGAGTTGATGAGATCTTGCAAGAACAATGATGAAATCCAGGTGACCCACTAGGTGGGCCCCTCCTTCTCCTCTCCCTTAAACTTCTCTCTACTTTCCTATTTCCCCAAAAGACTGTAATTATACACTATCATTTACCTTTCTTTATATCTTCAGTACTGAGCACAATACTTGACACATAGTGGTATTTAATAACTGCTTATTGACTGACAAGTACATCCAATCCTTCCAAAGAGATTCAGAGGATGGGGTGATGCTCTGACTAACCTAAACTAACTTTTCTCCCCCTTGTACCTTTCTCCCCCATTTGTTCTGGTCTCCTCCAGATTATTGCTGCACTGATTTTTCCCATGCTCTTATTTCTTATGTTTCCTCCCTTTTTATTGGCTCCTCTACCTTCAAACGAAGGAATTCTCCCTTCTCCCAAAGCAAACCAAAGCTTTTCTTTCATCCTATGACTCCCCAAAACCATTTGTCACCCTTTCTTCACAACTAAACTTTTAGCAAGAGTCATCTATGACCACTGCTTCTACATCCTAACTACATATTAATTCTCCAAACTCTTTCTGTCTGGTTTCCATCCCCAACCTTCCTTTGCATTTCTGCTGCATTTAGTACCAGTAATCCACCTCTTATCTTAATTTTACACATTATTTTGTATTGTGGTATTATTTTCCAAAAAACCACAGATAACTTTTATTTTTGTATCACATACATATATATCTTATATACACACAAATACACATATAGTGTATATGTATATATACATATATAGTATGCATGCTATATATGTTTATATATACATATATGTGCCTATTCCTATATATCTTCCATCTGTCTATCCAACTAGCTATTCCCTATAACAAAGAATTAAAAATAAGAGAAAAAGAACAGCTCCGCAAAACTAACCAACACATCAACCAAATATAACAATGTATGTTTGCAACAGTCTACACCTACATTCCCCCACTTCTGCAAATAAGGCAAGAAAATAAATTTTCTCTAGGATCAAGCTTGGTCATTATAATTTCACAGCATTCATTTGGGGGATAGTGTGGTTTGTCGTTTCCATTTGCATTGTTTGTTGTTGTATATATTGATTTCCTGGTTCTACTTACTTCAGTCTGCATTAGTTCATATGTCTTCCTGGGCATCTCTGAATTCATCATTTCTTAGAATACAGTAATATTCTATTATATTCACGTATAATTTGTTCACACCATAATAAATTCACACTATAATTTGTTTGACTACTTGCAAATTAATGGTGATCTGTTTTATTTCCCTTTTGTTGTTGTCACAAAAATTGCTGCTATAAATATATTGGTATCTAGAGTTCTTTCTATTATTGACAACCTAGGACTTGTTTGCCTAGAAAAGAGATCTTTCAATTGAACACTATGGATATTAGTCATTTTTTAACATAATTTCAAGTGTTTTCTGTAATGGTTGAACAAATATATATCTTGCTGTTATTGTTCAGTCATTTTAGACATATCTAACTTTATCATCCTGGGCCATCTCCAGTCATCCTGATGAATATCTGTTGACTGGATCCAGATGACTCTGGAGGAGAAGTGAGGTTGGTGACCTGCATAGCCCTCCCTCACTCAAAACGAAGTCAAGTGCAAGTCATGTCATCATTTCTCTGATGGCATGGTCTTCTTCGGCAGCAAAGGATGAACACAACAAATAACAATATAGATTATCTGAAAACAACCCAAGGAGGTAAGTGATATTATTAATCTTACTTTACAGATGAAGAAACTGAGAAATAGAGATATTAAGTGACTTGTCCAAAGTCATACAGCTAGTGTTTGAGAT
This sequence comes from Notamacropus eugenii, assembly GCF_028372415.1. Taxonomy (NCBI): domain Eukaryota; kingdom Metazoa; phylum Chordata; class Mammalia; order Diprotodontia; family Macropodidae; genus Notamacropus; species Notamacropus eugenii. The sequence continues at coordinate 397,897,438 of NC_092872.1, forward strand.
AGGTTTTGAACTCAAGTCTTCCTGACTCCAAGGCTTGCCTTCTGAGTATTGTACCACATAACTATCTCTGGTAACACCTGCTGTGCATGTCTTCTCACAGCCAACACTGACTATTTCCATTTTCTTGTCATCTTTGCAAATTTTCTAAGTGTGAAGTAAAGCTTCAGAGTTATTTTTAAATTTTTTATCTTCCTTAATATTGGTGATTTGGGAAGCAAAGCCAAGACAGTAAACTGAAGGTAGGGCCTCACCTGAGTTTTTCCAAATTTCCCTCCAAAACCTTTAAAATAGCATTTGAAAATGAATTCTGGAGTGGAATAACCAACAATAGGATGGAAGGAAACAAATTTTCAGCCCAAGACCACTTAGAAGGTTGACAGGAAAGGTATATCTCACTGGGGTGAGAGCACAGCACAGTCCAATGCAGGTCATGTCCCATCAAGACAGTGCAGGCCTCAGGGTGACTAAATCACAATCAGGAATGACCAAAAAATAAGTATAGCTATTCAAAAGTCTTAACAGAAAAGTTAATGAGTATTAGGAAGAAATAGACAGCAAAACTATACTAGTTGGGGACCACAACTTTCCCTTCTCAGAACTACATAAATCTAACCAAAAAATAAGCAAGAAAAAAGTTAAGGATATGAAAATTTTTTTTCAAAAGTTACATGTGATAGATCTCTGGACAAAACTGAATGAGAATAGAAATAAATATGCCTTTATCTGAGTAGTACATAGCACCTATACAAAAATTGGAGATTTATTAGGGCATAAAACCATCACAACCAAATGCAGAAAAGTAAAAATACCAAATGCATCTTTTTCAGATCATAATGAAATAAAAGTTATGTTCAATAAAGGGTCATGGACAAATAGATTAAAATTAATGGGAAACTAATTTAATCCTAAAAAATAAGCTGGTCAAAGAATGTATCATAGAAACAATAATTTCATTAAAGAGAATAACAGTAAGACAATTCATCAAAATTTGTGAGTTGAAGCCAAAACAATACTTGGAAGGGGGAATTTATAACTCTAAATACTTACATCAATAAAATAGAGAAAAAAACAGATCAATTAATTGGACATGAAATGGAAAAAAAAACACTAAGAAAAAAATTAAAATTCCTTAATTAAACATCAAATTCAAAATCCTGAAAATCAAGGGAGAAGTTAATAAAAGTGAAAGTAAGAAAACCATTGAACTAATGAATAAAACTAGAAGCTAATTTTTGTTTAAAAAAACAACAAAACAGACAAATGATTGGTCAACTTTACTTTTTTTTAAAAGAAGAAAATTAAATTACCAATATCAAAAATGGAAAGGGTGAACTTAACACCAATGAATAGGATATTAATGCAATTATTAAGAGCTGTTTTACCCAATCATTTACCAATAAATCTGAAAATCTAAGTGAAATGGATATTTTAAAAAAATACAAATTGTCCACATTAACAGAAGAGGAAATAGAATATTTAAATGAACCAATCTTAGAAAAAAGAAATTGAAAAGTCATCAACAGCCTCCCTAAGAAAAACAATCCTGAGAACCAGATGAATTCACAAGTGAATTCCACCAAACATTTAAAAACAATTAACTCCAACAGTATATTAAACTGAGAAATAGAGATATTAAGTGACTTGTCCAAAGTCATACAGCTAGTGTTTGAGATATTTGGAAAAATAGAGAAAAAAAGAATGATAATAAGTTCCTTTTACAACACAAATATGGTGCTTATACCTAAACCAGAAAGAGTAAAAACAGAGAAAGACAACTGTTGAACAATTTTCCTAATGAATTGTGATACAAAAATTTTAAATAAAACACAAGCAAGGAGATTACAGCAATATATGACAAAGATCATATACTTTGACAAATTGGAATTTATACAAAGAATACAAGAATAGTTCAAAATTGGGGAAATAATCACAATTGACCATATCAATAACAAAACATATAAATATCATAAGATTATCTCAATAGATGGGGAAAAAGCTATTGACAAAATATAACTCATTCTTATTTAAAAAAAAACTAGAAAGCATAGGAATAAGTAGAAATTTCCTCAGAATAATAAGTAGTATATATCTAAACTGATCATCAAGCATTATTCGTATTGGGGATAAACTAGAAGCCTTTACAATAAGACAGTAAGTGAAGGATTTCCATTATCAAAACTATTATTCAATATTGTTCTGGAAATGCTAGCTATAGCAATGACAAGAACAATAAATTGAAAAAATTAGAAAATACAATAAGGAAACCAAACTATCACTCTTTGTAGTATGATTGTGTATTTGGAGAACCCTAGAGAATCAACCAAAACAACTAGTTGAAATAGTTAACAACTTTAGCAAAGTTGCAATATATAAAATAAACCCAAATAAATCATCAGTACTTCTATATACCATCAACAAAGGCCAGCAACAGAAGTTGAAAGAGAAATTTCTTCTTAAAATAAGTGTTGACAATATAAAATACTTATGAGTCTACCTGCTAAGACAAACCCCCAGAACTATGTGAACATAATTATAAAACACTTTCTTTCAAATAAAGTCAGTTCTGTACACAGTAACAACCACAGTGTGCTAGGAATTTTTCTGGTAGACTTTGTACTTCATTGAAATGCATTGACTTAAATAATTTCCAATGAACTCTTGAGGCAAAATGCCTTCCACATCCAGAGAAATAACCATGGAATTGGATAGCAGATAGAAACAGACCGTTTTCTTTTGTATTGTGTTTTGTTTTGTTTTATTTTATGGTTTCTCCCATTCATTTTAATTTTTCTATGCAACATATATTTAATAAGAAAGTACATATAGAACCTATATAAGATTGCACTCAGGCAGGGAGTTGGGAGGGAGGGGTGAATGAAGAGGAGGGAGGGGAAAAGAGTCTAAGATGTGTGGAAGCGATTATCAAATACTGAAAACAAATAAAACAATTTAATTTAAAAAAACAAAGTCAGTTCTGAACAGTTAGAAAAATCTTAATTGCTCATGGGTAGGCCAAGCCAATATAATAAAATGACAGTTCTGCCTAAATTAAATAACTTATTTAGTGCTAAACCAAAAACAGACAAACTACCAAAAAATCATTCTACTAATTATATTATTATTGTCTATTATTCTATTAGAAAAATAATAAAATTCATCTGGAAGAACAATCAGTCAAGAATATCAAGAGAATCAATACAGGGAAAACACCTGAAAAAAGATGGTCTAAGTTTACCAGATCTCAAACTGTATTACAAAATGATAATCAATAAGAATAATCTGATACTGGCTAAGAGAGAATTGTGGATCAGATTGGATATGCAATGCACAGTAGGTAATGTGCATAGTAATCTAATTTTTGATAAATGAAAAGATCCAAGCTTTGGGGACAAAAACTCACTATTTGACAAAAACTGCTAGGAAAACTGGAACACAGTTTGGCAAAACTAAGTGTAGATCAACATTTCACACTATATACCATGATAAAATTAAAGTGGGAAGATGTAGATATAAATGGTGATACCATAAGCAAAGTAAGGGAGTATAGAATAGTTTCCTATCAGGTCTGTGGACAAGGGAAGAATTTATGATCAAACAAGAGATAGAGAGCACAACGGGATGTAAAATGGATAATTTTGACTACATTAATTTCTTAAAAATATTTTACACAAATGAAACCAATGAAGTCAAGATTGGAAGGAAAGCAGAAAACTGAGGTAAAATTGTTGTTTCAAGTAGCTTTTTACTTGATTCTCTAGGATTCTCTAAGTATATCATATCATCTGGAAAGAGTAATAATTTCTCAAGTTTCTTCTTTGACTACTCTAATTCTTTTGAATTTCTGGTGCCATCTGGTGCCATGTTGAATAATAGTGGTGATAATGGACATCCTTGTTTCACCCCTGATCTTATTGGAAATTCATCTAGCTTATAGCCATTACATATAATGCTTGCTGAGGGTTTTAGGTAGATTCTATTTATCATTTTAAGGAAGGCTCCATTTATTCCTATGCTCTCTATTGTTTTAATAGGAATGAGTGTTATGTCAAAAGCTTTTCTGCATCTTTTGAGATACTGATATGGTTTCTGTTAGTTTTGCTGTTGACATGACAAATTATACTGGTAGTTTTCCTAATATTAAACCACCCCTGCATTCCTGGTATAAATCCTACCTGATGAAAGCATATTATTCTCTTGATAAGTTGCTATAATCTTTCTGCTAATATTTTATTTAAAATTTTTCCATCTATATTCAGTAGGGAAATTCCTCTATAATTTTCTTTCTCTGTTTTGACTCTTCCCAGTTTAGGTAACAGTATCATATTTGTATCATAAAAAGAATTTTGCAGGATCACCAATTTTCCCAAATAGTCTATATAGTATTGGAATTAACTGTTCTTTAAGTGTTTGAGAGAACTTGCTTGTAAATCCATCTGACCCTGTAGATTTTTCCTAGGGAGTTCATTAATGGCTTGTTCATTTTTTTTTTCTGAGATGGGGTTATTTAAGTATTTCATGTCCTCTTCTGTCATTCTAGACAATTTATATTTTTGTAAATATTCATACATTTTGCTAAAATTGTGAAGTTTTTGTGCATACAGTTAGGCAAAATAATTCCTAATTATTATTATAGTTTCCTCTTCTTGGTGGTAATGAGAAAAATTTTTTGAAGGAAGTTTCTCTGATAAAGGCTTCATTTCTTAACTACATAGAAAACTGAGTCAAATTTATAAAATTACACTTCATTCCCCAATTAATAAAAGGCTATAAAACTGTACACACCCTTTCATTCAACAATTCTACTACTAGGTCTGTATCCTAAAGTGTTGTGTTTTTTTTTTGAAAGAAAAGGACCCATATGTACAAAAATATTTATGGAAGCTCCCTTTGTGGTGACAAAGATTTGGAAATTGGGGGGATGTCCATCAATAGAGGAATGGTTGAATAAGGTGCATTATGTGACTATGATGGACTATTGTGCTGTAAGAAATGGTGAATAGGATACTTCCAGTAATACCCAGGAAGACTTATATGAACTGATTCAAAATGAAGTGAGCATCACCAGGGGAACATTGTATACAGTAACAGCAATATTGTAATGATGATCAGCTATGAATGACAGTGATTCCCATCAATTCAAACATGCAAGCCAGTTCTGAAAGACATATGATGAAACATGCTATCCACCTACAGAAAAAGAACTGATGGTATCAGAATGTAGATCAGAACATGTTTATTATATTCTTTTCTTATATTCTTTTCTTTCCTTTTTTTCTTAGTTTTTTTTTTGGTCTGCATTATCTTTCACAATATGATTACTATAGAAATATTGTTTTATATGACTATACATATATAACCAATATCAAAGTGCTTATCTTCTCAATGAGAAGGGGGTAGAGGAAGGGAAAGAATTTGGAGCTCAATTATTGTTAAAAAATTCTAATGTTAAAATTTTTATATGTAATTTTAAAAAAGCAAAAATGTTTTAAAATATTGATGATTTGGATAATTATTTCACATGGCTATTAATATCTTTTAGGAAGGGCATAGTCAAGATACAGAGTAAATGAAGGGACTTGCTTAAGCTCTCCTCCAAATCCCTCCAAATCCCTGCAAAAATGATTCCAAACCAATTCTAGAGCCACAGAACCCACAAAATGACAGAATGAAACAAATCTCCATCCCAAGAAAATGTGGAAGCTTAACAGGAAGGGTATATCACACCAGGCTGGGAATGGCGTGTAGACCAGAGTGGGTGGTGCCAACACAGACAGAGCTGGACGAGGCCTCAGTACTGAATCACTGAAAACTGTAGCAGTTTCTACACTTCTCAATCCACAAATGCCAAAAACAGCATAGAAAGTCAGTGGGAAACCTCTGTGGGACCTGGGTGAAAGAGAAGCATGGTCCAGTTGGGTTCCAGCCCCAGCCCTGAGACTGAGGAGGTAGTGGTGGTAGCAAAAGCAGCAGCAGCAGTAGCAACTCTGTTCTGTGCCAAACAGAAAGTGGGGTATTGAGAGCTGATACAAAACCCCTTAAAACTGGGACAGTTTATCCATACCCACACCCACTGGAAGTAGAGGCCTATCTTGACAGAATTAAAAAGTCAAATATTTGGCTGGGAAGATGAGCAAACAGCATTAAAAAAACTCAGATTATAGAATCTTACTTTGGTGAGAAAGAAGATCAAGGAGCAGAGCCAAGATGGCGAGAAGAAAGATGCATATACTCTAGTGCTTCCCCCACAGCCCACAAAATATCTGTAAAAAATGATTCTCAACGAATTCTAGTGCAGCAAATGCCACAGAACAACAGAGTGAAATAGGTTTCCAGCCAAAGGTAACCTGGAAGGCCAACAGGAAAGGTCTATCTCATGGGATGATGAGTGGAGCAGACCCCAGCCCTGGCTGTGTGGCACTGTGAGGAAAAAAGACCTCAACAGACTTCCAGGGAAGAATTTCCAGCAGGGAGAGTCCCAGATCCCTCAACCCACAAGCAAAAAAGAAAGCTCCAAAGGTCAGTGTGGGAGAGCTTTCCCAGCTGGGTGAGAGGTGAACAGGGATCCCCCAGCAATAGCGCCAAGCAGCAGCAGTAGTGGGAGGCAGGCAGTTACCATGGCCAAGGAAGCAGCTTGGGTCCATTGTCCAGGTAGTTCAACTTAACACCTCTGGCTGAACTGAGAAGCTGATCTGAATCTCAGCCTTGTACTGAGGAGAGGAGAAGCATTAGGACTCTCTTCTTGACAAAGGATTCAGAAGTCAAGTAACTGGCTGGGGAAAGGCTCAAAAAAGAGGAAAAAGATAAGACCATAGAAGGTTACTTTCTTGGTGAACAGATGTCTTCTTCCATCCTTTCAGATGAGGAAGAACAAGGCATACTGTCAGAGGAAGTCAAGGCCTCTGTCTCCAGTACCCTCGAAATGAATATGAAATGGGCTCAGGCCATAGAAGAGCTTGAAAAGCATATCAGCAGCCTGCTAAAGGAGAACCAAAAAATGCTGAGGAAAATAACACCATTAAAAAGAGGCTAACTCAATTGGAAAAAGAGGTCCAAAAAGCCAATGAGGAGAAGGAGGCTTTAAAAAGGAGAATTAGCCAAATGGAAAAGAAGGTTCAAAAGCTCACTGAACAAAATAGTTCTTTAAAAGAGAGAATCAAGTTCAGGGAAGCTAATGACTATGAGATAAACCAAGAAGTTAGAAAACAAAACCAAAAGTTTGAAAAAACAGAAGATAATGTGAAACATCTCATAGGAAAAACAACTGAGCTGGAAAATAGATCCAGGAGAGACAATTTAAAAATTATGGGACTACCTGAAAGTCATGATCAAAAAAAGAGCCTGGACATCATCTTCCATGAAATTATCAAGGAAAACTGCTTTGATATTCTAAAACCAGAGGGCAAAATAAATACTGGAAGAATCCACTGATCACCCCCTGAAAGAGATCCAAAAAGAGAAACTCCTAGGAATATTGTAGCCAAATTCCAGAGTTCCCAGGTCAAGGAGAAAATACTGCAAGCAGCTAGAAAGAAACAATTCAAGTATTGTGGGAATACAATCAGGATAACACAGGATCTGGCAGGTTCTACATTAAGCGATATAAGGGCTTGGAATAGAATATTCCAGAAGTCAAAGGAACTGGGATTAAAAACAAAAATCACCTACCCAGCAAAACTGAATATAACACTTCAAGGGAATAAATGGTCATTCAATGATATAGAGGACTTTCAAGCATTCATGATGAAAACACCAGAACTGAAGAGAAAATTTGACTTTCAGACACAAGAATCAAGAGAAACATGAAAAGGTAAACAGGAAATAGAAATCATAAAAGACTTTCTAAAGCTGAACTGTTTACATTCCTACATGGAAAGATAATATTTGTAACTCTTGAGACTTTTCTCAGTATTTGGGTAGGTGGAGGAATCACACACACACACACACACACACACACACACATATATACACATAGGCAGAGAGTACAGGATGAGTTGAATCAGAAGAGATGATATCCATAAAAAATAATAAAACAAAAGTTAATGGGTGAGGGAGGAAAATACTGGGAGGAAAAAAGGAGAAATGGAATAGGGCAGGCTATAACTCATAAAAGAGATAAAAATCTTGTTCAACGGAGGAGAAAAGGGAGAAGATGAGAGGGGAAAAGTGAAGCTTACTCTCTTCACATATGGCTTAAGGAGGGAATAACATACTCACTAAATTTGATATGAAAATCTATCTTACACTACAGCTAAGGCAGGAAAGGACAAGTGGGGTGAGGGGAATGATAGAAGGGAGGGTAAATGGGAGAAGGGAGTAACTAGAAGTAAACACTGTTGGGAAAGGACAAGGTCAAATGAGAGAATAAAATAAAGGGAGGGGGACAGGATAGGATAAAGGCAATATAGTTAGTATTACACAACACGATTATTATGGAAGTCTTTTGCAAAACAACACATATATAGCCAGTATTAAATTGTTTGTCTTCTCAGTGGGGATGGGTAGGGAGGGTGGGAGGGAAAGATGTTGGGAAAGTATTAGAAACAAATGTTGAGAATTATTCTTTTGTATAACTGGGAAATAAAAAACACAGGTAATGGGGTGTAGAAATTTATCTTGCCCCACAAGAAAAGAGAGAAGATGGGGATAAGGGAAGGATGGGGTGTGATAGAAGGGAGAGTACACTGAGGGAAGTGATAATCAGAATGCAAGGTATTATGGGGAGGGGGAAGGGGAGAGATGGGGAGAAAAATTGGAACTCAAAATTTTGTGGAAATGAATGTCAGAATCTAAAAATAAATAAATAAGATGATCAAAACATACAACCAGAAGAAGATAACAAAGTCAAGGCTCCTACATAGAAGCCTCCAGGGAAAATATGAATTGGTCACATGGAAGAGCTCAAAATCCAAAAAGGATTTTGAAAATCAATTAAGAGAAGTAGAGCAAAAATTGGCAAAAGAAGTGAGAGTGATGCAAGAAAATCATAAAAATAATGAGTCAACAACTTGCTAAAGGAGACCCCAAAAATTACTGAAGAAAATAATACCTTAAAAAATAGACTAACCCAAATGGCAAAAGTGGTCCAAAAAGTCAATGAGAAGAAGAATGCATTAAAAAGCAGAACTGGCCAAATGGAAAAGGAAGTCCAAAAGCTCACTGAAGAGAATAATTCCTTAAAAATTAGAATGGACCAAATGGAAGCTAATGACTTTACAAGAAATCAAGAAATTATAAAACAGAACCAAAACAATGAAAAAACAAAAGACAACGTGAAATATCTCATTGGAAAAAAATACTAACCTGGAAAATAGATCCAGAAGAAATAATACATAAATTATTAGGCCACCTGAAAGCCATTATCAAAAAAAAGAGCCTGTACATCATTTTTCAAGAAATTATCAAGGAAAACTGCCCTAATATTCTAGAACAAGAGGGTAAAATAGAAATAGAAAGAATCCTGTGATCACCTCTTGAAAGAGATCACAAGAGGAAAACTCATAAAGAATATTGTAGCCAAATTCCAGAGTTCCCAGATCAGGGAGAAAATATTGCAAGTCGCCAGAAAGAAAGATTTTGAGTATTGTGGAAATACAATCAGGCTAACACAAGATCTAATGGCTTCTACATTAAGAGACTGAAGGGCTTCGAATATGATATTCTGGAGGTCAGAGGAGCTAGGGTTAAAACTAAGAATCATCCACCCAGCAAAACTGAGTATAATACTTCAGGGGAATAAATTGATGTTCAATTAAATACAGGACTTTCAAGAATTCTTGATGAAAAGACCAGAACTGAATAGAAAATTTGACTTTCAAATACAAGAATCAAAAGAAGCATGAAAAGGTAAAGAGGAAAATGGAATCATAAGGGACTTATTAAAATTGAACTGTTTCCATTCTTCCATGGAAAGATGATATTTGTAACTCATGAGACTTTTCTCAGTATTAGGGTATTTGGAGGAAATAGATAGATAGATAGATAGATAGATAGATAGATAGATAGATAGATAGATAGATAGATAGACAGACAGACAGATAGATAGATGGCAAAGAGTAAGTTGAATATGAAGGGACGATATCTAAAAAACAAAATTAAGGGGTGAAAGAATAATATATTTGCAGAAGGAGAAAGGGAGAGACAGAGTGGGGTAAATTATCTCACATAAAGAGACAAGAAAAGGTTTCACAATGGAGGGGAAGAGGAGGGAGGCAAGAGGGAATGAGTGAACCTAAGTCTCATCGAATTTGGCTTAAGGATGGAATAACACACACACTCAGTTGAATATCTTATCCTACAGGAAAGTAAAGGGCAAAGGGATAGTGGGCAGGGGGGTGGTGATGGTAGAAGGGAGGGTAGATTGAAGAAGGAGTTAGTCAGAAGCAAACACTTTTGAAAAGAGACAGGGTCAAAGGAGAAAATAAAAAAAGTGGGGGCAGGATAGGCTGGAAGGAAATACAGTTAGTCTTTCACATGACTATTATGGAAGTATTTTGCATAACTACACATGTATAACTTATGTTGAATTGCTTGCCTTCTCAATAAGGGTGGGTGGGGAGGGAAGAAGGGAGAGAATTTGGAACTCAAAGTTTTAAAACAAATGTTAAAAATTGTTTTTATATGCAACTGTGAAATACAATATATAAGCAATGGAGTATAGAAATCTATCCTGCGCTACAAGAAAGTAAGGGGAAAAGGTATGGGGGTGGGGAGGATGATAGAAGGGAGGGCAGACTAGGGAAGGGGTAATCAGAATGCATGTCATCTCAGGGGGAGGGGAGAGATGGGGAGAAAAGTTGGAACTCAAAATCTTATGGAAATTAATGTTGAAAACTAAAAAATTAATTAATTAAGAAAAATAGCTTCTAATTTCTTTTTTTTGAGAACTCATATCCTTTGACCCCTTATCCACTGGGAAGTAGATTTTGAAGTAATATATTTGTGTAACTTCTACATTTGTCTTGGATATGAGATCCTTTACATAGATATTTGAAACAAATATTTTTTTTTCTAATAGACTGCTTCCCTCCTTATTAAAATTATATTGATACTATTTGTTTAGAAACTTCAGTTTCATGTAATCAAAAGTTTACTTTACAACTGCTTCAATTCCTTCTGTGGTTAAGAACTTACCTCTTAGTTATAGATGTGAAAGTTATTTGTTCATATTTACTTCCAGTTTTTAAATAGTATAATAATGTAATCTTTTTAACATTCAGGGCAAATGCACATTTTAAGAGTATTGCAATATATTGAATTGAATAAGTTATTTGTCTATTTGTGCAAAATTTCTTTATAGTTTTCCTAATAATCAAATGGGGAGTTTTTTACTAAGTGACTTACCTTCTTAGATTTATACACATTAAGCTCTAGAGTTCAGACATTTTTCTTCCTAATCTTAACTGTTTTACTGAAATGTTTTTCTATTTTTAAACAATGTGAAATAGTTTTAATGATTACTATTTTGTGGTATAATTTGAGGTTAAGAACTATTCCCCTATTCCCCTATTCCCCTTGATTTGTTTTTTTTCTAATTTTCAACATTTTTATTTAAAGTTTTGAGTTCTAAATTCTCTGCTTCCATTCCTCCCTCCCCACTCTCCTCCTTGAGACTGTAAGCAATCAGATATGTTAGACATGGGCAAATATGTAAAATATTTCCATATTAGTCATTCTATATAAAAAAGACTCAAAAGAAAAAAATGAAAGAAAGTGAAAAATAGCCTGCCCAGTCTGTATTCCATCATTATCAGTTCTTTCTGTGGAGGCAAATATAGCATGCTTCATCATTAGTGCTTTGGGGTTATCTTTGATCATTGTATTGCTGAGAATAACTATGATATCCTTCATAGCTTTTCATTGAAAAATTGCTGTTATTATGTACAATATCGTCCTGGTTCTGATCACTTCACTATGCATCGGTTCAGGTCTTTTCAGGTTTTTTCTGAAATCATTCTGCTTGTCATTTCTCATAGCATGTTAATATTCCCTTATAAGCAAATACCATAGCTTGTTTAGCTATTCCCCAACTAATGGGCATCCCTTTGATTTCCAATTCTTAGGCATCACAAAAAGAACTGCTATAAATATTTTTTTTTTTTTTTTTATAAATAGGTCATTTTCCCTTTTGGGGATGTCTTTGGGATATACAACAGCAGTGGTATAGCTGGATTAAGGGGTATGTACAGTTTTTCTGTCCTTTGGGCTTGGTTTCAAATAGCTCTATAGAATGGTTGTATCAGTTCACAACTCCACCAACAGTGCATTGGTGTCTCAGTTTTCCTATACCCCCTCCAACATCTAACATTTTCTCTAATGTTTTATTACACACTCTGATAGGTACATAGTGGTAGCTCAGAGTTGTTTTAATTTCCATTTCTCTTATCAATAGTGATTTTGAGCATTTTTTTTCATAAGACCATAGATATTTTTAATTTCTTCATCTGAAAACTGCCTGTGAATATCCTTTGGCCATTTATCAACTGTGGTATAACTTGTATTCTTACAAATTTGACTCAATTCTCTATATATTTGAGAAATGAGGCCTTTATCAGAGATGCTAGTTGCAAAACATTTCTCCCAATTTTCTGCTTTCCTCATAATTTTGGTTGCATTGGTATTGTTTGTGCAAAAAGGTTTCAAATTTTATATAATCAAGGTTATCCATTTTACATTTTGTAATGATCTCTTTATCTACTTTGGTCCCAAATTCTTCCCTTATCCTTAAATCTGACAACCTGTTTATTCCATATTCTCTTAATTTGCATATGGTAGCATCCTTTATGTGTAAATCATGTATCCATTTGGATCTTATCTTGGTGGATAGTGTGAGATATTTGTCTACATCTAGTTTCTGCCATATTGTTTTCCAGTTTTTCCAGCAGTTTTTGTCAAATAATGAGCTTTTGTTCCAAAAGTTTGAATCTTTGGGTTTATCATATACTAAATTACCATGGTCATTTAGTATAATATGTACCTAATCTATTCCACTGACTCACCATTCTATTTCTTAGCCAATACCAGATCATAGTGTATGATCTTTCTAATATATCACTGTAATCTCTTTGCTAGTTATGGTATTTAAAATTTTTGCATCAATATTTATTGGGAAAATTGCTGTATAATTTTCTTTCTTTGTTTTGGCTTTTCCTGGTTTCAATGTCAGCACCTTATCTGTATCATAAAAGGAATTTGGTAGGATTCCTTCACCCATTTTTCCAAATAGTTTATATAGTATAGGATTCATTGTTCTCTAAATGCTTAGTACAATTCACTTATGAATCCATCTGGTCCTAGGGATTTTTTTCTTAGAAAGTTTATTGATGGCTTGTTCAATTTCTTTTTCTAAGATTGGGTTATTTAAGTATTTTGTTTCTTATTCTGTTTATATGGGCAATTTATATTTTTGTAGATATTCATCCATTTCATTTGGATTCCTAAATTTATTGGCATATAATTGGGTAAAATGGCTCCTAACAATTGGCTTTGTTTCTTCTTCAGTGGTGATGAATTCACCCCTTTTATTGTTGGCACTAGTAATTAGGTTTTCTTCTTTCCTTTTTATAAAGAAAAAGCAATTAAACAATGGTTTGTCTATTTTTCGTTGTTTTTTTTTTCATAAAAACAGCTTCTAGTTTTATTTATTAGTTCAATGATTTTCTTACTTTCAATTTTCTTAATCTCAATTTCTGCCTTTTTTGTAACTTGGCATTGTTTTGTGAGAGCTGGGCTCTGGTCCTGCATTGTCTCAACCTTTTTGTGCTGAGACCCTGGGTCTAACTGCTGACTTCCACTGGGTTTCAGAATTTAACTGCTTGCTTTCTCTGGAGAATAGGCTTCCCTTCTGGCTTGTACTGGGGTGGGAGAGGTTGCTTCACTGTGGACCTTCCCAGAGTGTAGGGTTTAGCTTCTGGCCTATTCCAGGGGTGGAGCTCTGCTTCTGGATTGCTGTGGAAATAAAGTCTCTCTCCTAGTAGGGCCCAGAGGTGGGGTCTTGCTGTTGGCCAGCTCCAAGCAGGGTTTCATTACAGGTCAGCAATGGAGTCAAGGCCTTGATGCTGGGGTGAGACTCTGCTGAGCTCCAAATACTGTTCACTTGCCTAGGGGCTTGCTGGTTTTCTGGAGGGTGGGGACTTGCTGGTAGATTATTCCAGATTTAGAGCCTTGCTGCAGGTTCTTTGCTGTGAGGCTGACTTTTGCTGACAAGGCTTGCACCTTGTTTCTCTCCCACATGAGTGAGACAGACCTTCTCCCCCAGCTCACACCCCTCCCCAAACCCCTGCTGGAAGCTGCTTCCCTGCTCCTAAATCAATTGAGCTAATTTTCTACTTGTTTGGAGGGAAATTTGAGAGGGCTTCAGAGGGTTTCTTCTTCACTCTGCCATCTTGGCACCAGAAGTAGTCCCTTTGATTTCTAAATTTTTTATTTCCTTTGAGATTCTAGACCTTTATTTCTCAAAAGGAATCTAATTATCTAGCTTTACAAAGTGTCACCTTGATTTTAAAATTTAATTTAATTTTTATTAACACAAATATATTTTCTATCCTTCCTTTCTCCTCCAGTGAAAGGAAAAAAAATAAATGAAAAGTCCTTGTAAAAACATGAATAATCAAGGACAACAAATTTGCCCACTGGTTCTCTGAGAGAGGGAAGGTGGAGGGAGGGGAAGAGAGAGAGAAAAAAAGACAGAGAGAGTCTCAGTGGGCATCCTACATTTTATGGGGAGAAAAGTAGCATTTTTATGAGGAGTCCCCTGGAATTGTGCTTGGTCATTGTGTTAATGAGACTTCTTATGACTTGCAAAGTTGCTGGTTTTTTCAGTATCACTTTTGTAACATAAGTCATTCTGCTGGTTCTTTCCATTTCAGCCTACATGAGTTTAAACAAGTTTGCTATTTTTCTCTTAAACTGACCCTTTCATTATTTCTTATAGCATTTTTTCATATACCATTTGTCCAACCATTCCCCAACCAATGTACACCTCTTAGTTACCAGTTTTACTCTGAGGGAATTAATCAAATAATAATATTACGGAATCAAAGGATGTGCACAGTTTAAAAACTTTTGGAATTTATTCCAAATTACTTTACAGAATAGACTAGTTCACAGTTACACTATAGGTGCAGTAACATACCTATTTTCCATAGCACTTCCAGTGTTTATCATTTTCCCTTTTTTTCCCTACTTTGCTAATCTAATGCTGTGAGGTAAAACCTCAGAGTTGCTTTAATTTGCATTTCTTTAATAATTAGTGAAGCAAGTAAGAGAGGCAGAATGGTGCAATAAATAGATAACTAGGCTCAAAGACACAAAAACTTTGGTTCAAATCTCACCTCAGTTGTCTACACAGCTTTCTAAGATGGGGTCAGGAACCTGCAAACTCAAGGTCTCATGTGGCCCTCTAGGTCCTCAAGTGAGGCCCTTTGACTTGATCTAAACTTCACAAAACAAATCCCCTCAATAAAATAATTTGTTCTGTAAAACTTGGACTCAGCAAAAGACTGCACTCAGGGACCTAGAAGGTCACATGTGGCCGCTAGGCTACAGGTTCCCCACCCCTGCTCTGAGAACATTAATGAATTGCTGAGAGTATCAGCCTACATTTATAGTGGTAATTCCTTCATCCAGGAATTCCTTATACCAATAAAATCACACACAGTCCTTTTCCTCTCCCTATTCTTTACTTTTAAAAGAATATTTTACACTTATATGTCTTTAGTTTGCCTTGGTAGCTGATTTGAATATATTCTATATATTTTGCAAAATGTATCCATTTTATTATTTTTTCTTAAATTTTGTTATAGCTTCAAAGAAATCAAGTTTATTTTCCAGGATTTGTTTTGTGCCCTGCTCCTTTGCTGAATCTATTAATTATGTCAATTCATTTCTTTGCTGATTCTCTCAGGTTTTCTTAGTAAAATACTACGTCAGCAAATCAGGTTAGTTATTTCTCATCATTAGGACTATATTTATCCCTTTGATTTTATTGTCTTCTTATTCATGTTGCCAGCATTCCTAGAACTACGTTGTGACAGAGGGGGTAGTGATTATCCTTATTTTGTTTCTTTATTTCTTGGGAAATCTTCTAGTGTTTCCCCATTAAAAATAATGCAAGCTTGTGTGTGTGTGTGTGTGCGTGTGCACACACATACATACATGTAATTTTGCCATATTAAAAATGACTGCTATGCCTTGATTTGTAGAATTTTAATATAAATGAAAGTTGTACTTTGTCAAATGCTTCTTCTGCATATTTTGATAGAATTACGTGGCCTAAAGTAGTTTTTGCTTGATGATTAACTATTTTCCTTTTATTTCCATCTATTCTAATATATTTCTATATGTTTATTCCAATATCTTCCTAATATTTAATCATGATTGCACCTCTGGCATAAATCCAACTTCATCAAAGTGAATGAATACAAGCACATACACAAACATATATATTTACCTTTAATATTTTTGTGAACATTTTAATTTTTTAATTAATATTCATTGACTTTATAGGGAAAACCTTCTTTTCTAATCATTGTGCTATCTAAAAAATGCATCGTGGGCATTCTTGAGTTCTCTGCTTAGAAGAGCCTCACTTAATTTCTACCTGTCTATACCTTGCTCATCCTTCAGGGTCTATCTTAAATGTCAACTTTTCCATGAAGGCTTCCTTGTTCACCCTCACTCTCTTCCTCTTCTCTTCTCAGCTCTTCTGGCCTTTTAATTGTACAACCATCATAACACTTACCACAAACTTCCTTATATTATAGTTATTGCTCTGTTATTTCTTCCTTTCCCTGAAAGGTTATAAACTTCTTAATGATAGATGCTATGGCTTATACAATACCTAGAACATAATAGTTAATAAATATTGATGGAAGGAGTGCATGAATATATGAATTGGACTAAAGGGGAAAAAAATTAATTCCTATGTCAAAGAAAGGACAGCTAGGTGTCACAGTGAATAGAGTACCAGGCCTGGAATCAGGAAGATTCCTCTCCGTGGGTTCAAATCTAGCCTCAGACACTTACTAGCCATGTGACTCTGGGCAAGTCACTTAACCTTGCCTGACTCAGTTTCCTCATCTGTAAAATAAGCTAGCAAAAGAAATGGCAAACCACTGTAGTATCTTTGCCAAGAAAATGGCAAATAGGGTCTTGAAGAGTTTGACACAACTGAAACAACTAGACAATAGCAACAATATCGATGAGAGGTCATGTGAGTTCTGGAGAATGTTTATATAGAGGCAGCTGTGGGGAGGGCAGTTCAGTCAATAGAGCACTAGACCTGGACTCAGGAAGACCTCACTAGTTTTGTGGCCCTGGGCAGTTCACATAGCCTCTTTCTTTCTCAGTCTCCTTCTCATCTGTAAAATGGGGATAATAATAACACCTAACTCCTGAGTTGTTGTAGAATCCAAAGCACTTAACAAACCTTATATGAGTAATAGGGTGTTTTGTTGTTGTTTAGAATTTTCTAAAGAGTAAGTCAGAATGACCTATAATCCCTCCCTGCTGATGGGTGTGGTTGAAGAAAGTAGATTATTTGAATTCACATTCTGAGCCATGGCCAGAGTTGATTGTGTATCCACATTAAGTTCAAGCATCAACGTGGTTAGTCCTCTGGAGCAGTGGAGTCACCAGGCTGTTGGGGAAGAGGCAAACTGGCCAAGGGCAGAAACAAAGCAGGTCAAAATCCCACTGCCCAGCAGTGGGATCAGGCCCATGAATACAATGAACTTTCAGTTCATTACGGGGCAGCTGGGTGGCACAGTGGATAGAGTGCCAGGTCTAGAATTAGGAAGACTCATCTTCCTGAGTCCAAATTTGGCCACAGACACTTATTAGAAGTGTGACCATGGGAAAGTCACCTGACCCTCTTTGCCTCTATTTCCTCAACTGTAAAACGAGCTGGAGAAGAAAGATACTCCAGTATCTCTGCCAAGAAAATCGCAAATGGGATCATGATGAATTGGACATGATTGAAATGACTGAACAATAGAACATCTACCCTATATTCATCAATTTCAGTATGCCTTCCTTCGGTACAGTAACAATATATTCTCCATGACCTTATAATGAAGTTTAATATGTCATCAGTAGCAATTAACACTTGAGATGCTTCTAGGACAAGTTTTGCTATATATGACAGGCTCCAATTTTAATTAACTTTAGCTGGGACTGCTTATAGCTCTGAGTTAGAAGAGACACAAAAAGGCCCATTAACTCCAAAGTATCATTCCAGTGTTTTGCCTCTGTATGCCCTGAAGACAGTATGTTTTTCCCTGCTGTTCTTTGATTTCTTCTTTTTTTTTTCCCACATTTAAAAAAATGTATTAGGAAAGAGCAGTCTGTCTAAAATTAGCTATGTAACCACTTTACCCTTGTCTTCCAGCATTGTATATTTGTGTTAAACTGGTTAGAACCCTGTGGTAAATTCTAGTTTCAAAGTTGAAAAAGTTCCATGAAGCAATCCCAACATGATTGCTGTTGATGAACTGTGGTCAGTTAGTGTTTTCCTTTATTTGCAACTTATGTTCCTAAGCCAGTTTTATCTTCAGAGCAGTAGGACATGCTGTCAACATTGGCCAGCTATTCCAGTGCCATATGCTCACCTGACTGTGACTTGAGCTTTTAATATTGAATGAAAACTGGTCACATTACCACACATATGTTTTCATGCAACTAGTATTTAAAATTACTTTTTACCATGTCCATGACTCTGGACTGGGAAGTAATGCCTCAGTGACTGAGACGTTTAACAGCTTCCTGTACAGACCTTTTTCTATTCCATGCTATGCTAAAGGACTCCTTTCATGTTGAAAGTTTTATCATGTACAAGGCTATTAACATTATGAGGATAGGTTGAAGCATGAATAAATCCTGAGACTTACTGATGATGTCATTATGCTGGTCAATAAAATACATAGAAGCAAGAGTTTTTCATGCTACCAGGATCAGCTAACTAAATCAGGATACACGAGCAATTAACTCTTTAATTAAGATGAATGAGTGACATTAGCCCTCCTTAAACTCTGCTCGTCAGCATTTACAAATAGAAAAAGACGGATGTCTCCTTCCCAAGAAATGTAGGTTTTATTTTTCATTCTTCGACAGTGTCTCATTCTTCCCACTTTGTAAACAAATCCACTAAAATGCATGGATAGGGATAGATATTTTAACAGATCCATTCAGTAAGTGGCATTTCTTATCATTTAAAGGCTCCACATTTGAATTGATGGTCTTCATCTAGCCAAGTTTATCTTCATTATAACTAAATAGCTTTGGTTTTTCCCAATTTTCCCCTTTCACATGAGGAAAGTTCTAGCCAGAATTCCACAGCAAAGTGAATGTCCTAATGTAAATGAATGACCTGATAAGTTTGGAGAACACAATTGCACTGTACAAAAAACCATAAAACTTGGTCAGAAGACTTGGTTTCTAGTCATAGCTTTAATGTTGAAATCAACAAGTCATTCAGTCTCCTTAGACTTGGATTTCCTCATTAGTAAAATGAAGGAGGTTGGAGTAGTTTGTCTCTAAAGTCCCTTCCAATTTGACAATTCCATGATTCTATTATTGTATTTTATCCCATCTGTTCCAAATGTAAAATGTAAAAAGAAAGAAAAAAATGCAAGTAGCCTTAGGGCTCACAATCCATTCTTCACATTTGGAATGATAGGCTTCAGACAAAACATAAGTAATATTCACAGTCATTTACAAAATGCTTTGTATTTTTTTAAAATTAAACTAACAAAAATGTACCCAAATTACCAGCATAAATCATGATCATAGAAAATCAACATTTAAAAAATATCGAAAATCTGAATCCTCCAAAAAGGAAAGAATTTCCTTTTAAGGCAAATAATCTATTGTAAAGTGAAAAGTTACAATTAAGAAAATCCATTTTACAAGTCTCTTCTAAAAAATTTTTTTCAATGTATAGAAAACTCACCTACCTTTTTAGCCTCACTATTGTATAACTCGTTTTAATTTATTTTTATTTTATGAAATAAAGCAAGCATTTCCATAATACGCTATTATAAAAAAAGGTTGTGTATGAAACTGCAAATCTACCGTGACAACTTCCTATCTATAACAAAACTATCATATAAATTTCTTTTCTTCCCCTCCTTTCCCCCCTCCATCCTAGAGATGGCTTCCATTAGAATACAAATAAGTAGATGTGTGTGTGTGTGTGTGTGTGTGTGTGTGTGTGTGTAAAATTATTCTATACCTCTATTTATCAGTTTTTTCTCTCGATACAGATACTGTCTTTCTTCACATGTCCTTTACATTTAATCTGGATATTTATAATAGACAAATAATTTATTCACTCAAAGTTGTTCTTAAAATAATATTGTAACTGTATTCAAAGTTCTCTTGGTTCTGTTGATTTTCTCTTCATTATTTTGAGCAAGTTTTTCCATGTCATTGATCACATCATTTCTTGTAGTACAGCAATATTCCATCACACTCATGTACCAGATCATATAACTATTGTATAACTAGTTATGTATCTGTTGTATTTTTCTTAATTCTACCATAATATTATAGAAGAAAACACTCTATATAGAGCCTGTCCTCAAGGACCTTACATTTTAATAGTCATGGGGTACAATGGGTGTGGGGAATAACAGATATATCAATAATTAAATACAAAATAATGACTAAACAAATAACCCCACTAATAAAATGTTACTACACATTTACTATACCACAGATAGCTAGTTTTCAAGGAGTTGTCACACACCAAAATACAGTGATGGCATAATTTAATTATTCTTTAGCAATTCTGAAAGCATTGTAGCAATAATCTCTATGAACATTAGTTATGTGTAGCATATTGGAAAAATAAAATATTAGCCAGTGAGTTGAGGCCTGGGTTACACTTCCAGCTCTTCCACTAATTTATTATTATCACCATGAAGCAGTTTTGGAGATGCGCAAATGTCAAAAAACACCCATCCAATAATCTTTTTTGACAAATTCAGTTGATGGGTTAAAGAAAGATCCCAAAACACAAGACCCCATCAGTGAGAACTCCAGTATACTACATGGGCACTGTTGGGGAGACATTGAAACATCAAGAAAACAGGAGGCCAGATTGTGGAGGAACTTACCCTAAATGTGACTGTTGTATGGAAGAAGCTACCATATGGTAGCTTCCTATTTTAACTAATTATGTTTGTTAGCTAGATGCCAAGCTCAGCTGTATCTACACTGCTGGAGGACCATAAGTGCTGCCAACACCCACTAAATTTCAGTGCCCTGGAGCAAAGCCCCTGGCATCCCACCCTGGTCACTGCTACCTTGCTGCATGATCTTAGATGAGTGGTTTTGTCTCTACGATGCTTATTTTCCTCATTGATGAAGTGAGAAGGTTGGAATAGATGATCTCTAGGCCTAAACAGCTATAATTTTCTCTATTTTTATAGAGCCACCATTAAGTCTTCTAATGAAAAATATAGATAAGCCATTTGAATAGGGGTCTGACCAATGGATGTACTTTAAGATTCATATCAGTTCAAGGAATCCATTTGGGAGGATAGTTCAGACCTTGACTTTATTCTTCAAAATTAGCTTAATGATATTTATATTTAGGTCGGGATCACCAAAATCACTGTGGAATTCCAAGAGAGGAAGACAAGTGGCAGAGTAAACAGAATGCTGGGCTTGTCTCAGACACTAGTGTTACTCTGGGACATTCACTTAACTTCTCTCAGTCTCAGTTTCTTCATCTGTAAAAAGAAAAAAAAATGTTGGATTCACTGGTTTCTATGGCCCCTTCCAGTTCTAAATCTATGATTCTATGGCTTGAACTTGAAGGTCTCTGGATTGTTCCAGCATTCAGGATACTCTAGACTAGGGATTTTTTGTTAATGTAATAAACAATATTTTTCTAGTGATGCTGCATGGCTGTGAGTCATGGATTACCACACCACAGTCTCTAAAAAATTAAGGTTGAGGAGAAATGAAAGGGCAATCAAGACACATATGGTGAATGTGAACAGGTTTTGACACAGAAGAATTGTGCTAGAGAGGTGATGTAAAAAATGTCAGTAAGTATGATGGGAAAAAAATGAAAGTTGTGTTGAAGCAATGCAGAAAGCAAGGTAACAGAATGCCCATGTGATTCCCTCTAATCCCTCTTTGATGGAGACTCCTACATGTTGAGTTACCCCTCTGAGAAGGGCTTATGGAAGTTTATGGTCAAGAGACCTTCTGGAAGGGCAAGTATTTTCTATATCACTGTATGGAATTTCCAGATTGAGTAGTTCATAGAACCATGAAAACAACAAAGTATAAGAAGAGCTAACAAATACAATTAACATGATTTCTTAAAAACAGAGGTGTTGGAAAGTATAACTTCCATAACTTAATAGTGCACACATTAGAAAAGACCTTTTTTGAACCATGACAAAATGGAAAATGCTAAACTGAGTAATTCATTTAAAAAACAAAGTTTCCAAGTTCTTAGTATCACAAATAAAGTCAGATCTAAATAATTTTTAAAAATATCAGTTGCTCATGGGTAGGATAAGCTAATATAATAAGAATAACAAGTCCACTTAAATTAATTTACTTATTCAGTGCCATGCCAATCAAACTACCAAAAAATATTTTATAGAACTTGAGAAAATAATAGCAAAATTAATCTGGAAGAATCAAAGGTCCAGAATATCAAGGGAATTAATGAAAAGTAATGCTAGGGAAGGTGACCTAGCCATACCAGATCTTAAATTGTATTATAAAACAGCAATCCTCAAAACCACTTGGTATTGGCTAAGAAATAGAGAAATACACCAGTGGAATAGATTAGATACACAAAATACAGTAGTCAATTATAATAGTCTGCTGTTTGATAAACTCAAGGACCCAGCTTCTGGGATAAGAACTCAATGTTTGACAAAAACTGCTGGGAAAACAAAAATCGTGCGGCAGAAACTAGGCATAGACCAATGCCTGGCACATATACCAAAATAAAACCCAAATAGGTACATGATCTAGGTATAAAGGTTGATACTATAAACAAATTAGAGGAGTAAGGAATAGTTTATTTGACAGATTTATGGAGAATGGAGGTATTTATGACCAAACAAAAAACAGAGAACATTATGAAATGCAAAATGGATAACTTTGATTACATTAAATTGAAAAGTTTTGCAAAAAACAAAGCCAATGCAACCAAGATAAGTAGGGAAGCAGGAAACTCTTTTTACAACTAGTATCTGTGATCAAAGCCTCGTTTCTAAAATATATAGAGAACTGAGTCAAATTTGCAAGAATACAAGTCATTCCCCAAATGATAAATGATCAAAGAATATGAACAGGCAGTTTTCAGAGAAAGAAATTAAAGCTATCTATAGTTATATGAAAAAATACTCTAAATCACTATTGATTAAAGAGATGCAAATCAAAACAACTCTGAGGTACCACATCATAGCTATCAGACTGACTAGCATGACAAAACAGGAAGATGATAAATGTTGGAGAAGATGTGGGAGAGTTGGAACATTAATTCATTGTTGGTGGAGCTGTGAGCTGATCCAACAATTCTGGAGAGCAATTTGGAACTATGCCCAAAGGCCTATAAAAATGTACATACCCTTTGACCCAGCTATACTGCTTGTATAGGGCTGTGTCCCAAAGTGATCATAAAAATAGGAAAAGGACCCAAACATACAAAAATATTTATAGTAACTCTTTTTGTAGTGGTCAAGAACTGGAAATTGATGGCATGCCCATCAACTGGAGAATGGTATATGGATGCAATGGAATACTGTTGTCCTATAAGAAATGACAAATAGGCAGACTTCAGAAAAAACCTGGAAAGACTTATACGAACTGATGCCAAGTGACTTGAGCAGAACCAGGAGAATATTATACACAGTGACAGCCATAATGTGTGAGGACTGATTTTGATGGACTTAGCCCTTCTCAGTAATGCAAGGACCTAAAACATCTCTAAAAGACTCATTATGCAAAATGTCATCCACATCCAGAGAAAGAACTATGAAATCTCAATGCAGAATGAAGCAGACTATTTTCTCTTTTGTTATGTTTTGTTTTGTTTTTTCTCATATTTTCTCTCATTCACTATAATTCTTCTATGTAATATGACTAATGTAAAAATACATTTAAAAAATATGTTTAATGGGAATTTTTGTGTAGAGCCTGTATAAGATTGCATACTGTCTTGGGAAGGGAGAGGGGAAAATTTTTAAACTTATGGAAGTGAATGTTGAAAACTGAAAACAAATAAATTAATAAATTTGGGGGGTAAAGATATTTAGTATCATACTGCTCAAAAAACAAAAACCACTTTGAATGGCCTTTTCAGTTTTCATTCAAATGTTTGATGTCATGTAGAGACTCTTTGATTACAATCCAAACTTACAAAGATGTCAATACATATATACACATATATGATATATAATATATGTACATATAAATACATATTAGCATGTCATGTATACACACATGCGTTATATATGTTTATATGTATGTGTGTATTTGTTCATTCACACATTTCTGTCAGTAACTATACCTATAATATTGCTTTGGTAAAAAAAAACCTGAAAATAAGTAATATACATACATTTGAAAATATATCATGCAAAGTATGTGTTTACAAGAGTCACCAAGTTTTCTTACAGGAAATATTATCTAAAATATATTTATAATAATAAAATGAACCAAGCAATTTTGATTTTGAAAGAGGGAGGAAACCTATCATTGGGTATTCTAAATCATCCATTCTGTCCTGGTTCTTAGAAAGCTCTACATTTCCTCATAATCAGAAATCCTACAAAAAGTATAGTGACACTTCAAACCCATATAAAATGAACATATACATCTCCAAACTCTATATTAATCTAGAAATAAGTCAATGTTATTTCCCTGGAGGTCCATTTTGTTTTCACATGTTAGGTTTAAACCAAGTGACTCATTCACTACATGACTCTTTTGGGAAATAGAATAAATATGCTATATATGACATTCCTCGACAGTGTCTGATAGTTGCTTCCATTCCATTTCTAAATATGTTTAATACTTTCAAAAACATTCTTCATGAAGTGGAAAATTTTTTAATCAAAACCTTTAAGTTTTTCAAGTGAAAGATACAAATATGAAATGTCCCTATCTTTATTGTTCAAAATTCCTTTTAGGGAAGGAAAAAAGTCAGATTTTATATTCATCCATATTACCAATTAATGTGGCAGCTGAGAAAAAAAATTAAAGTTATCTCCAGTGTGGAAGTATGGAATGTGGAAAGACTGGGAGAAAAAGGTAGGGGACTATGCTTCATTTTGGAGGTTTCTATGAACCTTGTTCTCTCTGACTTGTGCCAGAGATAAGTGCAAAACCTTAAGAAGAACAACAAAAAGATTTCTTTTCTAGGCTCCTGAGTGGAGGTGCTGCTCTTGGTCTCCTTAGAAGCATCTTCCCTACAACTCTCCATTCTCCTTTCCCCTCATGCTGTGAGCAATGTCCTTGATTTAAAAAATCTTAGAATCAATTGAAGGTACATTTAGAATTTGGCACCAAAATACTCAATACTCTACCTTTCAAGGAATCTCTTTGCAATCCTACTTGTGTAGTTTAAAAGTTGTATCCCATATGCTAGTTGCTCCCATTATATTACTAGAATGCATTAAAAAATTGACTATGTTATGTCAGTTTTTTAGGAGAAACCCCCTATAGACAGCAAAAATGGGAGCCTTATATTCTGCTCAAATGAGTTTGAAATTGTCAGAATATTTTAATTTTACCTGAGGAAATGTATAAAATGAAAAACAGTTTTGCCAGATGCTAAATACTCATTTCTGAGTAGACGCTGTCAGCAAAAACACCTTATAAAGGTAGTTTACAATGCAGACTGCTACCCACTGTGAATTCAGCTAAAACTGACAGAATCAATTTATGTAACATGATAGGTTAGATAGGTGGAAAGATCTCAGTTGCTAACTAACCCATCCTGCAAATTGCCTTTTACTTCTGATTCTAATTAAAGTCTCATTAAAACCCTAAAAAAATTACTCTAAAAATTATGGTCCAATCACAAAAATTTAATTGCATAATCACAAAATTGTATTGAAATTATGGTTGAGAGTAATTTTTCATTGTGAAATTTGAAAGAATTTTGTTCAGAAGGGAGGGAATACAAAGGAAAGGTTTTAAACATAAGTCCCATTTTGGTGCCTTTACTTGTCCTTTTCTCCCAGCTGCCTATTGATGCAGAAAGATAGGATTATCAAGAGCTAGGTGGGCTGGACAATGCTACAAATTGCATTAGAGGAATGGTAAGAATAATCTTTAAACAGACGTCATAAATGTAAGGTGAAGTTCTTGTTATAGTGTCACCATGTTAGGACTTGTATCTACTTTTTTGCTACCTTTATGACCCTGTATAAGGTCATTTAGCCTCACTACCTCAATTTCTTCATTTATAAAAAAAAATGAGTTGAACTAAACAATTTCTGTGTACCTTTCTCACTCTGAATTTATCATTTCTATAAGATGTACATATTATAATTTAAAACCTGATTAATATGGATGAACTGACTAGAGGGTCTATTATGGATTTGGAGGTAAGAAAAACAAGCTCTCTTTGCTCAGGACACCAGAAGACAGATAAACATCAAAGGAAACTATTGCTGGGCCTGATTGACAAGACCATTGGTCTTGATGGTAGTGCCCTGCTACATCAAGTTTGATCCTGGGGCAAAATGAGGCATTGACCATTTAACAAAAAGAAGTTTACTTATCTACATGGCACAAAAAAGATATCAGGATACAGTAGTGCTTAGCTTTGATAGAAGCAATTTCTCTAGTCTTATATATCAGAGCAAGTTGTGAGGACTTCCATGATGTCAGGATATCACAAATTTGAAAGGGCTAGACAAGAAATGGGGGACACCTTTCATACCCTTAGGTAACCAGTAAGCCATGTCAATATGGCCAAAGGCTACAGAAAGCTTTATCAAGGGAGATACAAGCATCAGTCACATCCTAGGGCCACTTTGCCACCTTTTAGGGGAAACTAGTTTAATCCATGTGAAAGGCATGCGATGAAATGAAGGGGGGTAAACCCTGGTAAATATTAGTCCTGTGAACCATGGAGAATTCAGTTGGAATTCTCTTTGGTGGCCACTGTTTCTAAACACTCAGAAGAAGAAAAGGTAGATCCACAATTCTCTTTTCCCTTTCCCAGCGGCAGAGCAGAGATGCATGTATAACCCTTCTGAATGGAAGCTTCTGCATAGTTTGAATATCATGTGTGTGCAAGGCATGAAGTAATACTTAAAACTATAATTATCTGTAAATAACTGGGTCATCTATACATTATGATGTGAGCCAAAATACCTTCCCTATCTAGATACCACAACCCTTGGCATTCTGCCAGTGGATATGTTCCTTTGCTTAATAATTTGAACAGGCATGAGCACTGTATTAAGCAATCATTCACACATTTATTTATTTATTGGAGACTGGGTCTCCTTACTTTGCCCAGGTTTGAATACAATGGCCACTCACTATTGCAGTCTCACTACTGATTGGCATGGTTTGACATTTGCTGTTTTTGACCTGTTAGTTCCCCAACATGCTTAGGGAGTCCCGTAGGCTCTTAGCCCTACACCATTCCCAAGAAGTCATCATACTAGTGATAAATTTTATCTGAACACTTGATCAGCTTAGCCCACTGCGACTTGCTTAGAATGCCTGAATTCAAGGGTTACACCAGCAGGGACTACAGATATGTGCAGTCAT
The DNA here is from genome assembly GCF_028372415.1 of Notamacropus eugenii. Taxonomy (NCBI): domain Eukaryota; kingdom Metazoa; phylum Chordata; class Mammalia; order Diprotodontia; family Macropodidae; genus Notamacropus; species Notamacropus eugenii. The sequence goes on from NC_092872.1 coordinate 397,925,203, forward strand.
CCATACTTTAATTTTGATTTAGTTTGTCAGTTGATTTCTCATTAGAATATAAGGTCCTTTCAAGTAGACATCATTTCATTTATTGTACTTTTATCCCCAGTGCTTAACACAATGCCTGGCATAGGGTAAGGGCTTAACTGAAAGCTTGCTTAGGTGGGAGAGGTGGGTTTGATGAACTGACAATGGAGACAGGTTGAATTTCATTGGGAAAAAAATTGTGCTTCAGGTCAGTCTTAACAGCATTTGATATAGAAGCATGTTAATATTCTTACCTCATGCTTCAGTTTTTCAGATATCCATGATGTTTTCTTAGTATGAGTATTTTCTTCACCAGTACAGAATACAAATCTGCTTTGCTACAATAGACTGGTTTCATAAATTGCTCTGAAAAGTAGCAATAACCGCAACCATAGCAATGCAGTCATCACCTGGTACTTACTCTTCTTGCAATGAAACTTTCCAAACTTAACTGGGCTGCTCCCATAGTGACAGACATAGAGTCTCTTGCTGAATTTATACAGTAAGCCTTTCCAGCTTGGCAGAACCTGCAAGGATTTGCCCTCGGTTGGCATGGTCATTGGGAACCCAGGGTATCTATACATGACAGTAAGGAATTGGGATAGGACTTCAGTTGAAACTAAAGGAGTGTGTTAATACTATTATAGAAAATTAACTCTGTTTTTTATGCAAAAACTTAAGATTTTAGAATACTTCCTTTACTTAGTTGTATCATCACATCTGACACTTACAAACTGGGTTACTCTGAGCAAGTCCCTTAACCCTTTTTACCTCAGTTCCTCATTCATAAAATGAGCTGAAGAAGAAAATGACAAACCACTCCAGTTTCCTTGCCAGGAAAACCCCCAATTGGGTCACAAAGATTTAGACATAACTTAAATGACGGAATAACAAAAATCATCACTGCTGTACCAACCCTGATTGTGGATGTATCTAAAGTTTCTGACTTGACCACTGTTCTCCATAGATAGGTAGACAGATAGAGATAAAGATATCTTTAGATACAGATAGGTAGATCGATACAAACACACACACATACACTTACATACATATGATAAGTGAATGTATATGATATGATAGGAATATAGATGATAACTGAATCTATAGGAAATCATCAGCAATAGAATAAATATATTCTTTCAAACATATATGTTTGAATCACAAATATATGTATAAATTCAAATTTCATAATACAATTTCACAATAATTATATATGTATATATATATATATTTTTTCTCTCAATGATGATTTCCCATAAATTCAATTATCATCACCAGATGCCTCTTGGCAGTCTTTCAGGCTTCAGTTTCTTATCACCAACTCCCCACTGAACATATCCAACTAGATATCACAAATCTATCTCAAATCTCAAACTTTGTCCAAAACAAAACTCATCTCCCACCCCTCCCCAAACCTTCCACTCTTCCTTACTTCCTCATTTCTGTCAAGGATGCCACCATCTTTCCAATCACTCAGATTTATAACCACAGAATCATCCTCAAGTCTTCATTTTCCCTAATCCCCTATGTATAATTTACCACTGCCATTGATTCTACCTCTATAACCTCTGTTATATACATTATCTTTTCTATATTCATATGACTGCCACTGTGGTTCAGGTCATTCCTCATTACAACTTATTGAAACTATTACAATGGTATCCTAAGTCTTGAAGAAGGTTAGATAAGTTAGAGACATGGTGAAATAGGAATGCTTTCTTGGCATGAGGGACAGCCCTACACAAGAGGCGTGGTGTCAGAAGATGGAACTCAATGTGTGAGGGGCAGCATTTAGGCAACATCCAGTTTAGCTTGGCCAAAGAGTATGAAGCATAGAATCATATAATCTCAGAATAAGAAGCAACTTCAGCAGCCATCAAATCCAACTCATACATAAAAGGTATCCTCACATTAGTATAACTTACAAGTACATGGTGTATGAAAACAGGCTGTGAAATAAATCTGGAAAGTTAGGTTGGAGTCAGATAGAGACACACTCTAAAAACCAGAGAGGAGTTTGTTGTTTGATCTTAGATGTAAGAATGAGCCACTGGAGCTTGTAAAGCAGGAGGATGACATGATCAGAACTGCATTTTAAGGATATCACTTTGGCAGCTGTGTAGAGTATGGATTAGAGGAAGAACTAATGAGACAGGGAGACCATTATATTGGAGATATATTTGAAACCTTAATTCACATTACTGCAGTGGATAGTGGCACAATGGATAGAGTGCTGATTCTGGACACTTTCTAACTGTGTGACCCTGAGCCAACCACTTATCCTTTGTCTGCCTTGGTTTCCTCAACTGTAAAGTGGGGATGATAATACCTATCCAATAGAGTTGTTTGAGGAGCAAATGAGATGGAATTTGCAAAGTATTTAGTCAATGCTTGACACATAGAAGACATTTGTTCAGGGCTTGCTCCTTTCCTTTCTCCTTCCCTTCCTGGCACCCCTCCATCATCACTTGCTCTCCATTCTGGACAAACTCAACTATACATTTTCTGGCTGTGTCCTCACTTTGCTCATCATCCTCATGTCCCTGCCACCAGAACTTTGTACTTTTTTTTCTGGGTTCCCTTTAATGGAGAAGTGAAAGTTTGCCTTATATTGCTAGAGATTAGGACTTTCCACTCATCTCTTCACCATATCACTACAAATGTACCCCTCCTCTTTCTAGCAAGCCTTTATGGATTCTTTTTCCTCCTTTCAATATAAGCTCCATGAGTACATGAATGATCTTGCTTAGTGAGCAAGTACTTAGCAAGGTAATTGGCAAATAGTAAGAGCTATCTAAGTATCCATAACATAAGCTATTTTATTTCCTTGAATTAAGGGGGAAAGTGTGAGGAAGGATCCCCATGTTTAAATGTCTTATAATGTTCTCATACACTTTGGAATCAACATTTCACTGGGAGACTAAAAAATGTAGATTTCATCCCTCTTTTACTCTTACTGTCCAGTTCATGTTTACCAAAAGAACCTTCTTGGCAGGAAGGTGGTTGGTATGATTACCCAGGCATTTATAACCTCCCAACAGCAGCAACCTATCTCAGTAGTGTCTGCTTCTGTCCCACCCTTCCTGTGGTACTGTACAGGGAGCTAAAATTAGGAAAGGTTCTGAGAGGGCTGTAAGCACTTTAATAGATTCCAACTGAGAAGCTCAAGATTTATTTTTCTCATTCACTTGTAATTTAATTGGTTTCTGGAAAGAATTAAGCAACATGACTAAGGAGAAGTTCAAAACTTCTATTAAAATCTGCCTTTGGGGTACATGAGGTATGTCTGTAAAGTAGTGAGACTCATTTCTGTAGGCAACTTGCAGAGTTAGTCTCATTACTTTGTAGTTACAGCTTGTCTCCCCATCCCCATGTTGCTCTCTGACACTTGGGGGCACAGTACATATGTTGGAATTGCTCAGTACATTCCACTCTCCATTGTCCATAAACTGATGAGCCTATTTGTTTCTCCTCTCCCAGTTCTTCTTCTTCCTCCTGTTGTTTACTATTAGACATTGATTTCATTGTTTGTCAACCTATCCACTGTAAACCAGAGTTGGAAAATATGTTAATAAGATGCTCAAGCCAATTATACTTACAGTTTGCCGGTAAACTATTAAAAAAATGTAATGTGATATAGTGGGGATGGGGGAAATGTGAGGGAATATGGATTTGTAGCCAAGAGAAACCTATGTTCAAGTTTGGTCTCAGGTACTCTATAACCTTGAGCAAGTCCTTTAATCTCTCTGAATGTCAATTTTCTCAAATCTAAAATGGTGGTGATAATATTTGTAGTATTTATTTCACAAGATTATTATTATGGAAACACAATAATGAGATTATGTGGAGATGGTACAGTAGAATGAGCTTTGAATTTGGAGAAAGAGGAGCTGGATTCAACCTCCTCTCTCTCTGTCAATTACTGATTAGTAATTAGTAATTATGACATTGGTGATCACTTCTTAGATGCTTCTTAAAGAAGCACATATGACAATTTTTAACACTAGTGCTGAAGTAATTTCTCTAGACCTCACTATCACCATTTGCAAAAATTATGAAATGAGATAATGTGTGCAATACGTTTTGCAAACCTTAAAGTGTGATATGAATGTCATTTATTATTACTGTGAGCTGCGGCTAAATGATGGTCTTCTGCAAAGCCTCAAAGACCAAAATAATTTGAAGAAGAAAAAAATAAGGTTGCAGAAAGCTTATTTTGTTTTAGACCTGTGATTTCTTCTGTGTAGGGAACTTTGGGCATGGAAACCTTTTCCACAGATGCCAACTGGCATCTTACAGTTGTAACTTAATAATCTTAGAGAGTTACTTGGAGACTTGAAAGGATAAATGACTTACCCATGGTGACATAGCTAATATGTGCCAGTCAGGAATTGAAATCAAGTCTTCTGGACTCCACAGCCTACCCTGTATCGACTATACCATGCTATCTTGCATAAACAGAACTAAGATAGCAATATACTTCACTGTCACAAATAATATATAAATGTTTGGAAATTTGCAACAAAAATATCTGTTGCTATAAGGATCTCAAAACATTTTAGCAAAAATTTAGCCTCATCATAATGGCCCACAGGAGATCAATCAATCAAATATATATTAAGTACCTATTATATTTCAGGAACTGTGCTAGGCATTAGGGATACAAAGAGAAAAATGAAATAGACTCTGGCCTCAAGTAAATAGCATTCTTGTGGGAGGAAAGCACATACATAAGTGTATAGAAAATATATGCAAATTAAATACAGAATAAATTTTGGAGGCATCCACTAGCCTCTGAGGGAATAGGAAAGGTCTCAAGTAGTAGATGGCTTTTGACTGGAACTCTATAGGAAACTAGGAATTCTAGGAGGCAGAGATGGTGAGACAATGAAATCAAGGCATGACAGGACAGCCTGTTCAAAGGTGTGAAATTAGGAGATGGAATGTCATATGTGAGAAACAGTAAGAAAGTCAGTTTGACTGGACTAAAGAGTGTATAAAAGGGAGTGCCATGTAATAAAATTTGAAAAATATAGATTGGTAAATACTTTATATGCCAAATAGAAGAGTTTGTATTTGACCCTAAATACAATAGGGAAACCAATGAAATTTGTAGTGCATGATCAGATTAATGTTTTAGTTGTATCATTTTGACAGTTTTGTTGGAGGAGGAGATACTTGAAGTGTGGAGAACAATTAGAAGACTACTGATAAAATCTAAGAGAGATGCTCTGAAATGCCGTGAGGGTATGAATTAGGAAATCATATGAGTAGAGAGAAGGGGTCATGTTTAAGAAATATTGTGGAAGGACAATTTACAAGACTTGGGAGTTAATTGTTTATGTGGGATAAATGAACATGAGGAGTTAAGGATGATTCTACAGTTTTTAACCAGGATGAATGGAAAGGAAATGGTGCCCTTGACAGAAAAAAGAGAAGTTCAGAAGAAGGATAGACTTTGGGGAAGAGATAATGAGTTCTGTTCTGGGCTTGATGAATTTAAGATACGTTGGGGACTTCTAGTTAGAAATATCCAATAGGCAGGTTGTGATGTGCATGTACACACACACACACACACACACACTCACACACACATATATATAATGTGTGTATGCATATGTATATATATATATATACATATGCATAGATAGACAGACAGACAGACAGACAGACAGACAGACAGACAGACAGACAGACAGATAGATAGATAGATAGATAGATAGATAGATAGATAGATAGATAGATAGATAGATAGATGTGGTAGTCATCTGCATAAAGAAGATAATTGAACCCATGAAAGCTGACCTGATGAGAAAGGGAGGGGGAGGAAGAAAAACCTGGAACAGTTCAAAGTATCAGAGAATGAGTGAAAAGGAGTTATCAGCATGGTCCACTGAAAATCAAGGAGTATTGCAAAAACAGAAAAAAAAACAGAAGAGTTTTGTTTAGGTAGAGAGAATGGGGACCAATTTTGAATTTTGTGCAGAAGAAGAATGTGAATTCAGAAGACATCTTAAATTTGGCAATTAAGAGATATTTTGGTAACTTCAGAAAAAATAGTTTCTCCTCATTATGAAGGTTTGATAAGTTAGTGCAAGGAGAGGAAGTAAAAATAAGAGTACATAACTTTCTTTCTCTGAGTTTGATTGTGAAAGGGAGGGTTAATATAGGACAATAGGTTAAGGGGATGATAGGATCAGGTAAGGTCTTTGTCTTTTTTTTTTTTTGAAGAATAGAGGGTCATCCAAAGAGAGAACTGATGAACTCTTGAGTGTGGATTAAAGAATACTTTTTTCACTTATTTGATTTTTCTTACTTTTGGGGGCAACGTGGCTAATATGAAAATATGCTTTGTATGACTTCATATGTATAACTGATATCATATAATTTACCTTCTCTCTCAATGGATGGGGATGGTCAGGCTGGAGGGAAGCAGAGAATTGGAAACTCAAAAATTTTTAAATGAATGTTAAAATAAATTATAGTTATTTTTTAAATTTTAAATTAGTCCACAATAAAAAGGGAATAGGGGAGACCTGGGCATTTTTGTAATAAGTTACTAGGGAAGATAGTATAGAAAGGAATAGATTCAATAGAAAAGAAGAGATTAAAGAGGAGAGGTGATAATTATAGGGCATCTGTCTAAGGGAAATGGGCTCAAGGGAAGATTAGCCTTGGTAATAAGAAGAGCCACTTTTTTATTCAAGACTAGAGTGATGGAAGAGAGAATGGGGGCCAATGTCAAGAGGTTTTGAGTTATAAAGAAGGGAAGAAGAAGAATAAGTTTACAATAAGCTTACAATTATCCAGAAAGTATATCAAGAGGTTCTCTGATGAGGTGGGAGTGGAGAGAAGGGGAGGTATGGTAGACTTGTGGAGAGCCCCTGTGGTGAGTAACATAAAGAATTAAATATGGAAGAATAAAATACTCAATGAGATTCCTGTGGATATTATATAACATAAATCTGTAGTAGATATATTTAGTCAGAATAATTGGGAGATTTCTTCTAGTTACTTTCAGTAGTGCATGCAGCTAGTTGGTATGGTGACTAGAGAATTTCATGCCTAGAGACAGGAAGACCCAAGTTCAAATCCAGCATGAGATACTTAAGTTGTGTGATTCTAGTCAAAGTCATTTAGCCTCTCTCTGCTTCCATTTTCTCCAACTGTAAATGGGGATAATAATAGCACCTGTCTCCCAGGGTAACCAATCTGAGAGTATCAAATGTGATAATATTTTTAAAGCATTTAACACAGTGCTTGATACAGAGAAGGTGTTATATAAATGCTTGTTCCCTCTTTCCCCTTCTGTAACCCCGTGTTTAGGAATGAAGGAGTCAGATAGTGGGACCAATCCAAAGTTGGGGTTTGGTAGCAAGTCATGAATAGCAGTGGTACAAAGGACCGTGACAATAGAAGACACTGAACTGGTTGAATGTAGGGGCAAGAGTGAGAAAGGAGAAATGAGAAGTCAGAGTAGGAGTGATATCATAGGAAAATGGTGAGAATGGAGGGATGAAAGGTCACGATGAGAGTCAAAAGATGAAATAATAATAGCAGGTCATTTTCAGACAAAGGTATTTCAGAACTGATCATGGAAGTAAAAACAATTATGGATGATGATGAGATCAAAAGTATGACCTTTCCTGTGTGTGGCTGTAGCAGACTGAAGGATTAGGTCATGGGAGTTGAGAAGAGTAAGAAAAAGGGAAGCTAAAGTGCTTGAAGGGATATCAATATATGTAAATCTCCTGGCATGAAGGCACGATTTGGATTGAAGAGGAAGATTATGAACCAGGTACTGAACTCCTTAAAGAGGAGGGCCAATAGATAACTGCAACAAGGATATAGACTAGAAAGACATATAGATAGATATACAGAATTTTTTGAAGATAGGATAGAATACTATCTACTGATTCTCTTTTTTGAGGAGTCAATAAACTAAACTATTCTATTTCTCTTCATGACCCCATTTGGTGCTTTCTTGGCAAAGATACTAGAGTGGTTTGCCATTCCCAGCTCATTTTACAGATGAGGAAAATAAGGCAAACAGCATTCAGTGACTTGCCCAGGGTCACGCAATCAGTAAGTATCTGAGGCCAGATATGAAATCAGGTCTTCCTAACTCCAAATCTGGCATTCTCTCCCCTGTGCCACTTAGCTTGCCCTAAATGCTAGATATTACACTTCACTATATCATAATTTACTATTTCATATCATACCATACCATGCTATATTCTACTGTAATGTTCTGTACTATACCATACTGCACCTTGATATAAGATATTTTGAGGAGGAGTTCTGCTATGCACATTTAGCATATAAGTACTATCTTTGAAATTAGAAGATTAGACACAGAATTCTTGAAACCTTTCTCCCTTTGTCTATTCACTAGACACCTTGTCCACCTTCCTAATGTGATGCATGCAGATTAAGTCTTTTGTTTATTGATTGGCCAAATATATGCAGGGCAAATGTATGCCGCTTCATCCTTGGCTCTTCAGAAAGAGACTGTTACCATAGTAACAAAGGCATCCTTTGACTCCCATTTCCACACAGAGTTATAGAAATGCTTCTTAAAAAATACTTATGACAATATTTAACATTGAGACTAAAGTAATTTTTCTCATTGTTTGGGGAGTAAAATTGATTTTTTCTGGGTAAAGTTTGTTTGGCTGGGCAAATGTACTGTTTATAGTAATGTGTTCCACCAAATTTCTTTAAAAGCCAGTTAAACATATTTTGTCTTAACTTCTAATCTAATTCTAGCATTTGGAAGTGCCTCTCACTGCATCATGCCTATTTTGATTTGAAAATGGTGCACATTCCATCTTTGCTTTGTCAGGGAAAGGTGGAGGTGAACAGAACAAGCCATCTGATTCCTTAGTTTAGAGATGCATTTGTGTGCAAGTATAGGAGCAGAAGCCTTTGGGTGAGTGTGTTCGGGCGCTGGTGCTTAAACAGAGACTACGACATACTAATATGAAGTTGGGTACCTATACTACTGTTCTAATTTTACTCTGTCTCAAGAAGCATCCTTCCCCTATCCCCTCTCTCATACATTTTCAAAATAAAAAATTTTAAATTTACAAATCAGGGACTCTATGAATTACTAGAGGAAAAGGGAGAGGAGAGGGAAAGAGCTAGCAGTTATATAGCATTTGAAGGTTTGTGAAACATTTAACAAATATTACCATTTTTTAGTCCTCACAGCAACCCTAGGAGTAGGTGCTAGTATTATCCCCATTTTACAGATGAGAAAAATGAATTAGAGGTTAAATAACTTGCTCAGGTTCATATATTTAGTAAGTATCTGAAGAAGGATTTGAGCTCATGTCATCCTGACTCTAGGCCCAGCAGTATGGCCACTGCTATTTCATGGGTGATTCTTTGCCCTGAATAGGCCTTCTTATGTCTTTATTTCACAGCTGTACAATATCTATCCTAGGTTAGGCAATCCTTACATCCCTAAGTTTCTAGTCTCTAGGAGGGACCTGGTCTCACCATCCTCTAGGTGATACACCTTTAAATCTGTCAGCAACCCGCTGTAACCTTGGGCCATTCATGTACTGATTTCTAGCCTCAGTTGCCCTTTCTATTAAATAAAGGTAATAATTCTTGAGAAGCTGCTTAGCTTAATAGACTAAGCACCGAACCAGAAGTCTGGAGAGCTCTGCGACCATGAGCCAGCTCTGCCTCTGACTTACTCGGTGACCTTGGGCTAACCACTTAATCTCTCTTTGCTTTGGTTCCCCTCTCCATAATATGAGCATAATAACTCTTACCCACCTCACTGGGGCAAGGATAATTAATCAGTGTTTATAAAGCTCAATAAATCCTTGGGTGTGCGGTGCATTAAGAGAACAAAGCATTATTACTATTAACTGCTTTCTCCTTAATATCTAAACCACCATCCCCAGGACAGCTGAATTCAGTACCACAGAGCTATTCTCACATCTTATATCATTGTCAGCAACTTTAGCTCCCTTACCTTTGCCCCATCGAATATCAATTTACCTCTAGCCAGAGGACTATAATCACTTCCTAACTTAGTCCCACAGTATAAGAACTGCCCACACATTGACAATACTTGCTGCCCCTCCCCCCATGAGACACTATAAAAGACCTTCCCTTCTTGTCCAAATCAGCTGTATCTAATTATCAAGTTCACTCTAATGCTCTCTTAATTATTGACATTGTGTTCCAGACTTGGTGAAGTGTCCAGACATCAAGCCCAACTCCCTCTCCCCTTTCCAGTTCTTAAACCATAATCAAAAAACTTCTCTCATTGTTCCTGAAAGGGTACATCGATCTATGACTCTACTTATCATCCTCATAATTTTTCAAATCAAAATATCCTCACCTTTACCATTCCTTTATATATGTTGTCTCCCCATTAGAATGTAAGCTCCTGGAAGGTTCAGAAGATCCAGCCTTTTTATCCCCAGTACATAGCTTAGCCAGCTCCAGTCATCCTGATGCATTGATGAATATCTGGTCACTGGACCCAGATGTCTCAGGAGGAGAAAGTGAGGTTGGTGACCTTGCACAGCCCTCTCTCACTCAAAACAAATTTAAGTGCAAGTCATGTCATCATTTCTCTGATGGCATGGTCTTCTTTGATAACAAAGAATGAACACTAGCAGCCTGAGTGGGGACCCAGCTAGCTGGGTAACCCAATTCATCCTCTCCCTTCTGTCCCCCTCTCCCCTACCTTTGGGGCTTTGGAGTTTACTGGTTAGATGTCCTTCCTTCTTTCTTCCCTCCTTCCTTCCTTCCCTCCCTCTCTCCTTCTGTCCCTCCCTCCCTCTTTCCTTCCTTCCTTTCTTCCTTCCTCCTTCTCCTTCCCCAAACCTTAAACCCAATGCACTCTGAAGTCCATGGGCTGGACAACAATAGGTCCCTGCACAAGCTCCACTTAATGACTGGTTTAGAGAGATTATCACTAATAACAGTGTCTGTTGATTTAGTTATTTTTTTTTTGTTCACTAAAAGGGTCATTCCCTGATTAATTCTTAAAGAGGCCTCTTCACTCAATGGACATTACCTCCTTCTAAGTGAGTACCTGAAAAGGCCAGGCTAAAAAGATCAAGGTCTCCCATTGCATCCTGGGCCATCTCCAGTCATCCTGACGAATGTCTAGTCACTGGACCCAGATGGCTCAGAAGGAAAAAGTGAGGTTGGTGACTTTCACAGTCTTCCCTCACTCAAAACAAAGTCAAGTGCAAGTCATGTCATCATTTCTCTGATGGCATGGTCTTCTTCAAAAACAAAGGACGAACACAGAATGTTCTGCCTGACCACTAGATTCTAAATCCTGGGTCTCCCTCCTGACTTCTGAGAATTTATCTATTTTTTTCAGCATTGTTTCTTTAAACATTAAACATTTAAACATCTTTTTGGACCTTAGACTTCTGTTTTGTTCTTGATAGCTGGTAACTATAGATTTTCTGGTTTCTGTCTTCCTTTCCTGTTTTTTCAACCTCTAACTGGTTCTATTTGACCCTATATACTACTTAACCTGGAGATCACCCATCACAGAACCCTAATTATCTATCTGTCTTTTCTGGTTCTGTCCTCAGAAGTTAGAGCAGCAGACACTCATTCTCAACATTTGATTGTTTTAGAGGCAAGAGGAGTAGAGAGAGGGCAAAATCTAAACTTGTGATTTCATCATTTTGTGGACTTCCAGGTGGGGAAGCTTCCTCGACCTTCCTCAATTCATCTATAACTTGTGGCCTCAGAAAATTTTCTGTGGACCTCTGAGTGGTTAAATCACATAGCTAGCATGCGTGAAAAGAAGTATTTGAACACAAGTCTTTCTGACTCCAAAGGTGATCCTGTCTATAAATATACCCTCTTTACATGGGATGGAAGGAAGTTTAAACCTTCCTAAAAGCAAGTGAGGAGAAAATTGAGAAGCTGGCAAAACTTTTTTTTGTTAAATGGCACTTCATTGTTTTGTCCCAGTGAGGAAATGCCCTCTATCAATGAAAATCTGCACCACTTCTAAAACATATGAGTTGCCTGGGGAACTGAGAAGAGAAATTATTTTCCCTGGGTCACATAGCCAGTAGGTGTTATAGGTGAGACTTGAACCCACCCATGTCTTCCTGCCTCTGAGTGGCTCACTTGTCATTGTATCATGCTGCCCACTCACTACTACCGTGTAAATGTGTGTGTGAAAATGTGTGCGTGTGTGTGTGTGTGTGTAATGTGTATGATTTTGAAACCTCTATATAATGTAGAACCTCTTTGAACATTGCATCCAATTTTTGCAAATGAATCTGTAAAATCTCTTGAATCACCATTTAAACATATGTATAAAACTCCAAAGAATGTAATGAAATCTTTACTCAGGAGGTGAGAAGTATATTGAGAATCAGAAAAAAAATCCTGTCAGTAATGAAAACATAGAATAAAACTTTAATCATCATCAGAGTTAATCACTTCATTTGGTAACTGACAGTTCAGTGAAGTTTCTGTTTTAATATTATGTGCAAACCAGGCTGCCAAGTTTTATTTGTCATATGATATAAGTTCAGATGTAGTCCAAGATACTGGGAAACCTTTCTTGTTGAGTTTTACCTTTTTAACCTCAAATGAAAACTGGCACTCCATCTGGATAATGTCCAATGTGACACATTTTGGTCGTCATCAACCACCTAGCCTTTCAAATCAAGAACACTGATTAAATAATCAAGATTTCTGAAATGCCTTGAGGGAGCTCGACGTTTTTTGCATTAGTAATTGCCATGGAGAAGAACACAATGTGTTTGGGCTCTAGATACAAAACTGTGTTTGGCAGAGTAGTATCCTGAGTCTGTGTGCATGTCTTAAAAGTTGCCATTCATGGCAGTAACCCTAATCTTTGTCTACGGGAGCAGATGTTGAAGGTTGCTTATCCTTTATATAATTTTCATACATTAATGAAATATGAAAAGGAAACAAGACCTCCCATCCTTCACTTCTGTGTTTTGAGCAGTACAGTGAGAGGCAATGGCTTTTTGTGAGATGGCTGACTAAATAAAATCTACAACAATTCCTCTTGATGATAGCCTAATTAAATCAAAGATCTATTCAATTATTAACACTAAGTCCCTACCTCTATCTTACAACAAACAGTCATGGGAAGATTAAAAGTTCTATCCCCAATATATGGCCACATACAACTTTGTGGTGATTGGGATAACTATTGCTCAAATGAGTAACATGTTGATTGGAATATTAACTGATTTCTCAGAATGGTATCCACTAATGTGTGCACACAAAAACAATACTTCCATCAGAAAATTAGAAATTAATTCCAAAAACATCAATGAGCGTTATTGTTTTGTTCAGGGCTAGCCCCAGGCAAAATTGTGAAGTCAGTGGTTCGCCTTTAGCACCTCCAACCCCTTTTCCAAACACTCTCTCAGCTCCTTGTAGATATTCCTTCTCCTCCCCATCTCTAGTGTCCAGCATCTTTTGTTTTCTCACATTTTCCAGACATCCTTTGCTGACAGTCTTTCTGGACAGAAACATTTCTGTTGACATTCCAGTAAAAATTACTTACTTGTGCCCTAATGTTTCAGGAGCATGTATAAAGGACTGGTTGGTTGATCTGATACATCCTGCAAAGTTCAATATTAGAGGTTCAGTATAGTTTAATGTGTTCAACAATATCTGTATTTTTATACCTTAAGGAATAGATGATATGAGATTTCCAAATAACACTAAAATAAAGTTGCCAATTGGTCATAATGGTCACTTAAACAAAAGTCTGATCTTCTGATTCATGACTCAGAGTATAAATGTGCTATCAACAAACTGAGAATAACAGACTTGAAGGGATATTTATAAGGCTAGGGATATTTTCTCTTTGAATAAAGTTAAGGATTGTTTTCTGTCTTCATCATTCTGGAGGGCACATTTTTGTGCCTTGCAGAACTAAGAGAGGGAAGATTCTTGCTGATTAAGTGAATGAAATCTGATAATTGCATCATTTTGATAAAGCAATTGTTGCCCAAAGGACTGTCTAAAAGAAAAAAAAATAATACTTCTGATAACGGGGAAGTTGATATTTGGAAGACAAACATATCCACAGCTTTTGTCTCTACCACTGTCTAACCAAGCAGCTTGTTTTTTGGGTGAAGTTCAATATCTCTCCAGTTACAAAGAAAATACCCCTGCAGTGTCCAAGAATGTGATAAGAGTTATCTTCAAGGAACACAATTTTGTTCAGTGATTTCAGCAAGATCTACACATCTCTGTCAGAAGCTGAACTAATGCCAGGTTCTTTAAAAGAGACACAAACAAGTCCACTGTGTGCATCTATCCACCTCAGAAATAATACCTATTCTGGGGTGGGCATACTGCTAAAGAGATGACACCTTTGTTTAAGTTATAAAACGCAACTTTGTGCTGACTCCAGGATTTTCTGACAACTTATTGAGATGAGTGGCCTTTAAAATACAAGGAGAAAGGAGAATTTTGTCAAGTAACAATATCCTGTACTATTCTTCAGGGTCATTCAAAACTTTTCTTAAAAGAATGACTATTACATTTTGCAGATAAATTGTGCTATTTTTATACCCAGAAATGATGCAACTGGGCCTATATCATCAGAACACACGCTTTAAACTGGTTTGCAATGGTGGGAATGGATTTGTGTTAAATTATCTATGTTCCCTTGACCAATCTCCCTCTGACCAATGGCATGCAAGATGGCCAATTGAGGAGCTAATGGTCCTATATTAGGATTCATTAGCACCAAACACTAATAAAGCTCAGAAGCCTTATAGATGGAAAGTGAAGGATATTTCTAGTAATAATAATATCCATATGCTTGGCAAGGCATATGCTAGCATAATATTAATATAATAATTATAATAAAAATACAATAATATATTTAAATGATTCTGTAATCCTATAATGTACTCTCTGCAGATATTGGATACAACTTGGCCACATCTTATGGTTCCATGAGATCTTTGTCCATGTCTTTCCATAAATCTTCCTTGGAAGATT
Organism: Notamacropus eugenii; assembly: GCF_028372415.1. Classification (NCBI taxonomy): domain Eukaryota; kingdom Metazoa; phylum Chordata; class Mammalia; order Diprotodontia; family Macropodidae; genus Notamacropus; species Notamacropus eugenii. The sequence continues at coordinate 397,940,230 of NC_092872.1, forward strand.
CATCCAACCTAGCAAAAGCTTCCTTCAGGTTATTTCTAAACAATTATAGGAATTGTAATCACACTGTCCATTTTCCCTTGTTCTCACAATCTGACTGACCCACCTCCCTTTTGATGTCTTGTTGCATGGTTTGTTCTTTTTTCCTGAAAAGGACCATGAAATCAGGAAGATGACATGATTTGCAATTGAACTGGATTTGAGTGAGGGAAGGCTATGCAAAGTCACCACCTTACTTACTCCTCCAGAGTCATCTGTGTCTAGTAACTAGATACAGATCAGGACAACTGGAGATAGCCCAGGATACAGGAGACCTTGGAATTTTTAAGCTAAGGTCTTTCTGAGCTCTTATTTTGAGTGACACAATGTCCATTCAGTGAACAGAAGACTTGTTTAAGTATGTTATTCAAGATACCGCTATGCAATGGAAGTCATGTTTCAGGTCATTAATTAATATCCAACAAATGTCTTTCCTTTGCTCTCTGGTTTACTTATAATTTTGAACCATCTGAGACCATAGCATTCCATGATTTTCAGCCATTTAGCATCACTGGAGAATATTGATGTTAAGGAGATAAGCTTTTGTAATGGCAACATTTTGGGATCATTAAAAGCACACACAATTTCCAAAATGTATTTCAGCCCTGTCTCCTATCCATTAGCCCAAATCATTTACAGGAAGAATTTTTAAAGCTAAATCTTAGTTTTTTTTGTAGAGCTGTTCCTTAACTTATTCAATATCATTTCATCCAAATTCAAAATTATCACATTGGAAAAAAAGCCATTCAATAAGCATCTATTAAGTACCTAGCCTGTGTCAGACACTGGGGATTCAAATATAATAAATGAAGCAATCTCTGCTCACAAAAATCTTATGTTCTAACAGAGGAGACGAGAACATACATAACTAACCATCTTTTAAGATGATCTGAAGAGGACAGTTATCTATTGCTTGTGATTGTAGCAGTTATCAAATAAATTGCAATTGTCAAGTAAACATTTGTGTTTGACAAATATCCAGCTTTGCAAAACTGGAAGTAGGTATTTCAAATTATTCAACATATCATTCGCTAGTCACATATTGTAGATGACTGTTAGGGGATAAAATCATATTTTTTTAAAAAAGAATTTTTGCTAATTCTGAAATTATGTGAAAAATTGAAATACAATCAGTATTTTACAGGGGAAAGCTCTAAAAATGCCTTAATATATTATTTGTAATAATTGATTTAGTGAGATGGCTAACAAAGAGTTTTATAATTTTGTTCTTAGCAAGACAATAGAATACAGAAGTGAGAATTATAGAATTATAGAATTATATCTATCTTAGAAGTGGTGGTACTTAAACTTAAATTTAAACTTAATTTACAATCCCAAAAGGTATTGAAATTTATGACAGTTGTGATTTGGGGAAGTTCCTCATTTCATTCTGGGGAAGATACTCCATATTTGAGAATCAGTAAGTATTTCATTGAGGAACTTCCATAAGGACAGCATAGTTTTAGGCACTAGGAAGATAAGGAAGTATATGATATGGCCTCTGCCTTATGATAGGAAGAACTAACCTTGGAAGGAAAGAAATGAGATTAATACACATGAAACAATCACAAGCACTGCAAGACAGTGTATAGACAAGTGCTAAATCCCTTGGTACGGACTATTAAGTCACAGACACTCGAAGACAAGATCAAGTGATGACTGTAGTGGTCAGAGCAAGCTTCATGGAAAAGGTCAGGCATCATGAATGAGGTTATATACTAGAAATGTTGGAGTTACACAAATATTTTCAGATTGAAAAGCTGACAAATTTTTTATAGGGTCATACTGAGGTTTTTTGAAAGCAGGTTACTATTTGTCCATTTTTACTGAACAATTTTCACAACCTGATCCTCAGAAAATATTCACACAAGACCCTAAATGCTCCCTGTTTTTTTTTATCATCGGATTCTCCTCTCTGCTGTGCCTTTGGGAGTTGACAGAGCCTAAGATTAACCAAAAATCATTCAAGAATGAAATCAAAAAGTGAAGTTAAGAGAAAACTATCACTTTGACCTCCAGCACAAAAACATTTAACGCTGCATAATAAGCACCAGTAAATGTGTTCCTTATTTGAATTTTTTTTTTTTCACAATTAAATGAAAAGTGGCAGATTGCTACTGGAGCTATAGGAAACATTTCAGATGGAGCAACACAAAAGATGTTCGTTTTTCCAGTGACTTCAAGACAAGGAGAAAATATTCTCCTTTCCTTCAGTACAAAGGTTTTAATTTTTTTCTTTTAATATCATTGTAAAGATAGATTGCTTTAAACTTAGCCTGCCAGAGACTACTTCAGATTTCAAACCATTATATAGCACCTGAGCAGGTGAAAATGTGACCGTGCAGAGTGTGTTGACAACTCTCTACTTGTAATACACTTAAACCAAGGTGGGGTTTAGCTATGAAGCGGTTATTTATTGCAACAGACTTAGGTGTCAGGCAGCAACTTTAAAAGATTTTTAGGTAAAAAGCAAGATTTCCAAAAGGATCTTCATATTGTATAAATTTCACCTCTTTCATTATTGACTAAAGAATATTACTCTCTAACTTCAGGACCTCATTATCTCTCACCAAGACTATTAAAATAGACTCCTAACTTACCCTCAAACTTCCCCCTCCTATTTCCCTTCACATGCAGGATTTTTCAAAATTCTTGGTGCAGTTTTAAGCATTTAAAAAGGTTTCACTAAGACTTTGGGGATACGTTGTATGTTATATATAACAGATTAAATTTCTTAATTCATACCACTAATCATTTGATATCTTTACTGAAAAATTTTCAAAGGCTCCTCCTCATTGGCTACCAAGTAGGAGAGCTAGATGGAGCAGTGGATAGAGTATTGGGCCTGAAATATGGAAGATTCATCTTCCTGAGTTCAAATCCAAGCTCAGATACTTCCTAGCTGTGTGACCCTGGGCAAGTCACTTAACCCTCTTTGCCTTAATTCTTCATATGTAAAATAAGCTGGAGAAAGAAATGGAAAATCATTACAGTATCTTTGCCAAGAAAACCCCAAAAGGAGTTACAAAGAATTGGACATGACTGAACAACAAAGAGCCTAAATCCTTTTAACTAGTTTGCAAGGCCTTCCACAGTCAAACTTCAAGTTGCTTTTGTAGCCTTACTTCACACTACTCCCTTTCATGTACTCTTATCTTCTTGCCAAACTGCACCATTAATCATGGACTACTAGCCATTCTCTAAAATAGTCCAAAATGCTTCTCTTGTTATAACCAAGAGCCAAGGCTGGGAATGCCCCCATGAATCAGGAGCTAAGAATCCAACTAATTTAACTAATTTAAATGAAGCATTAAATAGAGCAACAAAAATAACAAATATTCTATCTCTCTACCTATCTGGCTAATCTTACTCTGTTGATTTGCCTCAAGAAATTCTCTAGGGACCAACTTATAAAATCTTGGAGTTAGAAAATGCTATAGCAGCCATCTTAGAATTAGACTTTTTTTCAAGATGTAACTCCTTCCCATCTTCCAGATAGACTTTCTTCATCCCTACAAATGTTAATTTCCTCTCTCTCTGCTGCTTAGTATTTCTCTCCTTTGTAATAAATCCATTTATTATATTAATATTTATTCTTTGTATGTTTACATGTGTACTAATCTCCTTCTCCTGTACTAATGCAACCAATACCCAAGGCCTGAAATGCCCCTATCAATCAGGAACTAGTTAAGTTTATAAAGCAAGGAATCCAACTCATTTTAATAGAGCATTAAATATAGTAACAAAAATATTCATTTGAAAGATTGAAATAATAGACCTTCAAGCTCCCTTCTGACTAAAAGTCTGTGATTCTATTGTGTTATTAAGACATAATTGGCTTTGTTTTCAGAAATTGAATGAGCTGCCTCAAGAACCAGAGACTGGATAGCCCCATGACTAAGGTATCCTGGAAGGGATTAAAGTTTTATATGGGCAATGGTCTAGGAATCCTAGACCTAGAATCTAGGGCAATCAATGATTTATTAATCACCTACTATCTACCGAGCCGCTAGGTGAGACAGTGGGTAGAGCTCTGGTCTTGAAATTAGGAAGAATCATCCACATGGGTTCAAATCTAGCCTGACGCTTACTAGCTTTGTGACCCTGGGCAAGTTACTTAACCCTGTTTATCTCTGTTACCTCATCTGTAAAATAAGCTGGAGAAGGACATGGCAAACCACTTCAGTGTCTTTGCCAAGAAAACCCCCAAACTGAGTCATGAAGAGTCAGACATGACTAAAACAACTGAACAACCATAACAATCTACTAGGCTCTCTCCAGGTGACAAAGACACAAAGAAAGAAACAGTTGCTGTGTTCATGGAGCTTATGTTCTATAAGAGAGACAAGTATTCTCACTGAGTAGTCAGTCAGTTAAGGGGCATTTATTACATGCTTAATATATGTCAGATACTGTGTTAAGCACTAGGGATACAAAGAAAAACAAAAACAGTCCCTGCCTACAATCTAATAGGGAAGACAACATGCAAATAATTACGTGCAGACATCTACAGAATAAATTGGAAATAATCTCAGAAAAAAAACATTAGCATTAAAGGGAAGCAGGAAAAGCTTCCTTTTTCTGGTTTTATTTTTTAGTATATTTCTTTTTCTTTTTTTTTTTCTTTTTTTTTGCTTAATAATGATTTTATTTTTAGTTTTCAGTTCCAAATTCTCTCTTTTTCAGCCCCTCCTCCATTCATTGAGAAAACAAGTAATGTGATATTCCTTATACATGTGAAGTCATGAAAAAACATATTTCCATATTGGCCATGTTGTCAAAAAAAAGCAAGAAAGATGAAGAAAGTGAAAAAATGTGCTTCACCATGTACTTAGATTTCATCAATCAGGAAAAATTTTTGCAAAAGATGGTATTTTAACTAATACTCAAAAGGAGTGAGGAGGCAGAGATGAGTTCCAGGCACAAAGAAAAGCTGGTAAAATTATACAGAATTGGAAGATCTAGGGCCTTGTTCCAGGAACAGTAAGAGGCTAGTTCCAATGGGTTTTAGATTAGGCAAAGGGGAATAAGATCTAAGAAAGCTAGAAAGGTAGGAAGGGGCCAGATTATGAAGAGCTTTGAAAGTCAGAGGATTTCATATTTGATCTTGGAGGTAACAAGGAGCTCTTGAATGTACTGATTGGGAAGAGAGGCTAATATGGTAAGAGCTGAATTTTGGGAAGATCATTTTGACAGCTTAGCAGAGAAAGGACTGGAGTGGGGAGAGACAAGGCAGGGAGACCCCTTAGAAGGTTATTGTCCAGGTATGAGGAGATGATATGCCTAAACTAATGTAGTTAGTCCCCATGTAGACCCCATGTCAAAGGGGTAATTGGGAAATATGAGAAGGGTGTTTCAAAGGCAGAAGGAACAGGCAAAAGACTGGATATAGGGAGTAAGAATGAGGAATTGAGGATGATACATAGGCTACAAGACTGAATGAGAAGGATGAAAAGTAATGGAAAAATTAGGAAGGGTGGAGTATTTAGGGATGAACGACAGTAAGTTCTGGACATGTTGAGTTTAAGATGTTGATAGAGCATCTCATTCAAAATGTATAATAGGCAGTTAGAGATGTTAGACTAGAGATCAGGAGAGACCTCTAGACGCTGGATAAATAGATTTGAAAATCATTTGCATAAAGATGATAAATCAAAGTCATGGGAGCTGATGAGATCACCAAGAGAAATCATATGGGGGAAAGGAAAAGCACAGGACCCAGGAAAGCCTTGGGTGACACACTAGCTAGCAAGAACCAAAGAAGACTAAAGAACAGACAGACAGGTAAAGAGAGATAGAAGTAGGAGACAGCAATGTCTTGAAAATCTTGAAAGAAGAGAGTATCAAGGAGAAGAGGGTGATTGACAGTATGAAAGGATGCAGGGAGTTCAAGAAGAATGAGAATCTGATCCATTTCTCATACATCATTTGTACAACCTCTTATCACCTTCATGCAGCAAAGTTTCTTCAGGTGCTAGAGAAAAAGGGATTTGCCTTGGCCAGAGGATTGGTGGCCTATACATAACATCAGTGAATGATTTTGGCATAAGACAGCTGTTCATCAGAGGTGTCTCAGAGGCTACCTATATAAAAGAAAGGTGACAGACATTAGAAGTCAAGCATTATGATATTTATTATACACGTGAAGTCGTGGGAAATATTTTCATATTGGCCATGTTGAAAAAAATTGCAAGAACAATTAAGAAAGTTAAAAAATGTGTTTTTTGCTAACCTATTTGGCTGGAAATATACCAACAACTGTATCGCTGTGATGTGTATTAGAGGCCTGAGTAATCAATTTTAAAATATCTAAAGCAATCACTCCACAGCACCTCTCGTGACCAGTACCTTTTTTTTAAAAAAACATGGTGAATACCTCAATCAGAGATTTGACAGTACAAAGCAATATTCTCACAGTGACTGCGCCTGTAATCACATTAGTAGCCTTTAGGGAAAAAAAAAATTCTAATCCGAATTCTACTTGAGCTTATGAAGAATGAAATCTTCAGGACACAGAATCTCCATATTCTGACCACTTTTTTCTTGCTTCATATTCTCATTATTTTCTTAGTTTCTATTTCATTTTTACTTTTTCAGTCTTATTAAATGTTATAACACCACCATTTCCCAGTATACCCCCTACTGAAACTGCTTACGGAGTAAAGAAAAATGATTAGGTAAAACTGGCCTACAAAATAACCACACGTGAGAGTGAAGGCACCATTAAACTGCTGTAGGCTCTCACCTCTTTTCTGAGAGAAGGGAAATGTGTTTTACTATCTGTTCCCCAAAGTCAAAATTGGTTATATCAATTAAGTTGAACTTAGCTGCCCATGATACTGATTTTAGATGAACGAACACAGAATAAAATAAAAACTCATAGAGAACATACTGACAAAGAAAGACTAAAAAAATATACATCACATAAATAAATTTGACCTAGTGGAAACACAAGTGAGAGATATTCATCTAAAAGAAAGGTACTTAAATTAATTACTTTGACCAGGTTAATACTGACATGATTCAGAATCTACAAAATACATATGATGTATGCAGCTTTGTATGCTAGTGAAATTTATAATCTAGTGCCTTTATATTTTGGGGGATGGCAATGGATGAAGCAGCACTGAAATAGTGAAAAAAGCTTGGAGTCAGACCATCTGAAATATTGTATCAGCCCCATCTTTCACCAATGGCACAAACTTGCACAAGATATTTCATCTCCTTGGGCCTTAGTTTCCTCATCTGTCTAATGAAGGGATTGGGCTAAATGACCTCTAGGGTTCATTTTGGTCCCAAATCTATGAAGCTACCTCTATGATTTGATGATCACTATAGTCTCATCCACTTCTAACATTCTGTAATTCTCTGAATCTGTGGCATTAAAGCTTATGGCTAATCTGCTGATGATATAAATAAATGTAATGACACTGAAAAATGGAAAGCTCTAAGCAACAGACTCATTATTCTGAAGTGTAACACTAAACAGAATGCTTTAATAAATCGGAAAAAATTAAGAAAACAAGGACAGATAGTTAAATTAGGCAGTTAAATATATGGTCCTTCATCTGTCCAAATGGCTTCTATTGACAACATTTCCAAAAGGCATAAAACATATACTAGGATCAATAGCTCTAATAGTCTCAAACAAAATGTGACAATAATCCACCTATGATAACATTTCTTTGATCCAAAGAGTTTCTATTTATTCTATTCTTTTTGCAAAAGATAATGACAGGTGATTGAAAAATACAACTTATGGGTTTATAGTTCAAGGAAATATTAGTCTTAAAACATTTAATTTAAGCGAGTTATCTTTACAACTTATTTATAATACTCATATGGTTCTTTCCTATTCCAAGTGCTTTACTAACAATATTTAATTCATATAATTTTGCCACAAGATAGGTAAATGTAAGCTTATTTTCTTCGAACCAGATGAGGAATCAGTGTCTGAACTTAATTTGCACCTAGAGTTTTGACTTCAATCTTTTGTCCACCAGCTGAATCATGTCTTGGTATTAGCATAGTCAAAAGAAGTCAACAAGTATTAATTAAGCAGGAACTACATGCAAAGCACTCTTTTAGATCCTGAGGTCCAAAGGTAAAAAGGAAACCATCTTTTCTTCAAGTAGCTCTCATATCTTTAAAAAGAAAGAAAAATAGTCAGTTCTTCTTCAGGGTGCTTTTTACTGTACCTTTACATACAACACTTTCTTTTTTCTGCTTCCCCCTTGATAGTATGTTCTTTATAGTTGAGGACTACAAAGTGGCGTTCCTACAGTATGAATAACAGCAATCGTAGTAGTTTGCAAATTGCCTTAAAAAGAATGTGAAGAATATTGTTCATGAGACCACCAGTGAGGAAACACTGAACTAAATCAGATGTGCAAACTATTTGTTATATCTCAAGGATGTCTGCATAACAATGTGAGGCAAAGAGTTCTTTTCAAATACACTTATACTCAAAGTATCTTTGTATACCTGAGACCAAAATTTTTTTATTATAAGCTTGCATAATGCATGCATTCTTTTGACACAGGATTGAATTCCTTAAATAAATAATAAATTTCCTATACCCTCAACTTCAAAAGAAACCACATGGATGATTTCAAGCTTGGCTTTACTACAACTGCCATTCTCTTTCCAAGTGTTGCTGGGGAAAAGATGCATGCACTATTTTATACGTGCTCAGTAGAAGACTACTTCCTAAATGGTAGCTATAAATCAGAGAAATATGATCTCTGAAATACTCACCTTTGATTAAACTACTGGATAGGTTTGGAAACATTTCCACCTGCTTCGTCTCTGGTTCACCACCTTTTTTGCCTCTAAAACAATATTAGGTGACATGCTTAGTCCACCATAGAAACCATACATTTTCCTTTCCATCACCTTAGACATGAGAGGGATAATATAAATATAAAGGAAATTAAATGTTGCATTCAATGTATGTATAACTGCAGTGCTAAGTTTGTAAGTAGATTGTGTGGCATCCCAAGAAGACCACTGGACTAAAAGTACAAAGACCCAGGCACAAGTTCCAGATCTGGCTAGCTTTGTGATCAGGTATTGAACTCCTGTTTCCACATTTATAAAATTGAGGAAATTATATCTGCCTTGCCTGTTTGACAGCGTTGTTGCAAAGATTGAATATAACTCTTAAGGTATAAGAAGGCACCTTCAACACTGTAAACTACTATAAGACAAGACCATACAATGGATACAGTATTGGACTTAGAGTCAGGAAGAGATCAGCCTGAGTTCTGCCTCAGACAGGCTTTGTGACTCTGGGCAAGTCACTTGACCCTATGAACCTCATTTTTTCTCATTTGTAAAGCAAGGATTAATAATATCATCTACTTTACAGTGTTGTGAGGATCAAATGAGATTTCATACATAAAGCATTTTGCAAACCTTAACACACTACATAACACACTTTTACACCTTTGTAAACCTAATAGGACTCTAGAGACAATGTCCACTGCCAAACAAATCTCTAGGATGCTCAAGTCATCCCTCTCATTTCAGATCTAGGTTGTCAGGCAAAAAGTCAGAGGGTCTCCTCAGGCATCTGAGGAGGGGAAGATTGAGAGTTTGTGTGCCAGTAGATGTTTCTAGTATTCTGTTACCTAAGTCTGAAAGCTTTATTGTAAGTTAACTTTTTTTCTTTAGCAAAGAACACATTTTTTTCTGATAAAAATAAAGAAATAAATGATGATTAGGTTCTCAGGCTGACCTATAAAAGTCTATTTAACATGTAACATGGCATAAATTTAGCTATAATACGGGATGAGTAACTAGCTTTTGTGGGTCCAATTGTTTTTGTAGGAAAATGTCTTTAATCAGAACTAGGAATTCTGGGAAAACAATTCTTCAATTTTGCCACATCATTATTTAAGGGGCATAGGAAGGCTATTACCTTCCATTTGGGCAGCAAGGAATCCCCAGCATTCACCTATATCAGTCAGGTATTCATTATAAGGGAGAAATTCTCCCTTCAGCTTTAGGAATAAGCTTCCAACTAAGGGAAGAACACTGTCATACTACTTATATAACACTGAGAGATTTCAAAGTTAGAAGTTTGTAAGTTGTGAGTTGCCTTTAGGTATGTTCTAGTACACCTATAAGTGAGGCTGAATCACATAAGTAGATGAAGAAAAAAAGTAGTCACTAGACAGTTTGACTAAATCCAGATTCACTCCAATGATGGTATAATGTTGATACACAGAACATCTAAGATTTCAGAATAATTCATGGCAAAATCTATATTTATAATTACTTTTTAAGTTATACCCCTTCCCCCTCCATTATGATCTCACCATATCACAAAAATTGATTCTCATTACAGTTATTTAGCATTTGGGAAATATTTCTGTGTGGTTAAATTTACCTGAATGAAAACTTTGAATCATTATCTTGAAAAAATTATAAACAACCTTAAGTAGGCTTTAACGTATTTTTTGAAAGAATTGAGCAGCAGTTTTAAATACAGATGGAGATTCTATATAATTCAAGTAAATAGGTTTTGAAAAGAAATGATATTTCACTGCAATTTTTCTTCAGTTTTTGTGAAAAGAAGTCATTATTATTACTGAGCCCAGTTCTCTCATTACAGCTCCATAGGGTACATTTTGACCCCTTCTCCATAAAGTTTTAGAGGAAAAAAATATCCTTCGTTTGCTGCATCTATTGTAATCTGATTTTCATTTTCCTATTATACATTATACATATATGTGTGTATATTTTTTCAGGGCTTCATTCCATGTGCTTTTACTGGCCTAGTGTTAGATCTGTGGTTGTGACAATTGGACATATATTCTTTGCAGTATCTGTGAGCTGAAATCAATCATTCAATCAATATACAAGAAGGTTTTATGAAGTATCTACTGTGTGCCAGGCATTATATGAGGTCCCAAGGATACAAAGTGAAAGGAAAAAAAAACTGGCCCTGCCCTCAAGGACCTTATAGTCTATTGAGGAAAATGATATATACACCAATAAATATGAACAAAATATAGACAAAGTAAATTCAAGTAATTTGTGAGTGGAGGAGGAGGCATTGTCCCATGTGGGAGTCCACAAACGGCTGCATGTAAGAGGTGACACGTAAACTGAAGTTTGAAGGAAGCTCTGCATTCTAAATGGTGGACATAAGAAGGAACTGCATTCTGGACATGGGTACCAAACTGTATGAAAGCAAGAAAAGGAAAACGGACCATCTTTTTTACGCTGTAGCAAGTGGACCAGTTTGGCTAAGCCATACAGAACATGAAGAGTAAGATATAAAATTAACTAATATAATTGATATTGTTGTTGTGTCCGTCCTTTGTTCTCAAAGAGTACCAAGACATCAAGATGATGACACGATATGCAGTAAACTTTGATTTGAGTGAGGGTAGGAGGGGCTGTACAAGGGCACCAGCCTCACTTTCTCCTCCAGAGTCCAGGGTCCAAGGGCCTGATATTCATCAGGAAAACTGGAGATGGTCCGGGATGCAATGTGGGACCCTGGCCATTTTAGGCTAAGGTCTCATCAGACTCTCCCTTTGAGTGAGATACACACATTCAATGAACAGGCCTCTTTAAGTAGTTATTCAAGGGATGGCCCCTTTTAATGAAAAAGAAATCAAACTGGGAGGGAAAGACCCTCAGGGTTCCTGGGTAAAAGAGAAATAGCTACTATTTAGTATTTACTAAGCCATACAGAACATGAAGAGTAAGATATAATATAAAATTAACTAATATAATTGATATAAAATAACATATATTACAGATCTGCACCAGGTTTTAAAAGGCTTTACATAGTAAGCAGGAATTTGCATTTGATCCTAGAGGCAATAAGGAGCCACAAGAGGTCTATAAGCAGGGGAGTGGCATGATCACACCTGTATTTTAGGAATATCCTTTTGGCAGTTATGAGAAAGATGAATTGGAGAGGACAAAGACTTGTGGCAGGGAAACCAATTAGGGGACTATTGCAACAGTCCAGGTCAGAACTAATGAGAACTTGTATTAGTGTCTGAGTATAGAGAAAGTAGATGGATGCAAGGCCATGTAGTCCAACCCATACCTGAACCTGAATCTCCTCCACAAAATTCTCACTTACCAAGTGATCATTCTTCCCCCTGATGCTGGAACATTCTTTCTAACCTCATCTCCAACAATCCATATATTTATGTGAGCCCAACCTCTAAAACATAGTTATTGAAGAACTGGACTTGTAACTCAGTAGTATTTTGAAATGCAAGGTAGATCTCAGGTAGAATGATAATATAAAAAAGGATATGTTTATCTTTGATGTAATGAAGTGATGAGTTTAGAGTCAGAAAAATGGGGCTTTGAATTCTAGCTCTGGCACTAATAATAATAATATTTATAAAACACTTTAAGGTTTGCAATGTGCTTTAAAGATATTCTCTCATTTAATCCTTACAACAGTACTGAGAATTAATTGCTATTATTATTCTCATTTTATAGGTGAGGAAACTGAGGCAGAGAGAAGTTAAACAATTTGACCAGAGCTAAGCCCACTTGGCTACTAAATGTCTGAAGCCAGACCTGAACTGAGGACTTATTGATTGCAGGTACAATACTCTTTCCTCTGTGCCACAGAGGCTGCCCAGATTTGTGGCCATGAACAAATCATTTAACCTCTCTGAATAAGTTTCTTACATTGTCAAATGGGAATACTACTACCTTTAATCCCTACTGCTGGGAGTTGTGGTGGGGAATATACTTTGTAAACCCCTAGAAATCTGTGTTACCTTTATTCTTTAATAGATTAGTAGCAATAACAGCATTCTTTGTTAGTCCAGGTAATTAACATCATGAACTGATGTTCAAGGATGGTAGAATAGGAAAAGAAAGGTATGTGTGCATGGTCACTTCTTACAACTTTTATCCCATAGGTACAATGCTGGGGAGATGTTGGTCATGCTCTTGCCCTCTGGCTAATGCTACTTCTTGTTCCTTCTTGCCAGTTTCTAATCAGTATCCACACTTCCTGACTGTTACTGCTGCATGTCTTTCTTCTCACTGGGACAAAAGAGTTGGTAGGGTAGACTATAGGAATACCTGGCCTAGACCCTGCATAGACAATGTAGACTGGCTTTACAATAAATACAAAATCATAATTCTCCTGTATTTTTATTCTTCTGTTACTAAATTCATTTGCTTGGAAACAGATTTGTTTCTTTGGAATTCATCTGCTTCTCCCTTAAATCTCCTACCTGAATCTTCTCTGATTTTGTAAAAATATCTCAAGCGATTGTGATGGTATGAACCCCAGTTTGGCTTCATGTATGAGAAAAGCTGTAGGAATTGATTAACTCCTAAATCTGGTTTTCAAGTAGTTTTTTAGCAAAGAAGAAAAGTAATAGAAAAATAAAGAAAACAGTATAATCATTCAGACATCACACACATACACACACACACACATATGGATTCACATACTTGCATAGGTGTTACCCATGATGCCCTTGTGCAAGTTTTATAAGCCTATGCAAATTTGACCACCACCACTACTTTTATAGCATACACCAGATGGAAGATTTCTATTCTAATGAAAACTTAAAAAAAAAAGAAAGAAAAAGAAAAGAAGAAAACCTTGTCCTTCTATAAGGTAAGCACCACTATAAGATTAAATCAAAGATCATATTTTGAACCAGTTAATCACTAAGTATTCAGACTGCCCACTTTGTAGCTAGTACCATGGGAAGTGCTATTTTCCAAAAAGAGAGGGAGAACTGTTTTATTTCTTTTTCCAGCTAGTCTTCTAGGGCACCTTCTTCATAAATTTATATCTAAACAGAAAAAGACCAAAAAAAGATAAACATATAAGTATGAAGAGTATTTACAAGGTAGCAAAAAAGCGAATGAAAACTGAAAAATTCGCTTCCATATTCATCTTTTTTTCTCCTATATCATATCAAATGTCTACATACTGGACTACTCCAGTTCAAAGATTGAATGTTTCAGTTTTATCCAGATGCTTGGCATCATGGAAATATAATCATAGCCTGGCAATTCTGAACCCTATTTCAGTGTATTCCTCACAGTAGCCAACCTGTATTTACTCAGAATATCAATCAGCTACATTTTTGTTGTGCATAGATAGCCCTCTAATTAAGCTTTATTTAATTTGTTTTAACTCTGAGTGCAAGGGAGATGACACAATGTGAATTACTCATTATAGTAACCTCTCCTCAAACTACAAATGGGCACCAAGTGATGCCTGTGTGTGTTTTTACAGAGTAACATCACTCATTGAAGCAATGCTTCAGAAGGACGATAACAATAATAATGATACTTAGCATTTATATAGCATTTTCCATCTTCAAAACACTTTATAAACCTTAACTAAATAATGGTACTTACAGGAATGAGGTTACAACACCAATGAATCAGCACGTCCCTTGCTAGAATGTTAGTCCTCAGAATTGTCACCTTTTAGTGTCAGTTCTTATGGGAATGATTGCACCCAGTGATGGATTAATACCAGATAAAATTGATTGGCTGATCCCAGCCTGCACTCTGAAGGGGCCTCCATAGATGTTTGGATGTTTATACTGATTAACTGAAGCACTTGCAGCCACACTCAAGGTCTCTCAGTCCAGGACTCCACTGAATAGCCAAGTGGACAATTGAAACAACTATTTGGATAACTCATAACCCTCTCCTTCCACCACACAAGCTCACTCCCCTCCGCTAAACAAAATAAAATAAAATCTCATTCTTTAATCATATCATGTACTTTTCTGCATTATAATCTTTCTGAAAGGATATCAGAATCTTAGAGTTAGAAAGGGAGTTAGAGGTCACTTACTTAATTTAGTCTCATTTTCACAGGAGGAAACTGAGGTCCAGAGGGGTATTATGTTTTACCCAAGCTAAGTGGTAGAGGCAGGAATTGAATTTCAGGTGCTTTGACTCTAAATTCAGCATCCTCTCCACTATACTTTGCTGTCTCCTGTCTTCCATGGCAGGAGTGTCAAGTTCTAACATTCTAGGTCATTTCTTAACAAACTAAGAAATGACAATGATCAGATATAGGGAAGCTATCTCTGGAGCCAGTTTCTTATGTATTTGCTTTACTCAATCCCAGGCAACCCAGAGTAAGGGAGTCTTCCACATTGAGGTAGAAATTGCCATATAAACATGACCTGAACATCACTTTAGCATTACAAGCTCTGAAAAACTTATTTAAGAGGGTTTTGAGATAAACTGATAGAGGCTAGTTTGAAAGTCCAGACTTGCACATTTTACTTCTCAGCTGGACTCAAGAAATTGTTGTTACTAGATTTTTAAGGAAAATATAACCTCAAGTTCTGGTCACAAAAGCTTGCCAAACAGATATCTGCAATTATTTTAGGTTCTGGATTCAATAAGTTTTATATGGACCTAATTGCCTGCCAAGCTCCCTGATCTGTTTACACATACAAAATAAACTAGCTGTATTTTTTTTTCTTCATTTGCCTAGCATGAGTCAGTAATTATCCATCTACTGCTGGGCTATTCCATGTAACTGGTGGACATTTTAGTCATCATGAGAGTCCTTAATCTCCCTAGGATTCTCCAGGAACAAAATTATTTGATATGAAAACCTTTGATATTATAAGTTGTATTTAACATTTCAAGGCTCATTTGAATCAACTCAGTTCAGTGAACTGCTATGCACGTAGTACAAGGCATTGTGTCAAGAAAGAAGCCTATAGATGGACTCAGTCGCCTGAAGGTATATTACATAAAATAATGAAAGTGAATTGCTTAAGAAGTGACTAAAATATACTAGAGAGGGCATAAGGATTTTTTTAAATTTCAGTTGCAGAATATTTGGAGTAGAGTGAGGAAAAGAGATCATTAGCAAATTATTGAGACTGACCAAGAATTTCATGGCAGATACAGCTTAAAAAATAATTCTGTCATGATGTGTATACATTAGCAGCATCACAGTGGACCAAATCTTCAAATCATATACATAGACCTAGAAGGGACCTTAAGGGTCATTGAATCTAACCCCCTCATTTTTATACATGAGGAAAATGAATACCGGAGATAAGTGATTGCCCCAGGCCACAGAGAGAGTGACAAAGCTGGGATTGGAACTGAGATTCCTCCGATTCCAAAACCAGGACTCATTCCATTATTCCAAAATTATATTGAGTTTTGTTGATCTCTTAATCATTGTATCATATAAACTGCTGGCTCCATTTCCCTCTGCTGTTAGTCCAAGAGAAGAGAAAATTTCAGTTTAGGGTAGAGGGAAGCAAGCAGCAAACTCACAAAACGGTATGCTAAGAGTCTACATTAATGGCTGTGGAGAGCTCTAGCTATTGTACGGATTCATCAAGCTTGTGTCTACAGCAGAAATAAATGAAAAAATAAACTTTCACCCAGTCCTATTACATGAGTTAATGCATTATAGCCTTATGTAAAATAACAAGGTATATTCTGTGCTTTTTTTTTTTTATAAAAAATCATTGGTGGCAGGTGAAAGAATCCCTACTGCAGACTACATACCCCACTCTCCTTACCTAGGCTTCTGCTAGAATTCTCTCTCACTGTTACATGACCGGTTGGCCTTTGCCTCCCAAATAATGCCTTTGAGAAGAGCAGCACCCTTCTTAATACGCAAATATTTTTTAAAGTAGCATTCCAAAGAGGATGAATATATTCAATGACTCAGCCTTCGAGGTTCTGAATCAATAACATTGTGGTTACATAGCTTACATTGTATCTACTTACACAGGGATTGTACATATTTGAAAGGCAGAGCCTTAGTTCCTACAGATTGTGACTGGCTGTTTGAAGAAATAACATAGATGTGCATCCCCAAATACTAGCTTGCCTTCCCTATGTATTGGAAGAAAGGTGTCAGAGAGGGAGGGCAAAGCATTTTCCTCTAAGATGTCTGCAGTAAACTACTGCCATATTACAATACTTAGAATTGTTAAGAGGAAATTGTTTAGACCTGAGTAGCTACTTAGAACCTAAAACAAGCAATGAATTTATTTCTCCAACTTTAGAAACACTAATAACTCCAATGCTTCATATTCTAGTTCATCAAGGTTGCAAAAAGTAACTTCATCTGGATAAGAATCTTCGTTAACACATGGAAATATTATTATGCTGAGTATAATCATCATAAAATCATTGGCATAAAATGAATGAAAAAGTTATTGTTCTATTAGAATTTAATAGTCATCTTCTAGTGGGTCTGACAAGCCTGTTCATAGGTTTACCTTGATCTATTCTTCCAATTTTAAATGAAACAGATTTTTAAACTCTTTCCCCATTGCTATTTTTAAAATTCTTTTTTTCCAGTTCTCAAATTATTTCTGAAGATAGTTGCTACATAGATATAGGGAGATGGCAATTTATCCCTTCTAAATCACAATATATAGAGATGTAGATAGAAAGATGGATGGACGGATGGGTGGACAGACAGACGGATGGATGGACGGATGGATGGATGGTTGGTTGGATGAATGGATGGATGTAATAGCTGTGTTTTGTATATGGCTGTTCATTGTATGATAAGTATTCCTCATAGAATTTCTTGGCCTATCTCCACAGTACTCATTTTCTTAAAATGAAGCACTGTTTTGGGGGTATGAGTTACGAATGCACAATTTTGTTGCCATTACACACATTTGCTGAAAATAAAAATGTGCATACCATATCTCTTTGCAAGATATTGCCCAGCCCAGCTGGTCGTAATGAATTAAGTTTTGGGCTTCTTGCGATGAAGTTTAACCCCTGAGATAATGAAAGATAACTAGCCCTGAAGTATCTTGTTAACTCCTCATCTCTTGTGTTAATGACAAAGTGGGTTTCTTTAAAATAAAAGAGATTACCTGGAGGTTCACATGAAGAAGTTCTACTACTGCAACAAATAACCCTGAGAAGGTCTAGAATACTATCACTGCCCTGGCATTCTCCTCTATGTCATTTTACAGTTGGGAATAGAAGGGAGAATGTTATGGGATGGGGAGAGAAGGGGAATATCACTTTGCTGAGAAAAGAGAGATGACTAAGCTGATGTCCTTAAAACATTTTCTGCATATTCAATTTTTATCCTCCCAGGATGTTAGAAAAATCAAACATTTTTATTTAGATTTTACAAGTGAATTGTCTATTTATTATCTGGCCTTGCCAAAGTGAAAAAGTACATGATGTCTTCTGACTATTTTTCTGGACAGCTCTAGCCACCTCTGCATCAATACTTAGGATGTAATCAATAAACATAACAGAGGCTATTCATTCCAGTAGGATGGATTCCAACAAAAGAATCCTATTCACACCCATAATAGGCAGTCCTCAACCCCTTCCTTCACATTATGTATCATGTCTTGCAATCTCCAGGCACCTACCTACTTTACTGAACAAGGGTGATGAAACGTTCTGTTACATAGGAATAATAATAAGGCCAGGCTATGTATTCTTCCATTGCCCAGGACAGTGTCTCTCTAATGGAAGCTGGGGCGTTGTTCATTATGAAAGGACAGATTTTCACACATTCACCCTAATAATTGAAAGGCAGATAAAGTTCATTGTCTGGAGAAATTTGGATCAAGATTTTTAAGGTCCTCTGCAGAAAAATGTTTCTCTTCAGAGTAGCCTTTTTCATTTGTGATATGGATGTCATGTAATTCTAAAAACTCACTAAGGACATATATGAGGTAGGATGGAATGTGACCATTTCTAGGGCAATTGTCAACTTTCTATAGCTATTGCTGCATTTACTTAGGCCAGTTTTTAGTGGGGGAAAGTACCTACCATTTCTTGATCACTTTTTGAAGTTGCTAAAAGCCTGGCTTCAAATACACCTGTAAGTAATTGTCAGTAGGGAAATAATTGCGTGTGATTTGGCAGTTTTCCAGCTGGAACTGGTCTGGCCTACTGTTTATTTTAGAATTCAGTACTGTTGGGGGTTTTTTCTTTTCATTCATTCAGTTAACAATGAATACCTACTACTATGCCAGGTGGTGCACAGACTACAAAGATAACTGAGACAATCCCTGCCCCCAAGGAGTTTATAATCTACTAATGGAAATAAGATATGTTACACAAATAGTGCTAATGCTTATTAACACATGATCGATGTCATCAAGGAATCACAGCAAAGCACCAGGAGTATTTGAGGAGAGACAGACAGACAGACTGAGACAGAGACAGGGAGGGTAGGAGAGAGAGAGAGACAGAGAGAGACAGAGAGAGACAGAGAATCATGGAAAACTTTAGGAAGATACTGACATTTGGACTTGGTCTTGAAAGACAGGCAGAGTCAAGTAGTGAAATAACTCAGATACAGGAACTATTATTAAACAAACAAACAAAAACCAGTGAGATGGAAAAGTGTCCAGCATGTCCCAAAAATGGTGAATTTAGTTTTACCAGAGCATAAACTCCTTTAAGTTTTTTCTCTCAGGGAAGCAAAATTTGTGTTTCAATCTTTTACCATATTCCTTGACATGTAGGAACTAGGACAGCACATAATTCCAACAACATTAGTGAATTCTTTGTTTCTATCTTCTCTCTCGCTAGTACCTATGTCTAGATCACAGGTTTAGAGCTGGAGGAAATTATCGTGGTCAACCCCCTGATTTTACAGATAAGGAAAAGAAGGCCCAGAGAGGTAAGGTTAGTCAACTGATTATTCAATAAGCATTTATTAAGTGCATACTTTATCCAAGCACTGTTGCCCAAAGTCCCAGAGATCATAACTAGCCAAGCCAGGGTTTAAACCCAGAGCCTCCAACTCCACATCTAGTGTTCTTTCGATCAGGCCCACACAGCTTCTTCCACGTTTGGACTGTTGACCCTCTTTCTACAGTTTCCTAGCTCTATTCCTACACAAGTTCTACACCCTTCCCCCTACCCCCCACCAATGTTCTAATTTGAACCAATTGCTGTGGTTGCCCCATTGCCTGTTACTGTCTCCTATGAAGGTTTGGAACACAATGAAAATAGTCATGGGGCAGGGAATTGCAGTGATTATAGATCCCTGCCTAAAGCCTTTAATGACTACCTTGTTCACTGCTTTCCCTCACCTTGCATTTCAGCTTATTTGCAACCCTGGCTGTAGGGCCGTGCTCCCTGTGTCTGAATTATTCTAAGAATAGATAGTCTCTTCCTATGGGGGTGGAGGAAGGGGCTAAATGCTGATGAACTCTGGGTGTGCTGGGATGAAGGGCTACTGCTGTATCAAATAGAAATTACTTTCTGAGCTGGCTCCATTATCCACTTGGTCTGCCAGAAGACCAAAGGCTCACCGTTTGGTCACTGATAATACTAATCCCCTCTGACAATTAGTTGGCAACCTTGCCTATTAGAATATGTTTGAAATGTTCTTGGTAAGAAAAAGAAAACAAAAACAGACTGGCAGGAAAATATTTTAGCTCTTTAAAATCACAGACCCTCAAATACATAGGAAGTGTTCATTTGCCATTTATGACATACTGCTCCTGAGGTTGTCATCCCTAGATACTTTAAAATGTTCTTCCATGGGCTCTGGAGATTGGCGTTTTGGGGGTTTTGCTGTGTTTTGTTTTTAAATTTCAAGGTAGAAATTTCATCTGGGAAGATCTTAGCAAGAACAGCATTTTCATTAAAACTTGCCTTATGTAGCCCCATAGATTTCTCTGCTGGGTGTACCAGTCTACCCTTAACCTGTTGCTTTTCTGGAACTACTTGCTGATGATGACTGTGAAATATTCCAAGACACAGTCAGAAAACAAAAGAGAGACTCCCAACCAATTCAATATTTCCTCTTTGAAGTACCTCAGGGGTAGACTGAGCCTTCAAGAGAGAAAGGTTTCAAAGGATTTTTGACATCTTGAGTAAATAATAGGACACTGCACAGATACTTCCACTTGCCTACAAAATGATAATCTAACCTTATAGAAAACTTCCTGTCTCCTTGATGTTACTGCTTTTTGTTCTGTTTTGATTAGGAAGGGGAGGTGGATGATGAATTGGTTTTCATCAGTATTATACCTTGTCTCTGCTGTGATAGCCTGTAGATTTTTCTGGCTGAATCACGGATTCATAGAATTGCCAAGCTGGAAGGGACCTTTGAGGTCATCTAGTCCAAATCATGACTGCACAGGAATTCACTCTCCAGGATCTCAGGGAAGTAGTCATGTCTCGTCTTCTTGAAGTTCTCCATTGATTGAGAATTTTCTACTTCCCAAGCAGCCCATCCTGCTTTTGAATATTTCTATCAAGAACTATTTTTTTTTTTTTACAATAATCTGAATCTGTTTTTCTGGTTTTCTGCAACTCTCCCTACAACTGTTCTGACTTCTACCTTCTGGGTACAAGAAGAAGAGTCTAATTTCCTTTTCATATCAAAGTCTTTCAAAAACCAAAGGATAATTGCCCTGTCCCTTATACTTTTCTTATCAAATGAAACATCCTTAGTTCCTTTAACCAATCCTCATCCTGACCATAGACATATCCCAGCTTATAATTGTTACTCTTAATATATGGCTTATTTTATTCAAAATCTGATGAGACTAAGATGTCAAGAACTCCTGGGAAAAAGGTCTATAAACTGTTCTCTAATACTAGTCATTCTTAAAAGTAACAAAACTGGAACTTTATTTTTTAAGTTTTTTTCAACTCTACTTTAAAAAAATTATATTGGTATCTTTTGGTTTTATATTGTCTTAACATATTCCTCCCTGTGCATTCCTCACAGAGACATGCTTGGGTGGGTGTGGGTAGGGAGTAATGGGGAGACATACTATTTTTTTAGAGTAGTAAAAAAGGGAGGGGGAGCAGTCTGGCAAAATTCACAGACATATCAATAGGGTCTGCCTGGATTGACAAAGTTCCATAATTATAGTGCCCTATCTTTGTAAAGAAAGAAGGGAAGAATATTTTCTGATTTCTTTTGTGGGGATAAGGGTATTTATTATAATCATCTAATGTTCCAAAACTGCAACCTTTTGGATGATGGGAAAGAGAAATTAGAAAATTTGGTGCTACTTTTTATATCTGCATGGTCCAAATCTGATAAGAGTGGGAAGTGGAGATAGAAGAAAGGGAAACTGAGGAAGATAAGGGTAGAGAAAAGGCCAACCTAGGAATTTATTTAGAACGGAAATTAGCAATTTTACTCATTGTACAACTACCTACATGACTTCTTAGAACATGGTGAGCAGTTACTTTCATAAGGGTAACAGGCAAGTTAGAAGGAAAGATGAGATTATTTCACCTTAATCTTTGATTATCCTATGAACAGTATTATTCTTACTGTGCTGAGATGTGGTTGAAAAAGATTGAAGTAGAATGGTAAAATGGATAAAGTAACTGCCCAATGATGCTTGTGCCATAGAAAGTGTCACATATGAAGAAACATTTAAGCATTTTAATAGTTCGAAGACTATTAAAAACCATCATGGTCTTCATTTAGTTCAACTGACTTTTTTTTTATTGAGGAACCTGAAGCACATAGAAGGAAAATGACTTGCCCAAGATAACACAGGTAATAAGTGGCAAAGTCAAGTTTTTAACCTAGGTCCTTGGACTCCAACTACAATGCTTTTTCTACTACACCTCTGTAGCTTGTCTAGGAACTTCATGCTGTGCTATTGTTACACTCTACATAGGAGTCTCAGGCCATCCCAAAGAGCAGTGTGGCTCACTTTATTTAGTTTAGTTTAGTCAGGGATGCTTCATCAATTTGCAGTCTCAGTGGCCAATCTGATTTCTAGAGGATGGGTAAATAATTTTTTTCTGCTTTCTAGGGGTTAGGTTTCTAATACTGTGGTTTACTAGCCTCTGCCAACAATCAACCAGTTAACCCACCAGCTTTTAGAAAAAAAATTCATTAAGATGGCATAGTAAGAGTAGTTGGTGTAAAACATCCCCACTAAAAGTAGGAGAGAGTACAGTTTCTTCTTGAAAATACAAAGTCTCTGAAGAGAGTGGACTCAAAGTTAAAGTATACAGGCAGGGAAGTATACATATAGGAAAGATATATGACAAAGGGGAACTTAAATATCCTATTCACTGGAAACTCTTTCCAGGAGCGTGCTGGTACCAGATTGAACCAACTGCAGAGACATGATCATTAAATTTTCAGTGTGAGCATTTGTATCACAGAAATTGGCAAATGATACAAAGAAGTGCTTGATTTGTTGTTTCATTGATTATCTAGACATAAAACAAAAATGGGGAAAATATCCATATGGCAGTTTAAGAACAATTGGGAAAGTGACACACTTCCACAGACAGGATGATACTACTTAACAAACATTATTTTACAAAGTTCTCCTAGATTACCAGCTATCTTGTTGTCTGCAGAGGCTTTCCTTTGCATACACACGGAAAGGACATGAACAAGTAGTTTTGAAAGGAAAGCTATTCACTCTTTCTGAGGATCAGTGGCTTTACAGAATCCATCAATGGAACTTCTTTCTGCAGCTAAAGTTCATGCTCCCCGAAGCTGCCTATCCTTGGGCATACTATAATTCCCAACTGGAGATTTTATCTCCTTCATTCCAAGCAATACAGGATACCCAGTCTTCTCCAGCTATCTTTGAAGCATACTGGAGATACAGCTGGAGGTCCAAATTCATGTTTCACTGGGACAATGCTATTCTAAACTCAACAAACACCAAATAAATGGACATTTCCATATTTACAAAATAGAATAGAAAGAATTGCTCACAAAGTTGTAGATCTTGTTATTTATATCTTTTCTTTTAAAATAGAAAGTCAACACAATTTATATCTTTCAAACATTATGACAAATATGAAGAATCAAACAAAACATAATATCACGTTGACCAAGTCCAAAAATGTAAGTCTTATTCTGTATTTCAATTCCTTCCTTTTTCTGTCAAAAGGTGAGCGGCACACTTCAGGATCTAGTTTTCTAGATAATTATTTGAATTCATAGCTGGTTATTGTATTGATCAGAGTTTTATTAAGTCTTCAAAAGTTGCTTATGGTTTTTTAAATATGTTTATTAATATTACATATATTTTTCTCTTGATTTTGCTTACTTCACTCAACAGTTCCTAGAAGAGTTTCATCATTTCTTATGGAACAATAATATTCCATTATATTCATATATAATAATTTGTTCAGTCACTTCCCAATTTATGGGTACTCCTTTAGTTTCCTTTCTTTGATATAACAAAATTTACTAATATTTTGTGTTTTTATCCACTATGATCTCTTTGTGGTATAAGCCTAGAAGTAGTATTCTGGGTCAAAGGGTAAACACAATTTAGTGACATGTTGGCATAGTTCTAAATTGCTTTCTAGAATACCCAAGCCAATTTATAATTCCACTAACAAACAGTGCATTAATGTGCCTGTTTTTCTGTAGCACCTTCATTTGTCATTTTCTCTCTTTTTGCCAACTTTGTAAATTTGATAAGTGTAAAATATAACACCAGAGTTGCTTTAATTTACATTTCTTAATTATTAGGGCTTGGGAGCATTATTTTCTCATTAATAGTTCAGGCTTCTTATTTTAAAAACTACTTCATTTTCTTTGGAAAATGACTTCTGGTTTTTTTTTGTTTTGTTTTAATCGGTTCCTTACATATCTTGATTTCAAGAAATATATCACACATCTATATTTTTCTAGAAGAAGTTATTACAGAAATTTTGTGCAAAATATTTTACCAATTGGTTGCATTCTAATTTTAGTTCTACTGCCTTCATTTGTATAAACTATTTTTGCTCTCATGTAATCAAAACTGTCCATTTTAAATTCTGTGATTCTCCTCATTCTTTGTTTGGTCATGAACTTTTTTTCAGTCCATTATCGAGAAAGTTATTTTCCCTCCATGCTTCTCTAATTTGCTTCTGTTGTGACCTACCAACGTATCCACTTCTATCTTATTTTATTATACGTTGAGGATTGTTAATCTATGCCTAATTTCTGTCAACAATTATTGAGTTTTCCCAGCATTTTTTAATAGAGTTCTCATCCCAATAGTTAGGACCTTTGGCTTTATCAAATACTGTTTTCCTATGACCATTTGTTTCTGTAAATTGTGTATTAATTATGTTCCACTGATTGATCTCCCTATTGTTAATAGCTTGGATCAATCTCGCTTTGCCGGATAGTTTGAGATGTAGCACCTTCAGGCCCTTTTTATTTGCCACAATTTTTTTTGTTATTCATTTTAACATTCTTGACCATTTCTTCTTACAGATAAATTTCTTTATAGGGCTTTTGTAGCACTCTAAGGTAATCTTTTTTTAATTGTTTCATGTGTCATTGTAAAGTAAATAAATTTGCATAGTACTTTCAGTGCCTACCCATGAGCCATTAATATTTATCAGTTCTTTAGGTCTGTCTTTATTTCCATGGAGAATATTTTATAGCTGTGGTCATATAGCTTGGTAGACTCTCCAATACTTTATACATTTTATATTTCTTTCAAATTGAATTCTCTTTTCTATCTTTCTGCTGAATTTATTTTTATATTTAATTTTCATTTTCTCAATTATATGTAAACAAAAAAAGTTAACAGTTGTTTTCTTTAAACTGTTAGCTCCAGTTCTCTCCCTCTCTCCATTCTCTACCCCTGCCTTGAGAACACAAGCAATTTAATATAGATATGTGCAGTTACATAAAACATTTCCATATTAGCCATTTTGCAAAAGAAAATGCAGACCAAAAACAACAGCTCCTCAAGAATAATAAAGACAGTTTTAAAAAAGGAATTATGCTCCAATCTGCATTTAGACTCCATTGGTTCTTTCTCTGGAGGTAAATAGCATAGGTCTTTCAGAAATGTCCTGAATCATTATATTGTTGAAAATAATGAAGTTATTCACAGGTGATAACCTTTGCAGTATTGTTATTAATGTGTACAAGGTTCTACTGGTTCTGTTCATTTCTCTTTATATCAGTTCAAATAAGTCTTTCCAGGTTTTTCTGAAAGCATCCTATTCATCATTTCTTATAGCATAATGTTATTCAGTCACTAACATGTACCACAATGTGTTCAGTCATTCCCAATTTCTGGGTATCCCCTCAATTTCCAATTCTTTACCACTATACAAAGAACTGCTATAAATATTTTTGTGCATATATGTCCTTTTCCTTTTTCTTTGATCTCTTTGTGGTACAGACCTAGCAATAGTATTGTTGGGTCAGAAAGTAGGCAGAGCTTTCCAGCCATTTGGGCATGCTTCCAAATTGCTTTCCAGAAAGGCTGGATCAATTTACAACTCCACCAACAATGTATTAGGGTCCCAATTTCTCCACATCTCCTCCAATATTTGTCAGTTTTGTTTGTGCAAATCCATATTATTCTAATGTTATCAATTTATTCATTTTGTGATAATTATCTCTATCTTTTGTTTGGTCATAAATTCTTTCCTTTTCCATTCATTAGACAGGCAAAATATTCCATGATCCCCTAATTTGCTTATGATATCACCCTTAATGTTTAAATCATGTTCCTCTTTTGACCTTATCTAAATATGCAGCATGAGATGATGGTCTATACCTAGCTTTTGCCAAACTGCCTTGTCAAATAACCATTTCTTGTCCCCAAGTCTTGGATCTTTGGGTTTGTTAAATATTAGATTGCTTTAGTTTTCAGCTGAGTTTTAATGATGATATACAGAAATACTGGTGATTTATGTAATTTTTTTTATATCAAGGTTATACATAACTTTCCTGAGGTTATTCATTTTTTTAAATCAAATTTAACTCATTCTTTTGACCATGAGATCTTCAGGAATAAAACAATAACTTTATTTCTTCTTTACCAATGTTTATTCCCTCTATTTCTTTCTCTTATTTTATAGCTATAGCTAGCATTTCTATCAGTATATTAAACAGTGGTGGTGATAAAGGTTATCTTTGATTTAACCCTGATCTTACTGGAAAGGCCTCTAGATGCTCTTCATTACATAAACTATACTTTAGAGTCTTGAATTTGGATAGATACTACTTACATACTAAGGAAAGGCCCATTTATCCTTGCACTTTATAGTGCTTTTAAAAATAAGTTAGATTTTTTCAAAAACTTTTCTACTAACTACTAAAATATTTTGTAATTTTTGTTATTTTTCATTTTTAATGTGGTACATTATGTTTATGGTTTTCCATGTATTTATTTAATTAACTCAGTGTTACTGGTATACATTCACACTAGTTATAGCACATTTTAAAAATATATTATTATACACTTACTTATATTTTCATATAATATACACATATTTTTATTTAAGATTTTTCAATAATATTTACCACAATAATATTTACAACAAAACCATATTTGTGTCATATAAAAAGTTTAGAAGAATCTCTTCTTTTCTAGTTTTTACAAAGAGTTTGTATTATCAGAATTAGTTATTCTTTGAATATCTACTAGAATTCATTTGTAAATACAATTTGGCTTTCCTTTCTCAACTCAGTTCAGGTAGCTGTTTATTTTATTAGAATTTTTAAATTTTATCTACCAATGCAGTTTTATTGCTTTCAAGTTGACTAGACTTTTCTGTATTGTGTCTCTGATTTCTTACAGGTACTCTTGAAGTCTTTATGATAAGACATCCTTTTCTCTGATGCTCTACTTGGACTCGTTATAGAGTTATTCTGTTCTGTATTTATACCTTGGGCTTCTCTCAGTCCATAGTATTTATCATTGTATTTGTAACTTTCTTCCATTCACTCATATTTCTAATCTCATTTCTAGATTGAGGCTTGTGGTTGGATAGACTCAGAACCTCTCATATTTTTAGTCCTATATGTATTGGCTAAGCATAGGCCCTACCATCTATGTGAATTCTCGAGTTTGGGCTCATTCTCTGGGTGCTTTTATGTAGATATTGGCCTTGACCTCTTTTTTGTCTTGTTTTCTTTGTACAATTCCAAACCCAACATTGCTCTATCCCTTACCATGAGCCTTGTACGCCTAACCCAGATGTTGTTTATTAGGCCTGCATCATGCTTCCTATGATATCTCAGGTGCTGTTCTGTCTTTTTCCCTTACTGGGGCTCCTGCTGCAGTTCCAGCAAGGGCTGTCTGAGCCCTGAGCTGCTTCAAGACCACACACCGGGATTCCTGAAGACTGGTTTGTGCCTGTCTTCTTCTCTGGGTCCTTGCATATCTGATTAATTGCCCATGTTAGCTTGTCTTCACTCAAAACATCCACAGGATTATGGAACTCTTTACTGTAGCCCTGGATTTAAGATTAGATGATGTTATAATTCTTTCTCTGGTTTTCTTTGACACTCTTTCTCATTTTTTAAAAATTATTGAAGCTTCTGGAGACATTTGGATCCTCTAGATTCTAGCACTTCCATTTCCCCAAGATTTCTTAATATGTAGGAATTCCAAAAGGGATTAAGCACTTAGGGTTGATTACATGGGATTTCTAAACCAGTGAGATAATTTTAATCTATGGACCTTAAATCTTTAAGGATTTCAATAAGCTAGCTGGATAAATTTCCCCATAAGTGGATAAATTTCTCCATAAGGCAAACATACTGTTTAAAAAAGAATAGGTAGGGGAGAGGGAAGAACATTTATGAGCTATGTGCAAATAAATAATTGAGTGATCTTGAATGAATTGTTTGGTACATTAAAATAATAGGTATCGATAAATAAACAGTAAAAAACAAGTAAATGTTTTCTCTGTATTGTAAGAAAGCACACTACAAATAGTACAATTAATTTTGTGAAAAAAGAGGGGGGGAATGCTATTTTTCTCTAATGAATCCCTATAAATCAGAGTATTCAAGATTGACATTCCTATAGGATGAATCTCTCCAGCTGGTCCTTGCAAATATGAAGGGCCCCACAATGATCCTGAGTAAAGCCTTCATTATACACCATCCCCTTCAGAGGTTTTTGTCCTCAACTTAAATTTGCAATGGCAGCACAGGTCCCTGAAGGCTAGATGACTATAACTGTAGGTTCTGGAGGATAACCTTGAGTGATGAGGTTTCTAGTAATGTCACTCACATACCCCGGATGATGTGCTTCCCATTTATAATCTGACTCTCAATTACCATTTTGGCAAAGATATTTACTGAGATGGTACTGTAATAAGAGTATTTAATTTAAAAAATCTCCCTGAACCAGGGAAAAATTCTATGCTTGTAAATATAATCCTGAAGAGAATAGGATAAAACTTAAAATTAAAAGATACTAAAACACACCCACTGGGAACAAATTTGGTAAAGGGGTGACACAATTCCTAGTTACCATAAGTGCTTTTCTCCCTTCAAAGAGTTCTCATGAAGTTCTCTTTAGATGTACCTCTGCTAGACCTCAAGAATTGGTGCCTTTGAAGAGTCTATAGCAAATGTGCTCCCTGAAGTTGCTTCTTGGGTAACTTGCTCCTAGCTGGATATATCTCCTACTAGTCCAGGCTCTGTGAGTTCATCTGAATGTACTACCTAGTATTGATCCTGTCTCTCTGATAACATGATCATCAGGTTGGGGGAGGGGGATAGGGAAACTGTCCATTCAATGCCATGAATGATTCCCTATCAGAATCTTGGCTCCATATCTCTCAAACTAGTGATCTTCTACAATTAGACTAGCTCACCACTTATCGGGCATACTCCTAAACTGGACTTTTGCCCTCTTTATAGCCTAAGAGTTATGACTTGATCTCAACCAACCACAGGAAACCTGTATGATACTGTCTACCTTTCATCCAAAGGCCCAAATCCTATAATACTTTCAAATTAATAAAGGACTCATTCACACCTAGTTTACATTTCTAACTGAATGGTTGATTCAGGTGAGGTATATGGACCTTCTGTGTTTATATTCACTTCTATGGGGTGAAACCCCATCCTTTTCCTAGCCCATCACTGGGGAACCTGTGGCCGCCAGGCCACAAAATTTGGATTCAGTCAAAGGGCCACACTTGAGAACCTAGAGGGCTACATGTGGCCTTGAGACTGTGGGTTCCCCATTCTTTTCCTAGTCTATCAGCATATAATGGAAAGAAGGTGACCTTTAAGTCAACATATTTGAGTTTGGCTACCAGTGCACGCTGTTTTGTTCTGGGCACATCTCTTACTTTTCCAGGCCTCATTGTACCACTTAGCTATTAAAAGTAAACAGTCCTGGAGAATCTAAGTAACTTGCTTATGCTCACACAATTAGCAAGCTCATTTTTCAGTTCTAATATTCTATTATCAATTAGATAATATTCAACTGTCTCTGCAGAAGAGAATCTGACAGTGCCAGGGACATCTTCTTATTCCTGGAGTATATACAATGCTTAGGCAGCTAGGTAGTATATAGAGTGCTGGGTCTAGAGTCAGGAAGACCTGAGTCCAAATGTGGTCTCAGATACTTACTAGCTCTGTGATCTGAAGCAAGTTATTTAACCTCTGTTTCCCTCAGTTTCCTCATCTGTAAAAACAAGCTGGAGAAGGAAATGCCAAATCACTCCAGTACCTTTGCCCAAAAAAAATAAAAATCCAAAACCAAACAAAGCAAACCCAAATGGGGTCACTAAGAGTCAGACATGACTGAAATGACTCAACAATAACATATGGAGTGCTTTCAATGACTACTTCATAGGGCTTTGGGAGGGGGGAACATTTTGGAAATCTTATAGTCCCAAACGAATGTGTGCATTTCATTCTCATATCATCTAACCATGTGCTGCTCAGGCAGCACAATGTAATCAATGGTACCGACATTATTAGGGCATGTGGCAATTTATGGTCCCCCTAATTACATGAGTCATCTTCAGCTAAGATATTAATCCGCAGCACCATTTTTGTCATGCTACATTACTATATACCCATAGTTCAGTGAGAGTCAATCCATTAACTACCAACTTACATGACTACTTTCTTATTCCTACACAAAGTTTTATGAAAATAATCTGCAAATGTATCAAACACATCCTTGAGGAAAATATTAGAAAGGAACAACAAGGATTTTGAAAACACTGTTATAATTCTATAATTATAATTATTCACACAAGTGAATGAAATGTGAAGAACTGTTTGTTGTTTAATAAAACAATTGTGATTTAATAAAGGAAAATACTATTTTAAAAGCTCTCCCCCAACAATATAGCTTCATGAAATTGTTAAAATGATAAAGATCTCTCAATAGATTCATAAACTGAGAGAACTTTTTACAACAGTCTTTCAATTATTAACTTCAAATGAGACATGAAACAAGGACACCAATGCTTACCAGAGTGCTTGCCATAGCTATAGATACTCAGTGCAAACTACAAATGGAAGCTGAATTACCTATTCATGATGAGGTCCTCCAGATACTCTGGTGTGAAAATAACATTGCAGGTTCAGCCTAACAATGCACATGGGAAAAACCAGGTGGATGATGAATTTCTCTTTCCTAGACTAGAGAGGTAGTTGAATGGATAATCCATTGACCTGATTCATAGCTATACATATTTTTGCACACTTCTGACACTCCATGCTTTCTTTACTGTACCACAGACTCTTCTTCACACTGAGAATTCCCTCCATCCATGGATTTCTCACACTGGAGATGCACCTTGTATCTGTGACCTCTTTCTCCATTTGGCTGATTCATCCCAGAACCTAGATTTTGAGAAAAGTGCCCAGGCCAGTCACATTTTCATTCCACTTCACATTGCACTCCTAATTGCCCCCAACTGCCTACTTTATACTTCTTCCCCTTATCCCCTGCTCTTCAGCACCTTTTTATGTATTGTCTTTCTCCATTAGAATGTAAGTTAGTTGAAGGCAGGAATTGTCTTTCTGTTTGTATTTGTGTTCCCAGTGCATGGCATATAATAAGTGCTTACTAAATGCTTACTGACTATTGCCAGTGTAGATGAACAATGAATTGGACCCAGATTTGACAAGTAGGAAGTTGCATTTGGGAAACTGTATAATGTTTTCAAAAATTTTATTTTATCTTTCTGACTCTTCTCTCTGAAAATCATTTCATATGATGCTATTGAAAATTCCTCATGCCATATAATCTTCTTTATAAAAAACCAGAAATTGAGGAATCTTAAACCTCAAAAGGACTTTAGAATAATACCTAATAATACTAGCTAGCGTTTATATGATGCTTTAAGGTTTACAAAGTTCTTTACAGATATTATCTCATTTTATCCTCACAATAACCCTGAGAAACAGGAGGTATTGTTATCCTCATTTTAGACATAAGAAAATCATGGCACATAAAGGTTATGTGACTTGCCCAGGGTCACACAGAGAGTAAGAGTCTGAGACTTGATTAGAATTCAGGTATTTCTGACTCCAGGTCCAGTGACTTTACCTGCTGAACCCCCCAGATTATGTAGTCTAATCCTTTATTATACAAAAAAAATTGAGTCCCAGGAATGGGGAACAACTTGTCAACATTTATAATGGTACTCAGCAGAAGAGCCTAGACTAAAATCTCCTGATTCCTACTTCAGGGACATTGTGAGTTAACAAACCTAGAAATCGTGTGTAACCAAGATGTATGTAAGAAAAATAGTGATTATTATTTAGCCCTCACAAAATTTTTTTCATCTTGAAAATGCTTTGGAAACATTAATTAATTAATCAAAAAAAATTTTACCAATCAGTAAAAATGCTCTTTACAATGTATTAAACCTCTTGAAAGACATTATTTATTCAGCTGCATTTTCTCCTTATTCTTAAGAGAGTCATCAATTTCTCTTTCAGGAGGTATGGTACGTACTTGCACTCTGGGGAGCCCCTCATACCCCACTATCTCTATGTGCATGTACGCTACACTCTCTTCCTCTGTCTCCCATGAAATATTGTTTAAATAGTTATATTTTCTTATAAGAGATTTTTTCATAATATAAGGCCCAGAATCTGCAGTGCTTTATCAGATTT
Source organism: Notamacropus eugenii (assembly GCF_028372415.1). Classification (NCBI taxonomy): domain Eukaryota; kingdom Metazoa; phylum Chordata; class Mammalia; order Diprotodontia; family Macropodidae; genus Notamacropus; species Notamacropus eugenii. Next base: position 397,973,093 of record NC_092872.1, read on the forward strand.
ATAATTGGTCTCCTTGTCTCAAATCTTTCCCCTTGTCAATCCATCCTCCACACAGGTGCCAAAAGGGTATCTTTTTTTTTTTCTAGAGTTGTTTTTGTTATTCAGAACTTAACAAATACCAGCAAATATGCACATTTTCACATACAAAGAAGAACAGAAAAAGAAGATTGTATAATGAAACCACAAATCTCCATTATATACATGTTGGAGTTTTTTAAGGATATAATAAATTCAGCACAGAGGTAAAAAAGTTGTCCCACTTGTCTATATTTTCCTCTAAATCTCCTTCTCTTCTGTGCATTAAAAAACAAAACAAAACAACTTCACTAATGCCCTTTTCTTTCTTTTTTTTTGGTATTGTTCTAATTTGGGCCACCTCCCCCTCAAGGAATTCACCCACTATCAGAAATAGATAAACCCTCACCAGTAACAGAAAAGCATAGTCAAGTAGAACAATTCATACATTGGCCATGTATGTCTTGTTCTGCAATTCTGGTACCTGTCCATGTCAGGTGATAAGTAGCAGACTTCATTATCAGTCCTCCGGAATCATGGTTGGCTATCATGTTGATTAGAGTTCTTCAGTCTTTAAAAGTTTTTTTTTTTTTCATTTCTTTATAATGTTATAGTCCTTGTATAAACTCTTTTCCTAGATCTATATGCTTTGCTCTGTACCACTTCACACAATTCTTACCCAGTTTCTGTGAATATAACCCTTTTGTTATTTCTTATAGCACAATAATATCCTATTACATTCATATAGTATAACTTGTCTAACCATGTCCTGATGAACATTGTACCTTAGGTTTTAGTATTTTGCTACAACAAAAAGTCCTTAGTATATATGTGGCCTTTCCCTCTTTCTTTTATCTCTTTAGGGTACAAAATTTCTAGGTCAACAGATATGAAATTTTGATACATTTCCAAATCACTTTCCAGAATGTTTGGGCCAATTCATAGTCCCTGATCTGAGTGCTGCTGTGGTCTTTCAGCCCTCCTGTGGCATCTTTAGTTAAGATTTGGCTTTAGTCTTCCAGACTCCCCGGGGTATCCTTGGTTGGGGCTCTGCTGCCAACTTTCTGCCTAAGTTTGAGCTGGCTTCCCTGCTAGGACCCCTATTTAAGATCTTCCCCCTTCTGGATATCTTTTTGTGCAGCTCTTGGCTCTCTTAAGGAGTTTACTGATGTCATTCCTTGGATTGCTTGATCATTGTTCCAGCTGGTTCCCTTTTAAGATCATTGCTGGAGATTATTATAGGAGAGCCAGGATTTGTGACCTTTCTTACTACCATCTTAACTCAAGGTCCATGGTAGTTTTCCTAAAGCATGGGTCTGACCATTTCACTCCCCTGTTCAACATGCTCCAAGGGCTTCTTATTTCCCAAGGATCAAAAACAAACTCTTCTGTTTAGTGTCTAAAACTCTTCACAATATGACACTATATACCTTTCCAGAGTGTATTACACAGTATTCCTCTTCATATACTCCATGGTTCAGCAAAATAAGCCCATTTGCTGGTACTCTTGCATGACATCCCCTCTCCTGTCTCTATGCTTTCGAATAGATTCACTCATGCATGGCATGTACTCTTTCTTCTCTGCCTCTTAGAATCTCTAGCTTCAGGTTTCTACTCAACTTCTAATTCCTACATAACACATTTTTTGATCCCATCATCTACTAGTGCCTCTTTCCCTCTTCCCTGAAATTATATTTCTGTAAAGCATATTTTCTGTTTACTTAGATGTGTACATGTCATTTTACCCATAAGCTCTTTGAGAGCAGGGACTGTTTTATGTTTATCTTTTTATCGTAGCACAGTGCTTTAAATATATTGGTGCTTAATATGTATTTTTTTGGATTAACTGAAAATTTCAAAGAAAATGTTAGAGAGAACACTAGGTTTATGTCAGAAGATATGAATTTTAATCTTGATTCTACCACTTTCTCACTGTGTGACATAGGCAAGTCGCAACCTATTTGGCCCTCAGTTTTTGCATCTCTAAAAAAAGAGAATACTGGAAAGTCCCTTCTAAATCTTAATCTGTGGTCCTACCCGTCAGCTCACTGACGAGAACTGTGGCCACTAATTTAAATTTAGACATTTTTGGCATTTTAGAGATCATCTAGTCTAGGGGTGGGGAACCTGTGGCCTCAAGGCTACATGTGGCTGTCTAGTTCCTCAAGTGCGGCCTTTTGACTGAGTTCATGTTTTACATAGCAAATCTTTTTATTAAAGGGATTTGTTTTGTGAAGTTTGGATTTGGTCAAAGGGGCCACACTTGAGGACCTAGACTAGGGCCACATGTGGCCTCCAGGCTGCAGGTTCCCTACCCTTGATCTAGTCTAATCCCTGCATTTTAGAGGTGAGAAAAATGAGGCTAAAGAAAGACTAACAGAAGCAGGCCCTTTAAACTCAATCTAGTCTGCCTTTCATTACATGATGTTGCTTTCTAAAGTCTCAAAAGTATATTTAGCAGTTTCTACTTTCTACTATGATTTATACTTTCTATTCACAGCTTGAGAACCAGGAGTCCTTGAGTCTACCCCCTTCAGTTCTACCCCCTGACTGATCAGCTCTGTGACTTCAGCAAGTCACTTTATATCTCTTGATCTCAGTTTCCTCCTTTGTCAAGTGAGGGCCTTGATGTGACCAGATAATCTCTGAGGTTTCTTGCAGCTCTAACAGTCTAATCTTGATTCTGTCACTTATAATTCACACCAGCTAGCATAAATTGGTTGTCTGCCCTTCTTTGCATAAATTTGTTTTAGGAAAAGCACAAGTGAAAAGAGTTGCTTCTTACCTGTGTGATTATGCCATATTATACTGTAGTGAAGAATAAAACTCTAGGGTTCCTTTATTCCTCTCTTTACAAATTCTGATGAATTCTAGGCCCTACCCATCTATTCCATGGAATCTTAAAAGATCAAATCAAAAACTGTTTCAAAATCTGTTGTACATCTTCCTTAGTCCATTGGGACAGTGCCTTCTCTGCTTTTCCTTTTCCTGATGATGAGTTTCCCAGATAGTTGATGGTTTACCCTTTAAAGGATCAAAGCTTTTGTGAAGTCTGCCTTGCTGTGCATCCACTTCTTATGCCTGTCTGAAAATGTTTGCAAGAAAGGGGTTTGGGAAACAGAAGACAAGATGAAGTTTTGCCATTGTTTGGAACACAGTCAAAAGAAGCATTTATTAAGCAGTTACCAAGCATAAGCTTCTGTGCTGAGAGCTGGGAATATAAAGTGAAAAAGAAAATTGCCCTGCCCACAAAGTTAGGAGAAATATGACATTTACACAAATAAATACAAGTTGAGAGTGGCTCATAGTGGCTCAGGGTGGAGGCAGCTCCTGAGCTAAACTTTAAAGGAGAGTCAATATGCTGTAGTATAAGGAGTACTGGGCTTTACAGTATAAAATAGAGGTTGCAAAATCTTGCATCTTACATTTACTAGTTATGTCAACATAAACAAGTTACTAACCTTCTGAAGACCTCAATTTGATAATATGCAAAATATTAACTAACAAAATATTAGGTACCTTTGAGGTAGGTAATGTTATGTACTTCAAAATATTTGGGGAAAACCAAATTAGATAATCTTTGGAAAGTGCATTGAAAAATTTTAAAGCTCCTATGGAAATGTCAGTTAGTGTTACTAAAGAAAGCTAAGGATTCTTTGTGAGAAGCAGAGCTTAGTAAAGAATGCATCAGGAGCACAGAGAATGACCTCGGCAAATGCAAGGAAGTGGGAAATGGAATGCCAATTTTGGCAAATAGTCAGTAGTCCACTTTGGCTAGAGAATAATATGAAATAAGGCTGGAAAAACAGTGAAGGCTGATTGTGCAAGGGCTCAAAGCAAGTGTAATATGTTTGTGTCATTGTAGAAGGAAAGGCCAACTGTAAAACCAACACGATATTCATAGTGCCTATGTTAGGCATGAATATCCCGACACCATTCTGAATTGTGAAATACAACAGACTCACCACAGGCAAGACAGAACCAAAATATTTATTCAGATACCAGAAAGCCAAAGCCATCACAGTAACAAAAATCGATACACAATAACAATGCAGGGGGCACCACCAGCCCCAAGCCTTCCCCCTGCTAGGCTTCCCACAACCCAGCTCCATTAAACAAAATCACGCTAGCAAGCCACCAGCTTTCTCTCTCTGCTTCCCAGCTCTGACTTCCTCTCAGCTCTACTCTAGCTCTACCCCTTCCTGTTCCATGTGATTTGACTCATTTAACTTGACTCACATGATTCAGTTTTTCATGTGACTTAAGCAGGTCACATGGGTCTATTAATGAATGGGAAAGATCTTCCCATTAGAAGCAAATTTACATTAACAATAAGCAAAAATGCATTATCAATCTACCAAGTCAGCTACTAGAAGTTTTTGAGTAAGAGGAAGATGGGTGAAAGATGCATATAAAAGAGAAGTAAAGGCCTGGAAATAAGGAGATAAATGAGGTTATTTTGATAGTCCAAAGGAGTGCCAATAGAGGTACTACTTTTGATGAGAAAGATGTTGAAAAAGTAGACTGACCAAGATTTGGAAAGTGAATATTAGATTGGAATACAATGAGGAAGAGGGCAGAAGCAAAGTGAATGCCAGTCTTCTGAGCAGGGTGACTAGGAAAATAGTATTGTTTAAATCATTAAGTAGTTTAGCATAAAGGATGTCTTCAACTTGATAGAGGTCTCCTAAAACCATAGTCATCTGTGGGGAGGGGGAAGAGTCACATTTTCTTGAATGGCATTTTTGCTTACCCTAAGATACTAGAAACAAGTCCAGCAGAAGACATTGTAGTAGATCAGTAATCAGCATTTATTGTGATTGTAAGCAATCTAGTCTTGTACCAGAGGTACAAGGGATTCAAAGTAAGACTTTGACCATCTGAAGCCTTATTGAATGTCATTCCAGATAGATGAGTTTCCAAGATACTTGATGGTTTACCCTTTAAAGGATCAAAGCTTTTGTGAATTATTAGCATTACTTTAAAGATCTTCTTAAAATGAATAAACTTATTTTCCTACTTTATCTTTAGCATACATGGAAGATAATATAAGCTCTTTTCAATGGCCCCTTCATACCCAGCCAGACTCCAAGTCAATAAAAGCATTACTGGGGGGTTATTACTTTCCAAGAACTGTATGAATAGCCTTGACCTCCAGGAGCTTATGTACAAAGAAGAGTAAAAACACGTAACTAAATGAGTATATCCATGTACATATAGGGTAGAGTAAGATTAGGGAGGGATTGGCCAGGTACAGAAAGGGATGAGACAGTAGAAAGTTGTGACCAGGGACGGAGTTTCGGCAGCCCAAGACTCATAATCACATTCTAAATTTAATCACAGTGCAATAACTTGTCATGTTATTCACAGGAACAATAATAATGTTGATTTGATTTATCAGTTCTTGAGTAAGGGGTTGAAGTGGTATGAGGTAGAATACCCAGGGACAACTCACTGCTGGATGCATGAACATATGTAAGTAAACACACATATGTATTATGTACATATACACATAGAAATGCCCATAACATAATGTAACACATGGATGATGCAGTGCAAGGCAAGATGTGTTACATATGTAATCATGTCATTTACACACATGTGTAAAACATAGGCATACAGCATGCATAATAGTGGTGGGGGGTGGACAGACAGACAGAAAGACCAAGTCACTGGATTGAAGAATATATGTTGGGAAGTAAGGTATAAGCAAACAAGAAAGGTAGAAGGTGGCTAGGTTATGAAGAACTTTGAATGCCAAACCAGATTTTGTATTTGATCCTGGAAGCCATAGGGAACCACTGAAGTTTACTGAGTAGGGTGAGTGACATGATCAGACCTCTGTGTATACATATGTATGTATAACTATATTATATAATGTATAGAATATATAGTATCTATATATAGTATCTATTGTCTAGATATATAGATTACGCAAAGTATGGAATATATATATATATTCTCTATCTATGCATAATGTATAGAATAGAAGGAAAGTAAAACCTGAGAGTTCCAATGAGTCATCACTGAATGTGGCACTTCAACCTCTTACTCAGGAACTGATATTCAAATCAACATTACAAAGCTCCTACGAAGGGTAGAACCAGCCATTGCCTTAGGGGACAATTTAGAATGAGATTTTGTATTTTAGGCTGTTGAAGCTCCCTCCGCTGGCCACAAACTTTCCTCTCTCATTCCTATCCATACCTGGCCAATCCCTACCAAACTCCTAATCCCATTCTCCCATAGTTTTCTATTATTGTACCATTTAGAATCTTTCTTCTCTTTCTTAAACAAAGAAAATCACCCTTCTTGTCAGACCTATACAGATCTCTCAGAAATTACTTTGTTTAGAATTAGTATTCAGTATTTTTTATCAATTACTCCCACTAGAATATAAGCTCCCTAAGGGTAGAAGCCAATTCATTTTTTTTTCTTTGGCTCTTTAGTACTTACCAGAATGCCTGGTAAAGAGTAGGCACTTAATAAATGCGTGCTGAATTGAATTGAATGTCTCAGGAACATTCTTATGAACACTCATTATTATGCTATGCTGCCTTCAGGGCCTTGAGGATAAATAGACTTATTTGTCTCTACAACAAAAGGCCTCAGGCTGCTTTATTATTTTTAGTTCTTGTGGCTATTTGTAGCTGTTTGTGACTTCTAAATCCTGTCAGTGTACTTGCCTGGAGCATCCCCTTTCCCCTCTAATCCTTTATTTCTAATCCGTTTGAGAAGTCAGGTAATACAGTTTGATAGAATTGTGTGTGAGTTAGGAGTAAATAGATGCTGAATAAAGAGTACATAGGCCAGCTAAGTGGTGCAGTGGATAAAGAACTTGGCTTGGAATCAAGAAGCCTTATCTTCCTGAGTTCAAATCTGGCCTTTGACATTTATTAGCTGTGTGACTCTGGGTAAGTGTGGGTGTGACTTACTGGGTAGGTCACCTAACCCTGTTTACCTCAGTTTTTTATCTGTAAAATGAGCTGGAGAAGGAAATGACAAACCACCCCAGAGTCAGGTATGAATGAAAAACAACTGAATTTGAAAGGGCAATAGAAAATAATTTATTAAGTTTCTACTATGTGCCAAGCAGTATGCTAAGTGATTTACATTTGATCCTCACAACAAACATGTGAGGTAGGCACTACTATGATTTCCATTTTAAAGTTTAAGAAACTAAGGCAGACAGAGCTTAAAGAGATGGTCACACAGCTATTAAGGGTCTGAATCAGATTTGAACTCAGGTCATGTTAACAACAGCTCTCCACTATACCACCTTTGAAAAAGTCATTGAACTTTATTCTTTCGCATAAATTTCCTGAGATACTAAGCATAGATAAAATAAAAATCCTCATTTGATATTTAGAGAATTTTTTTTCCTGACCCTTAGTTGTATTTTGCAAAGGTTAACTATATAAAACTTGATTCCTGCCTCTGATGAGTATACAATCTAGGTGCGAGAAATGCATAAAAGGCTAAAATAGAAATCAGTATACAACAAATGTTGAATAGTTCCACAAATGATAAGATGACAGTCATAAGCTTTGAACTGGAAAGGGAAAACTAAATATAGCTAATGGGAGTTTGAAAGGTCATAGGGGAGGTATCTTAAGATTGGATAAAGAAAATGAATGGATGGATAGATGAAAAACCATTAAGTATTTACTACATGTCAAATACTCTGCTAAATGTTGGACGTGCAAATACAAAGATGAGGTAGTGTCTGCCCTTAAGAAGCTTTTATTCTAATAGAGAGAAAACAAAGAGAACGGAGTGGTGATCAGGAAGGGATGATTTTGTTTGGAAAATCTCAGGGAAGGCAAGTAAATGTTAGAATGGGAAGGATGGCTAGGGCTGGCTAGACAGTGAACTATCTAAAGACAACTGCCAATCAGGTCAGCAGGAACTACTCTTTCAAAAAAAAAAAAAAGATTGTAAAAGTATAGGCCAGGGAGACTGACTTCAAATCCAGGTATTATTCTTGATCAAGAGTTCTTTGAACTTGATATTTTGATAACTGCTAAGTGATATCATGGATAAAAACACTGGTCTTAGAATCAGGAGGTCTGAATTCAAATCCTGCCTCAGGCACTTTCTAGGGGTGTGGATTTAGGCAAGTAAATTACTTAATCTTTCAGTCTGTTTCCTCATAATAATAGCACCTATCCTACTACCTTATTGTGAGAATCAAATAATATACTATTTGTAAAGCATTTCCCAAGCTTTAAAGTAAATAGTTGTCATCATCATAACAGCATTTCTAAATTATTAGTAACCTATGTAATCCTTTCTTTTAATGCATTTAAAAATGTTATTCTGGGGAATGTTAGGCTTAACAAAACTGCCAAAAGGGCCCATGATACAAAAGGGTCAAGAAGGCCTTTTTAGACTATTATTAAAGGGATATTTTGTAAGTATCTTTAAAAAAAAGGTGGCAGGAATCTACAAATGCCAGCTTTGCTCCAACAAGGACATGACAGACTAACTTCATTTCCCTGTTGGATAGGATTATTGGTCTGTCAGATCAGAGGAATGCTATCTATACAATTTGTCTAGATCTGAATTATGTACTTTGCAAAGTTTCTCATGTGGAAAAGAATAAGCGATGTAAGCTAGACAGTAGAATAGTAGGTAGATACATACCCAGTCCAATGGCTGGTCCCAAGAATAGTAATTAATACTTCCATTTCAATTTGGAAAGTTTTAGGCTTTTATCTTTGGTCACATACTGATTAAAATTTTTTAACAATGACTTAGATAAAGGTGTAGATGGCATAATTATTGAATTTGCAGGTGACAAAACTAGGAGAGAGAACTAACACTGGAAGACAGAATTGAAATTCAAAAACATATCAATAGATAAGAATGTCACATCAAACCTAATAATACAAAAGTTTATAGGGATAATCATAAAGTGTTACATTTTTAGTCCCCCTCAAACAAACAGAACACCCAGCTTTACCAATACAGAATACTGGAGACAGACATCAGTTCACCAAAAAAAGATCTGGAGGTTTTAGTGGACTGAAAGATTTAAGAGGGTAATAAGGCCGCCTGACAAACTAATGAGATCTTATGCTCCCTTAAGAGGCTTAGAGCTTAGGACCAAAGAGTGAGAATCCCTCTGAATACTGTCCTGATGAGACCACAGCTGGGATGTTGTGTTCAGTATGGGGTGTTATATCTTAGAAAGGACATTAATAATTGGAGTGTCAAAATGAAGGCAACCAGAACAGTGTATACATTTGTCCTTCTTTTTGCTTGTATTTGTATCCCAATGTGCATTGCCTGGTACATAGCAAGCACTTAAAATGATTGTTTTCTTTTGGAAATGATGTTTCATACAAGAGTTTTTAGCCTGTTGAAGAAAAGACTGAAGAGATGTAATAGCGGTCTTAAATTATCTGCAAGAATGTCATGTACAACAGGCAGAACTAGACTTATTGGGTAAAGGTTGCAGAGAAGAATATTTAGGATTGATATAAGGAACAACTTCCTAATCGTTAGGACTCTTTAAGAGTAGAATAGAATGCTTTGGGAGATAGTGGTCCCCTTTCACTAAGGGTGGTCAAGCCAAGCATGGATGACTAATTGTTAAGTATGCATTGGACTTGCTGGTTCCTTTCGACTCTGAAATACTATGCCTCAAAAAAATCCTATGATTCTGTAGCTCATATAATCACACAAAATGCATTTAAGTGCCTATTCTGTGCCAGGACCTATATTAGTGACTTAAGATTCAAAGGCAACCCTCCACTCCCAAAAAAGCAACCCCACCAAAACCAAATACAGCACTTTCCTTCTAACTGGGGAAACACTGTGTACCTATATAAATAAATACAAAATAAACACAAAACCAACAAAAGTTAGTCAACAAGAGGCGGCACCAACAATCAGAAGTATTAGGAAAGGCCTCAGGGAGGAGGCCCCACTTGGGCTAAGTTTTGAAGCAAGCTAGAGATCTTAAGAAGTAAAAAGGGGAGGTATTGTATTACCAGGATGGACAAAAAGACACAGAGGTGGGACATGGGTGATGAACAGAAAGTTAGCCTGCTTGTCTAAACCAAAGGGCAAAAAGAGGGGTGGAGTGTGACAAATGTGAAAATAATTTGGAGCTAATATGGTACAGGGCTTTAGGTGCTAAAGAGAGGCATTTGTATTTGGTTCTTCAGGCAAGAGGGAATCATTGGAACTTTATGAAGCATGACTACCATAAGGCACAATGTGGTAAAGGCACTGGAGTCCAGAAGAGGGTAAGGTAATATTGTAAGGTAATGATACCTCCAACATCTGCCAATGGTCTATATCAGCAATACTCAATTCTCCGAAGAATGTTCATATACTAAACCATTCTTTCCTTTTTTCCAACAAAAATACTTTTATGAAGTAGAAAAAGACTCATTTTCATCTTTCACACTCTCTTCCTTTATCCTAGACTTCACACCATGTTGCCCTCTGAATTGTATCATGTTTTTACTTAAGCAACATGATTTCATCCACATAGGAGCTTCCTAAGAACAGGCTTCCTTTATTATTGCAGAGCCAAATATTCTGTGGTTTAAAACCTTAAAGAATTGCCTTGTATACTGAATGATTAAGTGACTTTTCCAGGGTCACATAGCCAGTAGGTGTCAGAGATATGATGTGGACTATGGTCATTCATACTCCAAGACCAGCTCTCTACATACTCTGTGACACAGGGCTTCCTTAATGATAGTCCTCACATCAGAGAAAAATATTCCCTTGGGGCTGATAATTATTGTTTGACATTACAAGAAAGGATCCAGCTCAGGAGTAAACAGTATGGAGTGGGCAGAGAATGTGGTGTGAATGAACAGTTAGCATTTACTGTCAATTAATTCTTTGACTCATAGAGTAAGAGAGAGCAGTAGCAAGGTGTTAGCATGAGTAAGTGTATGAAATTGAATCAAATGCTAGAACACCCATAGATTACATGAGGCTTGATCAGTGGGAGAGGGAGAAAGTAGATACTGACTGGGGTGAAATAGAGACTATTGCTTTAAAGTTTTTGTGCAGCTCTAGAAGTGCTGCCTTGCCATGAAGTGATATCAGTATTTGAGCAATGAGTAAAGATTCCCAATAGATACTATGATTGAATGACTGTTCTCAGACTACAAGAGTCTCTGTACATGAAAAGGAAGTGAGTTTGACCCAGAAATACCACTTTGAGATCTATCCCCCAAAGGGATCAAAGAAAAAGGAAAAAGACCAACAGGTATAAAACTATTTTAGCAACTCCTTTTATAGTGTCAAAGAATTGGAAACTAAGGCTATACCCATCATTTGGGGAATAGTTTAGGAATAAAGGAATAGTATTGTATGATAAGAAATGAAGAAAGGGATGATTTAAGAGAAATCTGAAAAGACTTGCATGAACTGATGCACAATAAAGTGAGCAGAATGACGAAAGCGTTTTATAAAATAGCCACACTATAAAACAGGAAATTTGAAAGACTAAACTCTGATTCAAGCAACAACTAACAATAATTCCAGAGCACTGATGAAGTATGTTGCCCACAGAGAAATGATGATGGTTTCAGGACATAGAATGAATTTTTTTTTTTTAGTTGTAGCTACCAAGGATATTTGCTTTACTTGACTATGTATGCTGTTTACAAAGTTTTCGTTTTTGTTTTCCAGTGTGTGGGGGACAGGTGGGAGGGAAGAGAAAGTAGATTTATATCCATTAAAAAAAGGAAAATTAAATTTTTGAAAAAAATAAAGTACACAAGCTATGAATAGAGGAGGGATCTCAGAGAGTCACAAGTGGACCTGGATCTTAGAAAGTGACTGAGATTAGCAGGACTGGATCCATAACAGGAATACTTACACTGATGTGTGATTCACAGAGATTTTACAGACCACCAAAGTATATTTCTCCTGCAACTAGAATAGAAGTTCCCTAAAACCAGGAATCATGTATTTTATTTTTACTGCCTCCTTCACAATACCTAGGAGAAGATTCTATAGGCAGTGAGGGCTCAAGTTATTAGTAGTAATTACTAGTTAATTATCATTATAGTTTAGATTTATCAAGTATTTTGCAAAGTATTTTCCTTGTAACAATCTTTTTAGGTGAGTAGTACAATAATTGTTATGTTTGTTTTACATATGAGAAAATTAGGCTCAAAAGGTCAAATGACTTATCCAAGGTAATATGGTCTCTAAATATTAGACTCGGCACTTCAGTTCTTAACCAGAAGTTCAAAATTCTTTCCACTACATAGTGTCTCTTCAAGACCTATAAAGGGGCCTATGTTTTTCTATTCAGTGAAACAATTCCAGATTTAATAATATGGAAAAATGAGGGGTTGGCCAAGATGACTTTTCTCATGATTTTTTTGAACTAGGGTTTTCAATGAGCTGAAACAGACTGAATGAAGTTTAACATTGTTACTAACTGTGGTGGGCTACTATCCTAAAGCTTTCATACCTAAAATGAGCAAAACAGGATGGAGAACATGAGATCGTAGGTCTAGAGTTGGAAAGGAGTTTAGAGACAGTCTAATCCAACCCCTGTCCAAAAATCTTCATTTTTCTCTTTCATCAGCAACCTTTATACATAATATTAGTATGTGGAAAAAGCTGATAGACAAACAAAGGCAGTGAAGACAGCCATAGACATGGACTGGTGTGTATTTATAGCTATCTGCATATGTCTGTAGCTGTGAGGTGCATAAATAGAAACAATATAACTTGAGGATGCTCTTTTTGTGTACACCTACAAAAATGAGAACAGCGAGACACATATTGTAGATAAGGTACAGAATGAAAGGGATGGATCTATCACTCCATGTCTAAACATCTCATTCTAACAGATCACCTGATCTGTTTCAGCAAGGAATTCCTGCACAACTGCTACACGCTGATCCCGTTACTAGGTGAATACTCCAAAGACGGAAAGATGTTTTAACAAAAGCTTCTTATTTGTAACCAAAACCTCTCCTGTCTTACTGAGCATGCTCTGTTTGCCTGCCATAAACTATACAGGATGCATTTTCTACTTTGTGGGTTTTGAGTCCTACAGTAAATTGAATACAAGCAAGAGTGAGATATCAGTTTCAAATAAAAGGTGCAGGAAAGGAAAACTCGGATACTGGTAGCAGCTGGAAGGGTGAGGTTTATGTATCCTAGTAAAGAGATCAGCTTCTGTTTTCATTGCCCCTTCCTCCAGGAAGTCTACTGTGATTTGCCCTAAGGAAAGAGCAGGCTGACTGTCCTTTCAACTCCTGCAACACTATGATCCCACCACTCTGACCCCGTCACACGCTGCCTTATATTGTAGTTGTACGTTGCCATCTTTCCTATCCATTGTAAGGTCTTTGAGGGTAGAGACTGTCTTATAAATTTTTGTATCTCTCTATGCAGCTTGAACATAGTTGATGTTCAATATTTTTTAATATTATCATTACATGTCAGGCAGTTTTTATTGTGATTCAATTGGCAAAAAACCAGAAATAGACTATTGGATGAATACCAGCTGCTTAAAAATACTCAGTAATAATATCAAGTGGGGAGGAGGCTCTTCTAACAACTCCACCTATTGCCAAGGAAAAAGCAATCTGTGTGTCTATAAGATTTTTTGTTTCTTTTCTTTAGATAAAAAAGTTCTGTTAAGTAGAAGCATTATGTTATACAGGCAAGATGACAGAATTGAGTCTTCCTCCAGAGGTCTCATTTCCTGAAGAGCACATGATTTTGGAGACAGAAATTTCTACTTTTAGTGTGACCTTAGGGAAGTCATTTTACCTCAGAATCTCAATTTCCTCACGTGGAGGGAAAGGACATTGATTATTTGCTTGCTATGCTAGGCACCATGCCAAGTTCTTTAGAAAGATTATCTCATTTGATCCTCACAATAATCCTGGGAGATACAGATGTTATCATTGGTCCCATTTTACCTTTGAGGAAACTGAAGCAAGCAGAAGTTACTCGCCCAGAGTCACACACAGAAAGTAAATGTGAGTCTGGATTTAACTCTCTCTTTTCCAGGCAAGTGCTCCATCCACTGTACCACCTAGCTTAAGGAGTTTAACTATATCACCTCTTAGGTTCCAGGTCCCTTCCAAATCCAGCGTTTTCTTGGGCTAAGTGATCATGTGAAGGACAAAGCTCTGAAGTAGGAGCCAAGAGATCGTTCTAGTCTAAGCTCTAGTGTTACTTAGACGTTTGACCTTGAGCAAATCACTTGACCTCTGTCTGAAATGGTTTCTGTGCTTAAGTGGAGGATCTAGCGTAGGAGAAAGAAAAGTGTATCTGTGATCAGAGTAGCTAGGTTTGACTGCAGGTTCTGCAATCTGTGTGAGCTTGAGCAAGTCACTCTCTGTAGTCATTCGCTCATATCTAAAATGAATGGAATTACGTAGCCTGTAGGTTTAGTATAAGAGAAAGATCAGTGGCTGTGGAGTTTGAACACCAGGTTCAAAATTCACTTCTGATGCCTATTCCCCAACGTGACCTTGGGCAAGTCACTTCAGCTCCTTAGGTCCTAGTTTCCTCATCAGTAGAAACGTGGGGATTAAATTAGATGACTTCCAGCTCTTGATCTATGATCCGAGGAAGTCTTTTGGAGCTCGAAAACCGATATATCTAAACTTAAAGTTCCTTCCAGTTCTGACATTCTACTTATAAGAGATTCTCAAGTCTTGCTCCCCAAATGGAAACTCCTGGAGGGAAGCTTCCGCACGGGGCTCAGCAACTGATGATGGAAAGGAATAACAGGTGGAAAGGAAGTATTCTTCACCCCTCTCTCCCCATACCCAAGCAATCTCCGCCCCACGGTCCTGCCAGCCTCTCCTTCCCTTTGCTCCTCTACTGAGCTGCTGTCCAGGCCGAGACCCGAATGTGCCCCTCTCCCGGGTCCACCTTTTCCTAACCCCGGAGAGTGCAATTCTCCGGGCTCGAGGCACGGACTGGGCATGCTCAGTGGCCAGGGCAGGTTCTGGTAGTCCGCAGGATGATTTCGCTGCGCTGTAGCATCTGGGGGATGGGGGGGCTTAGTGACGCTGCGGTAAATCACACCTCGGTTTAACCTGCCCTGAACACCCTGGGCAGCGAGTTCTCCTGGAGCTGCTCTCCCGAAGCTGCCGGTGACCCTCCCATCCACATCCTCCCCGCCACCCCTCAGCAGAACTCTGTTCTGGGCCAGGGCCGGGGCACATTGCGGGCGTTCGGTTGACACTTTGGGGGTGGGGTGGAAGCAGCGCCCCTGGGGCTCGTTTCTTTGCAGACAAAAGAAGGGTGGTGTTTGCGTTTCCCACTAGCCTCCAAGCCCTGGAAGCCCCTGTCCGGCCTCACGGCCAGCCGGCCCGATCCCTAGCAGCAGAGGCAGCGCCTTCCTTCCCCCTAGCTCCAGTGGTCGCTCCCGCGAGTCGCGGCCCGTGGGCGCGCGCTCAGAGCCCGGGGATTGGCTCGCGCTCCCCATTCAGGGGCTGCGCGGCTCCCCGTGTGTAGGTCTGTGTGCGCGCGTGTGCCAAGTGAGCGTGTGTGTGTATGTGTGTGTGCGCGCGCGTGAGTGCATGTGTATGTGTATGTGTGTGTGTGTGTGTGTGCGTGTGTGTGTGCGCGCCAGTGCGTATGTGTTATGGGTCTGATTCAGGAGCAGGTTGCACAGAGCTGCCTGGGTGGCTCGCAGACACAGGTCGTGCTTGGGCGTCCTCCTAATCGTTTCCGAAGTAGGAGCAGCCGCGGTAGCGGCAGCGGCAGCGGAGGCAGCAGCTTTAGCAGCAGCAGCTTTAGCAGCAGCAGCAGCATCCGCGGCCGCAGCAGCCCCAGCAGCAGCCCCGCCGCACCACCGTGCGAACTGTGAAGAAGACAGAAGCACCGTTTGGGGAGTGCGGGGGGCGGGTTCTAGGGAGGGGGTGAGAAAGCCCGCCCGGGTCTCTGGGATCTATTTCTCTCTGTCTCTCGAGGGTGTGTGTAGTCCCCTCGAAGTGAAGGAATTTTGCTATAAAGCGAGCTGAGACGGAAGACTAGGCTAAGTTACCTCCCTATGTAGATGGTGTCAGGGAGTGAAGCTACTGAACGAGCCACTGGTAAATGCTTTTCACTTCTTACTCTTAGATGCTTAAGGCTTTTCTATTGCTGTTCATTCTGCAATAGCTCCTGAAGCTGCTGCTGCTCTCTCTCTCTCTCTTTGCGTTAGTGCAGTTTCCAACTTGTTTCGTGTTTATTTTCAATTTTTTTTCCTCCATCATTAGATGAATGCTGGAACCTTTTAATTCAGCACTTGGAGAGGTCATCATTAGTTGCATGAGTTCGGTGGCGGGGTGGAGGGGGGGGAGTGCGGCGGAGGGGGGAGAGAGGGAGGAGAGTAGAGTGTTATTTCCCTGCAGAAGGGCTGCTGCTTTCTCTCCATTAATTCTCATCACAATTGTTAGGATATTTTTTTTAGGATGCGTTTTTGTTGCACGGGTGTTGGAGGTTATTCTTTTTCCAGGATTGCAGTGTGTTATGACTCAGTTTTGACAAAATGACAGATGTCAATGATTTCAGAACTACTATGTGGTACGTGTTGGCTAAAATAGCCAGAAATACGAAGGAGGAATCATTTACATTCCAAAAGAGGAATTCTTTAAAAGGCTCTTTTGCATCATTGCTGCAGATTTGCAAGAGGCAATAATGGACAACACTACTCATGCTGCTTGCAAAGATAATAAACATATAAGTGTTTTAGTGCATCACATACTGTCCTGTCCTCCCGTGATTGAACTGTTGCTAAATTGTACTTAATAATAAATTCAGGGCTGTAGAGAATGAGGGAGATTGCTGGTATTGTCTTGCTTAGATTTCTGTCTCAGTGTATAGTATTGTCTAACCCCAAACGGAGCCCTTCTTAGACCTTACCTGAAGTGGCATCTTAACAAGATTGTTATATTTGGGGGGATGGGGAGGAGTGGGTAGGGGACTGAATTTTGCCACTACAGAGAATGAAATTATTTAAAATACGCAGCATAATGAATGCAAATTAAGCCCTAACTCTTTTTTTTTTAAAATAGAAGTCCTAAAACTCATTCTCTCAGGATTTGTTTCAAATGTTACATAAAGACTCAAACCGTAATTCTTTTAATAAATTCATGTTATTTAAGCACAATAAGGTTTTTGTGAACACCCTTATTTTAGTTTTACTGTTGTTCATTTCCTTAAGTTTTCAGTACTAGTTCAGGTTTTTTTTTTTTTTTTAAAGTAGGAAAGGGTCAATAAGTAATGGGAAATCACTAGTCCAAAAAGAAACCAGTTTCCTTTACAGTTGTAAACATTCTATTAAGCCAACATCTTACGTGGAAAAGAGCTAATGTAATGGCAGCTTAAATGTACAATGTGATATTCTGTAGTAAAGCAGGTATCATCTAAGCCTGAGTATTATTATGGGATGGTTCAAACTCCATTTCAGAATAAGGGTAAATCCAAAAGTCAGGGCTACTATGAGCCACACATCACTACAAAAGAAGGGTGGAGAGAATTTTAAGGACACACAGCTAAAAGTTTGCTTCCCCAACATGGATGTCAAATAGCCTATAACAATGTGAAAGAGTTTACATATGTAATAATCCTGTTAAACTTTTTTTTAAAAACTTCAACAGATAATTTAATAGTCTCAAAATCCTAACCAAGTCAGTACTGAATATCCAACCAAAAGGACATTAACTCCTTTAGGCCAGTGCTTCTTTAAAAAAATTAAAAAAAAAAAGTCTTCCCCCAAGTAAGCATGCATATTCACCTGCTCTGTGTGTTATGTGTTGACAACAGCTTTTCCTGAAATTGTGGACAGGATTCAGAGATCTAAAGCATATTCATTCTTTTGTACTCTACAGATGCTAATAAGGCATTTCATTTGGAATGAAAGCTGAGCTAATACATAGGGCTCTTGGGATAGAAATATTGCTATTTATTTTTTTTCCCCATGGACTCTTAAATTGACCAATTTGATAAAGTTTTTGCAGTTTTTTTAACACTGAGTTGCTTCCATTCATAAGGATCACAGATGTCTCTCAGTAAATCTTTTGCTTGTCTACATGCCAAGAAAAGATGAATTAATATAGTAAACTCTGAGATGCTATAAAACCTAAAGCTTCTATATGCCTTTCATTTCTACATTCAAAACACAAACAGTATCTTCCAAGATGTGCACCTGCTTTATTTAAATTATACACTCCACATTTGTGGGCATGGGTATAAGTGACCGGGTTTTAGACTACTTTTGCTTAGCCCATATGGTGAAATGTATAATTGTTATGTAATATACTCAGTGCATGAATATATTTGTAAAACAAAAAACTGGCCTCATTTTTTTATGTCAATTCCAGATGTCATAACTAAGTTTTAATTGACATATGGATCTTTTCCTTTTTTTGAGAGAGATTGCTTTTTTTCTCCTAGTTTTCTGGCAACTTGTGAAGGCTCTGAAAATTTTTGTTAAAATATTAAGGATATGTATGTCTTGAGTATAATGCAGGGTTGAGTTTTAGGGTCAACAGCGGGATTTGTATTGTCCTTGTATAATCCTAATTGGTACAGTGTGCATGTTTTTTGTTGTTTTTAAATAACACATAGTTAACCTCCTTTTAACTCTGTGTCTCTAGTTTTGATCTTAGGTTAAGTAATGAAAATAATATCATTTTCTTGTTAGGCTTCCTGAGTTGCCGCCTTTAATCTTGATTGACCCTAACATAGTATTTTAGCAATTCCAACAGCCAGTCATTGAGCTTCATGGAGAACTAGAGAAAAGACACTTTAGATCATTAGGTTATGTAGAAAGAAAGACTGGTATCCAGGAGTATTGATTTGAGGAGCTTAACTTGACAATCACATCGTCTGTCTTGTTAGACTTCACATTTTCATTTTGTGAAGAATGGAGGTTTCCTTGGATATGTGGTATATGCCATTGTCATGGAGCTATTGGGTCTTCCCGAAATTCTAATTGCTGGATTTTTTTTCCTTTTCTTAATGCATTTGTAATTGAAATGAGCTACTAACTTCTCCCAGTATTTTTAGGAAATGGCAAACCTGGTGAATTATAGTCTTGTTTTTTATTGCAAAAGTGATTCAAGGTAATTTTTTAAAGTGACTTCTGACAGAAGGCAGTCAAGGTCACAATAATGGGGCTTGTTCTCTTCCTTCTTCTCCCTGACCCATCTGAGTAGTCAGATCCAAATGGAAGGTGAAATTAAAAAGGCAGGACTCAATTAGGATTAAACTATTCAGCTCCAGCTAGAAATCATGAAAACCATATTTCTCTATACAGCATTGCTTTCTGAAGCAACAGATGAAATTTTTTTAATGCTATGTACAGCTGATGTCTGTTAGCCATTGAGCAAAAGGGAAGAAGTTCTTTGCGCTCCATCCTCAAACGGCAATAAGCTCTTCTTTCTTGATACCCAGCAACTTCTGAGACCATTTTCTCTGAGAGATCATTATTGCATAGCATAGAGTATGGTTTATGGCTAGAGAGTATGCCACTTAAAATTTCATGAGACCTTTTACAATTTCATAGTGTCATTTTGCAAGATTCTTGTACATGGAAGGCAAATTGCTTTCATGGCAAAGTAGTCTTACAGGGGTGGTCCTACCACTTTTACTTTTTTTCAAACATAAATTCCCATTGTGGAAAGGATTTTTCTGTCCCCTGTCAGGCACTCATTCTTTTTTGTTTGTTTGTTTTTCCCTCTCATTCTTTTGGTTTCATTAGTAGGAAACTCCTCTCCACCAGCACAGATCTATAACTTGTCTGTAACTTACAATCCTAGAGAGCTCTGGAACCAGTGAGAGGTGGAATGACTTGTCTATAGGCACATAATTCATATTTATCAATAACTCAGAGAGATAGTGATGTGGTTTGTTTTGCTATTATAAAATCAAACTTGCTTTGATAGTTAGCTTATATTTGCTTAATGTGGAAGAAAAGACGTGCATTTACCTATTTCACTTTCCCTATCTCTTGAAGTGATATTAAAGACTGTTACTTAGCTAAGGCCCTACTTTGTATTTTGGGATAACTCTTCAAATTATAACTTGATGTACCCATATTACAAGCAACAACATACTGTGAATAATAACTACTCATTCATATTGTGTTTTACTGTCTACAAAGCATTTTTTCCAAAATGACCATATGAAGTTATTATCCCCATTTTACAGATGAAAAAAAGAAGGCCCAGAAAGGTAACTGCAGCCTTTCAGCTCATGAATGGTAGAACCAGGACTTAAAACCAACTCATTTGACTCCAAATTCAGTATTCTTTTTATTCCACCCAGCTGCCGTTCTAATAAAAATTACTTTTCAACAGGCTGTAAATAGCTGTGATCTATCTGGGCCCTCACTATTAGCTTATGTTACCCAGCGTTTCCAAAGGATTTTGTAAAGCTAATGAGGTGTAAAACATTCCCCCTAAAGTTCTAGTTACTCATTGCCCCAAGACTATTAATATATTTTAATACTGTATTATGTTTCAGAATTAGAAACATTATAGCTTTTTATGAATTCATAAAGGGAAGAAAATGAAGCACCATATGATAGTTTGCAAATAAGGTTACCTTTCATTTTTTCCTGAAAGACTTTAATTGGTCCACCTCTGCTGGATATACAGTTATGAACCTTTTAGTCAAAACCAAAATTCAAGAAGAAATGTACTTATTAACTTTTCTTTCAAACTTACCAAGTAGGGAGCAAGCATATAGGCAATGTGTCTATATTAGTTTCAAAAACTGGAGCTTCAATGACTAATTATGTAGCTAAATTACCCCCCTTTCCCACAGAAAAGAAATTAGTTCTCAAGTGATTTTTTAAAAACTTAATCTGAATAGACTTGATGCAACAATTGCTCAACAAACTTCGTCTGTCTCCTTGTGCAACCGCAAGAGAACATTACTAAGTGAATTCTAAAGATGCTCTCTCTGGCTTGGAAAGGAAGTATATAATTGTGAGATATTGAAAGGGAAAAATCTGCTCTTTAAAAGTTCAAGACTGATCAGCCCTTGGCCCAAGGCCCTTGAAGAGTCCTCTGCCCTGCTAGTTTTTTCTTATTCATCTTGACCCAGAGAATTCTTGGTTTCATTTCTTTTTTTTTTGTTTTACTTCTGTTTGAGGCCAGTTGTGACCTAAAGGTCAACAGTTACACTGGCTGAGTCCTGTAAATGAAGACATTTCATAAATGTGGAATGTAAGTCTTGAGAAACTTGTTACAGTGACCTATACTGTAGGCATTTCATGCTCGTAACTAACTGAAGCCCTGTGTTTGTCATAAATAATTTTCCCCTCTTCTTTGTGTTAGATTTACCTTGTGGCTCTTTGAAAAGTCATTCCTTATATTTAAGACAACTTTAGGGGAAAGGTAAAGCCTGTACTTCCCCACTTTCCCATAAAGAAGTTGTTTTAAGTTCCTTATTTATTCAAGGTTATCTTTGTTTTTAACCACTCATTATAAAACATGGAGCAATCCTGGTGAATATAAATCATGATGTCATTTTTTTCAGATGTTATTTCTGTTGCATCCAAAGCATCAGTTATTAGTAGCATTGATGATAACAAAGGCATAAGATCCTAGACCATTAATTTGGATTCTGTATCAGAATCCCTTGCATCTTCCCTTAGTGATCTTTCCTTCACTCTTAAATCTCTCTCCCATCTTTTTTCTCCTGTCTTTGTTTTTTTTGTTAAAAATTTAAAATAAAGAACATGCACAGAGGAAAACATTCAATTAAATTTAGTAAAAAATATGACAGAGAGCATTCCCAAATTTGAATATTAAAATACCTCGAAAATGTTTTGCAATCCACATTTTATACTTTGCTAAATGATTGTTAAATAATACTTTGTTGACCAAGTTTTTATTTTTTTTTAAATGTATTACATAATAGGCTCTGCCTAAAACATTTGGTTAATCTCCTTAGCACTCATTTCCCAGTTCTCTATCTAATTTTAATTTCTACCTCCTTTTCTTCTTCAGGGGCTGCAAGGTGTGGTGTGCAGAATTTACAGGGTGGGAGTGGGGGATTAGTTTATGTGATAATCATTAAATTTCATGTAAGAAAATGTTTTGGTTTTGTTGGGGGGAAAAAAGTCTTGGAAGTTGGACTAGGGTTCAACCTGCTGAGATATATCAGTAATAAGCTAATTTAGAATCTTAACTCTAAACAGTAAGAATAAAATAGATAGCCTCAAACCATAAATGTATTTAAAAAGCTGAATAGGCCAAATGTTTTTGAAGATCTCTGATAAAAAATTCTTTAAAAGCTAGCTGCACCTTTATGTCTGATCTTACCAAACAGGAAAAAAAAGGTACATGTATGTATGTATGGACATAAACACACATGCATACACATATATGCACATACACATAAAACTAGTGGGCATTGGGGTTTTTCTAAACACTTTATATCCATCTCAGATTAAAGGCAAGTGGTCCCATGTTTCTTCTTTGAAGAGTTATTATTCAGAATAAGGACATACACAGTTTGTAGCAGCAAGGATTTAGATTAAATTATAAAAATATGAACAGTAGTTGTAATGTATAAGAGAGTTCTTGGAGGGGTCTTTTAAAAAATTGCATGAATTATCAACTTTCTGGGTTAGTTTATACTTGATTTTGAGTGAGTTAATCAATCTGCATCTTTACTATGTTCATAGCCATAAGACTATCTACTTTCTTTGTACCTGACAAGGATTTTGTTGATAGGTATATGTCAATAATTATCACTAAGATTAACGATACTATGCATATTAAAAATGCTGTGGTTTGGGACCTAACAGTTTTAGCATGACCCAGAATCTAAATTTTCTCTCTAATCCTGTTTATCCCATAAACAATCAGACTTAGTTAATTGAAACCAATTACAAAGAAAAAAATCAGATTTATTATTTATATTGAATATGTCTGTTGCTCAATTATCCACTGAGTGTACTTATGGTTCATGGGGGGTGGGAGGAGTATGGGGTCTGGATGCTCTCTGTCATTATACTTTATAGTCCAAAGGATAAAACATTAAAATGAGACATCTCATGTTCACAGAACCAGCTATTTAAAAACTCCGAAAGGGACAAAAGGCACTCTTATTTGGGAAAAGCAACAGAAAAAAATGAAAACAGGCCATTCTCCTCTCCATCCCCAGCTCCTTTCCCATTATCTATATATGATATAAGAAATATAAGGTAGAAGTATTTTAACCTTTTTTAGGTTTCTCTTAATAGGTCTGGTGACAGTCTATATTATAACAGCATAAATCATTATTCTAGAGAGGACAGCTTAGTTTCTGACCATTTCTGTATGTATATGTGGGGGAGGATCTTTTTATCAGAAAACATAAAAAGCTAGTTGTGGGCAATTTATCCTTAGTCAAACGAGCATTCCATATTGGTTATATTCATATCAGTAAAGAATTATATTTAAAAATCTATTTCAGAATTAGCAAGTAATGTTAAGACAGAAGGAAAAGGAAGAAAAGTTTATAAAATCACCTGTCTTATTTTCAAAATAATTTATCTGTAAGCCAAAGGCAATTCTTTACTAAACATAATGTATAGCGTGTTCCAATAATCTTAGTGTAGTTTTAAGGTATTAAAGTTTAAAACTGAACTAAGACTTTTAGGACACTGTATTGGGACACAAGTGTTCTAAGAGATACCTTTGTTCATAGTACATGGGTGCATTAGTTTACTTTTAGAGAAAGATATATTAATGGATTTGCAGCCAAAGTCCCTGGCTTCTAATCTGCCAAACACTACCTTTGTCACCATAGGCAAAATATTTCCCCTGTCTGGATTTCAGTTTCCTAATTTCCTCAAATGATGAGGTTGGACTTCATGACCTCTCAGATCCCTTCTAATACTAAAACTAAATACTGTGCAGCGTCACAGAATCGCAGAAGTCATTTATACAAATCTATACCTGGTCAAGAACAACTTCTGCTCAAAGATTTGTAGTAGACTGGAGTCTACTACCAGTTCAGATAGCCTATTTCATTTTTAAAGATATTTAACCATTAGGAAGTTTTTCCTTAAATCAAGCCTAAATTTATCCCTTTGCCACCTCAACCCACTCTTCCCTAGTTCCCTCTGGGACCGAACAGAGAAAGTCTAATAAATAACTCTTTCATGTGAAATCCTTTCATTATGTGTTGGTAGCTCTTTTGGTCTTCCTAAGTCTTTTCTTATCCAAAATATGCCCAATTTCCTTCATCCAATTCCCATGAGATACAATCCTCTCTAGAGATATAGATATATGTATGTGTGTATATACATATACTGTTTTATATGTTTTACACAAAAATACTTATTTAAAAAGTGACAAATCTTTTGCAACTCATAGTCTTATCATAGTCTACTTAGGTGATTTGTCTTGACCTACACGGGCAGTCTGTGTCAGAAGTATAACTCAAAGTCACTATTCCTGACTCTAAGACTGACCTTCCACTCCAGCAGGCTACCTCTCTTTATATTTGAATACATATACATTCATGTATGTCAGCTCATATTTTCATGGGGAGGAGTAGGTGAAATATACAACCCTTGTGCTGAGAAGGTTATATGTTTAGTTATTATGATTAGGGATTAGCCATTGTTACTGTATGGCCACTTGAGAATTAAAGAATTTACTTAGGAGTCAGGAAAGACATGGATTTGAATAATGACTTTTGTTATAATTAACTGTAACTACATACAAGCTTCTTGACCTCTCTGAACTGATTTCCTTCTATGTAAAATGGGGATAATACTTATAATACCTGCTCACTAGATTATTGGATGATATATATGTATATATACATATATGGTACTCTGCAAAAATATCAGCTTCATCTGTAATTAAATATTGAATTAAAAACTAATTTTATGCTGTCTTATTTCAAAACTACTCACAATTCTTATTTCACTTTTGATATTTTAGAATTTAGTTAGTGATCTGTTTTTAAAATCTTTTCCTCCATTCATCCCCAGTCATAACTTAAAATACGGTTTATCTTTTTCTCACATTTCGTGGGAACTGTCTTGAATATTTTGATTTAGCTCAGATTTTGTTCAACTCGCTTTTTATGTTAAAATTCTGGCAATATGTCAGTCTGTAATATGTTCTACAAAATATGTAATAACTGAGAGATTCACAGTTGAAAAGAAATGTGTGAAATATGGAATTTTGACAGAAGTATAATTTCATTTGTTTAAGTCTTTATGTCCATGAGCTACCAAGTTTCCCTAAATTGTTCCCACCATCAATATATGTTAAATGGTAGTATGTATGTATCCAGTGGATATACTAGATATGTGTCTTAGAAGAATCATTTTTGAATTTGAAGCACATAAAATTTTATTACAGGAAATATGTTATGAAATCAATTTTAGGTGTTGCATGATAAAATCAATGCTTACTCTGAGGGAAAGGGGAGTTTAACATGTGATCTGAATATTAGAAGTTGCTATGTTTGGGGTTGTTACTATTCAGTTGTTGATTTCAATACAAAAGATGGGGCTTTGGTTATAAAGAAATTCTACTTGTATCTGTGGTTTAGTGTTTATTTTTTAATGAGAGATGGTTTCATACACTTCTCCCTTTACCCTTCTCCTTCTTGTTAGTATTTACTTGCTGATATGAAATATATTTGTAAAAATTAAAACACCTTAATAGAAATAAAAAAATATAAAAATTCTTTGAAAGCAAACTATTCACAGCTTGATTCTTACCTCAAGGTTTTTACCTCAGGACCAAATGTAGATAGTTCTGGAGACTGAGTTTTCCAAAACAATGCTTCCTACTAGCATGTTCCCAAAGGCTACTTCTAGCATCATATAATAGTTAAGAAAGGTATACTGGTAGTTATATTACTTGTACATGCTCTTATAGATTGTTCCTTGGCAGTTTCTAAGTTTAAATTGTGTTATTATTTCTTGACTTCCATTTTTCTGGTCCATCTACTCAGGATGTGTTTGTTAAGCCCCCATTCAGGTGAGCTAATTTTATAGTAGAAATTCTAGTGTCCATAATCATCTCCCAACATAGTCTATGCCTCAGGGTGTTTGCAGTTTAGTGGTGAAGCAAAAAAAATGACTATTCTTTATATTTATCTACCTATCTATCATCTAATCTATTTAGATATATGTGTGAGCATGTTTATACACACATATATGCATTATATGTGAAGCATTAGGGATAAAGGTAAGGGAAGTATGACATCTTAGCTGTCCACAAAGCCAGGAAAACTTACCTTCATGTCCCACCTCTGGGCAAGTCACTTATACTCTAAATTGTTTAGGCTAGAGGTATCAAATTCCCAACTCTATGGCAGTGGGAAATTTTTAACAAAATAAATAAAAATACAATACAACATAGATAATGGCACTTTGTGGTTTTCTAAGTCAATATACAGCTTACAGGGATCAGTTTCTATTTGAATGTGACATCACTGCTTTAGGCAACCCTTTACTATAATCATTTAGATAGTCTGATGAAGACTATGGACCATTTCTCAGAATAATATTTTTTGTTTAGATACATAAAATAATATATGAGATTACAAAGGAAAAAAAATTATTTTGGAATAGTTATCAGAATTTTTTTAGCATTTACAGACCCTATGTTAAGAATGCTTAAATAGGGAAATCATCAGCCAACTGAAATTTTTAAAAAAAGAAATCTACAAAAGATGAGAGCAAGACCAGGTAATAGGATAAATATAAAAAAATTGCGCAGTTTGGTAAAAATAGCGTCAGGACTTAAGCTCATAAAGGAAGCTAAGGATAACAAAAAGGAGATTTAAGTTGTATTGGGAGCATCAAAGAGGGGATAAGAGTTTGGAGTGGCTGGAATGATAAGTGATAGCAGAGAGAGGGCAAAACTGCTTGATTCCTATTTTGCTTCACTTTTCTCTACCAAGTAGAATAACCTTTGCACTAGAAATCACAAGACAGATGTCTGAGAGGGATTTGATACCTCTGATAAGCAAGGAGACAGTGAGAGAGAAGGAAAGGAACATTTATTAAATGCTTACTGTGTGCCAGGAACTTTGCTAGCTACCAGGGATTTAAGTATGAGCCAGAAAGAAAGACATCCCCTGCCCTAAAGGACTTTTTTTCTTCTAATGAGGGGAGAGAACAGCTGAAAAGTAGGGGAAGGCAAGGAAGGTACCTAGAATGTAGACATAATTTTGAAGTTCAGAAAGTTCAGAACAGGGCCAGGAGGGGAGTAAAGGCAGGCTGGTCTGGGGCCTTTCACAAAATGTAGGCTTCAGTAGAAACTCCCTGAAGGGAGAAGCAGTAAAGGACTTGTAGAGGTATATTCCATAGTGAGCAGGCCACAGGAGTAGTAGACCAAGGAGGCTCCAAGCACCAAGTAAGGTTCCAGGAGGAGATAAGGATAAAGAGACATGATTTTGAAGAGGGCAAGTTGTTCTTGATAAATTCAAGTCATTTGACTTGAAGAATTGCCTTATTGGTTACTGACAGGTGTGACTGCTGAACCACTGTCAGTAATATCTGAAAGATTATGGGAAACAGGAGAAGTGACATAAAATTAGAAGACAGGTGTCTCAATTTAGAAAAGGTGGGGATGGGGGGTGGGGAGAGTAGTCAGCAAACCATAGGTCAGTATTTTGATTCCTGAGGAAATTGTAGAATAGATCATTAAAGAGAATTTATGCCATTGTTAAGGATAAGATGGAGAAAGTGAACTAGAAGAAAATGTAGTTAAATTCAGAATTGGTTGAATGGCTAGACTTAAAAAGTCCTGTGTTTATAGCAAAATGTCATTGAGACTCCACAAGAGTGCCTCAGGAATCTTTGCTTGACCTTGTGCTCTTTAACATTGTTAAAGACATAGTGACATGCTCACCAAATCTGTTGGTGACATACCACTAGATGAAAACAACAAATATTAGGGTATTCTTGAAAGCATTGTTTTCTCTTTTCTACTAAAAAAAATACTACCTCAAGAAAAGGACCAGGATAGTCTTTCTCGACGTTTAATTATCTAGTTACTAAGCAGTAACTAGAAATAGTTATGAAATTAGATGGTAGAATCCAAAAAAAAAAAATCTTAACATGCTGGAGAATTGGGCTGAATCTAATAAGATTAAATATAATAGGGATACATGTAACATCTTGCACTGGGTATTTAAAAAATGAAGTACAAGTACAAGTTAGGGGAGGTATGGTTAGAGAGCAATTTGAATGGAAAAAGTAGGGGTACTAGAAACTCAGAATGAATCAGCACATATGCTAGTTAAAAAAATGCTAATTATATCTTAAGAAGCATTAAGAGAGGCATAGCTTCCAGGAATAAGGAGGTGACAGTCCTTCTGTATTCTGCCTAGGTTGAACCACATCTGAAATATTTTATCTGGTAATGGATACTCTAGTTAAGTATTTGATGTATATGTTGGAGATCAAAAAATATGGTAATGAACCTCCAGTCTACATCGATGGAAGGCACTAAGGATATTTAATATGAGATAATATTACAGCTGCCTCAAGTATTTTAAGTGATATCTCATAAAAGGGATAATTAAACCTGTTCTCTTTATTTTTTCTCAGAGTGTAGAGATAGAGAAGTTAGTAGAAATTTGCTAAATAGTGAATTTAAACTTCATCCAGAAAAACTTTGCAAGTAATTGGGGCTGTCCAAACATGGAACTCACCTTCGTGAATTCAAATCTGACCTTAGACACTTACTAGCTATTTGACCCTGGGCAAGTCACTTAACCCAGTTTGCCTCAGTTTCCTCATCTGTAAAATGAGCTGGAGAAGAAAATGACAAATCACTCCAAAATGTTTGCCAAGAAAACCCAAAATGGGGTCAGGAGGAGTCAAATACAACTGAAAAATAATTGAACAGCAGCAAACGTGGAATAGACTGACTGGAGAGGTAATTAGTTCCTTTCCATTGGGTCTTTGAGAGAGAAGTCAGATGACTACTGGTCACTTATGTTATAATGGGAATTCCTCTTAGGTGTGAGTAGGAGTAGCTGTTCACAGAGATCCTTTCCAACTCTTACAGTCTTTTAACCCATGGACATATACTAACTGTACCACCATAAGTAAATCATTTAACCTCACCTCTTTAAGACCATAAGTTATATGAGGTGCCAAAACTGTTTAATTGAAGGTTGTTTCCATACTGAAATTCCCCCATACTGATGTAATCACAGGTCAAGACCTCTATTAAGTGATGATAACAACAACGTTATTAGGTTATTCTTGAAAGTATTCTCTTCTGTTTTCTATTTTAAAATTTTTATTGACAAATACTGCCTCAAGAAAGATATCAAGTTGTTATTTCTCAACTTTTAATTATTTTTTAGCCAAACACTTTTTCAGTGGACCTGCTTAGCAAAAGAGTAAACAGGGACAGGAAAAGATCCAGAGAAAGGTGAAAGGACATCCAAAATTCTTTTAACTGGGGCAATTGTATTCCATAAGCCTCTTTTTGGAGAACCTTGCTCAGTAGCATTTGGGCAAATTTGTATAATATTTCTGTGACCTAGATGATTATGTATTCAGTGAATGAGTGTCATCATTCCTTAATATTGCCAAACAGTTGCTGGGGAATATGTATATACACAAATTTGTGCATGTGTGTGTATGTGTGTATGTATGTATGTGTGTGTGTCTGCACATGAGAATGTGTATAAGTTTACATTTAAACAATTTACAAACATTGTAAAATAGTAAAAATAAAACAACAAAAACTAAAAAAATTGATTTAACAATTACTAGGGGGGAAAGTGAGTTATTAAACCATCACCTAATAATTTCCCCAGTTTTTAGTATTTCTTAGTCTAAATGTGGACATGTGTCATTTGATTTCTGGAAAGAACAAAGATATTTGCATATGACAAATACAAAGGTTAAGAGATCATTTTTCAAAATGTTTTTATCTCTAAAATTCATCATTTATAAATCATTTGTGAAAAATGTGATGTTTCTGAGAGGTGACAAATGTCGAGGGAGAATTTATATTGTAAAAGACACAGTTTCATGGCTCTCAGGTACTAATAGTCTAATTCCGCCTTCAGGTAGGTCCTTTTTGGCTCTGAGTATCTATTCAGAGGCTGTATGGCATAGTGGTATAGAAAGACATTCTCAGAGTCAAGAAGTCATGGGTTCAAGTCTACGTTTAACACAAATTGTGTTTGTGACTTCATTTCCATTGCTTATCTGAATTGATAGAGGGAGTTCTCCAAAACATGAATTAAATCACAGGTTGGATCACAAAAATATCAGATTATTGATTGGTGGTAGTGTTAGTGGTAATTTTTTAAATGTATGTATTTTTCTAGGAATTATAGCTTACCAATAACAATAGTTATATAAATGCTAGCTATTATAAGTAAACCATAATACTTTTCCATCTCTTGTTCTCCACTAACCAGAATGTAAATTAATGGCTGAGAAATCTAGGAATGGACAGATTTGGTCTTTCTACCCCTTTAAGTCCTTTGTCCCAATTTTAGTCACTGTCTCTTCTCTCACATAGCCCCCCCTCCCCGCCAATTTAGCAGAGTCCCTATTTGCACATAAAGTTTTCAGGATTCCAAGTTCTATCTCGATGGACAGAATTTCCTTTAAAAATGAAGTATTCAGGGTCTAAAAATTTCCAGCTTGCTCCAAATATTTCTAAAAGCATAAGGAATTGAGGAGAGGAGAATGAGGTGGTTTTCCATTTGAAAGAAATCATTCCCCCCTTGATACCAAGAATACTTTCTGATATCCTAAGGGGTGGGCAACAAAGCTTTGGCACAGCTGGTAAGTGCCTTGGAGAAATACTCTCTTTACCTGTGAATTTAGAACTCCTCTCTCTTAAGACACCATAGGAGTTAGTAGAAGAGATTTTTGTTTTAATTAAGAAGCAAGCTATCAGTTATGGCAGGGCTAACTAAGAACCAATGCTTTTCAATAGCTTTGTCACACTACATTGTCTTTATTGTGAGTAAGGGAGAAGAAAGGGTTACTAAAAACTTCACTAATTTTTGGTTGTTAATCCAGAATTTGTCGTATTCCATGTAGGATGGACTCAAATTGATAAGTTACTTTATTCAAGGTGAAGAAAAGGTTTTTCTAAAAAAGCCTAATAGTTTAAAAAACATGAAAAAAATTAGCGGGAGTTTATTTACAATAATTAAAAGAACCAAACTTTTTATTCCATTAATTTTTAGCATTCAGGTGATGATAGATTTCATATGCCTTATCAGTTCCTTAAAGGGGAATATCTAGCAAAGTCTTTTCTAGGAGAAGCTTGTTAGCCATTAGTATGAATTTTTAGTTATTTAAAGCCAAAAGAAATACTTTATTTCAAAATATCATATAACTTAGATTTTTTTCCCCCAAAACCAGACCTTGCTTTTAATCTAGTCAGTGAAATTTAATGTGAGCCCATTTAATGTTATTCTGCAAATATTGCTTCAATAATCTACAAATTGCATAAAATTTTTACTTTATAAGTATTTATATTTGTATGTGTGCTTTTAAAATATTATGTTTATCCTCACCATCTCAGAAAGATTTTGTGGATGAATTAGGAGAAAATTAAAATGCCTTTAAGTCTTTAAGTGTAAAAAATAAAAACTATGCTAGGAAAACATAAAATAAAGTATTATTCTTATTATCAATGGCAGATTCATCTAATACAGTCATTCAACTTATTGAAGTCTCACATGGTTGGTATTTTGTAATGTAAATTACAGAAGGATTAGATAGTTAAATATTGAATACTTCTCATTTGATGTGCAATATTAATAATGGTGATTCTCTAGTTTGGGGAATACACAGGTGATTTTCTAATAATGAATAGTTTTAGTTAGTAATGTAGATTTTACAATTTCATAATGAAAACATTCTAATGAAGCTAGGAAAGGAAAGGGCCACAGAATTGTTAGTTTTAGAACATGTCAAACTTGGCAATCTATTTTTCAGGCATTTATTAAGTAGTTTTCTTTATTTTCTAATGACACCACTGTGATCATCTTAGATAGCTTTGCGAATTTGTTAAAAGAACAGATCTACTCTATTAGGCCCTTGAAGAAGATAGCTGTTAAAGTCGTTTAGCTGGCATGAGGTGTAAAAGACTGAAAATTGGATTGGGCTTTGAAGGAGGCCTGGCAACGCTGAGTGTGACAGCTGAAATAGGATTGTGCATGAAGTTAGAAAGAAAGGAAGAAGGAAAAAGAAACAAAGAAAAAGGGAAAACACGTTAGTGGGGCAGCTATAACTGAAACCCTTAAGGCCCACCTAAAAATAATTGTAAAATATATTGAGCAAACCTTCCTATTAAGATAATTTTCTTCTTCTATTACCTTTCAAGAAAATTTCCCTGTTTTATTTTACTTTGTGTTATTTGGGACCTTTTGTTTTACCTGTCCTGTGATTTCATACTTTAGATAACTCCAGGTCTAACATTTTTTATATCAGTATATCTTGTACTTCATATGTACTGTATAGCTGTACTTTCTTTACAAATTGTAGTCTTGGGGTCTCTGCGGTAAGTTATCATCCCAGAGTAAATGTAGGTATATGTTTTAGGTGGCTCTTGAATTCAAATTTTCCTAATTCTGAGGCCGGTTCTTTCTTCAGTATGATAAGCTTCCTCTCATTTGGGACCAAAGTAAGGTGAGGGGAGGGAGGAAAGGAGAGAGTGATTGTAAATAAAATTGTATTAGCGGCAGCTGTTTCAACATGTTGGTCCTGAATGCAGAACTCGAGTGCTTCTCAGTACCTGACATTTTAGGGTGTTCTTGTACTAGATTGTTGTTTGGGGGAATGGGGGGAAAGAGGAACGGCCCACTTGAATTTTTGATGAGTTTGTACTGGTTGGAATTTTATTTTGTTCTCCAGACCAGGTGATTACAGAGTTGTTGAAGCTCACCTTTTTGTTCGGCATGGTTAATATATTCGGTATGTGAGTGAAAGCATTTTGTTTTTAAAATATTTGGGGGTGCTATTATTTTAGCACAAACTTATTCTGTGATAAAGAAGCTGGCTGTAATTTACAGAAATGACTGTTTCTTTTTCTTTAACCGTTGGATAATTGCTCTTTGTGTACAGTGGAGAAATGTTCATATAGACCACTAACAATAACTAGCAGATGCACTTGCAATTATCTGGAATTTAAGTAAATTTTGCATCTGATACACACAAAGCAAACTCTTTGTCCAAGCTGGCTGCATACTGGCATGTGGGTTGCTGTGAAGACAATGAGTAGATTTTTAATAGAAAACAAGTGGAGCCATTAGTAATTTTGTCTTTTTAGATATAAAAGCACCTACTTTAAGGGATTGCCTAGAACTTATTCATATTCACACTCAGTTCAACATTAAATGTGGCCTTTGGATTTTTCTCTTTCTTTAACGTTTAAAATAGATGTTTTTGTTTTGTTTCCTTTGTCACCAAATGCAACCTTTTAAGAAGGATGATGATGAAATCTGTTCATTTCATATCCCAATGGAACATTTTTCTGCCCAATAAGAGTGAAATCCGTTTATCAGTTTATAAAAATGCAGAGGAAGAGAATTGCATGTGCTGAATCAATAAACTTATTGGTAACAGTCAATATATGTTACGCTTATACCTCTGTCTTACAAGTAGATGAGGAACATAAGAACAGAACTGGATGAAATGCTGTGCTGCTTTGTAAACCAAACAGGCCAACAAAAGCAGAGCCAGCTGTGGAAAAGCAACTTCTCTGAATTCTGATAGAGATGATTCCATCATGGTTAGACACACATGAGCAAGGTCCCTGAAAGGTGGAACAGTGTGTAGGTTTTCTAATTGTATGCCTACAGGTTGTCATGTGTGTGTAGATATTTGACTCGGTTTAAATGTTTATACTTTTTTGTTGCGTTGTGGTTCCATTTTTAAAAATAGAGTTGCAATTAGATCCTTATAATCGGCATAATAGAATATCTTGCATTTCAAAGTTTAAAGGTGTTTCCTTCTATTCTAGCCTGCAGATGAGGCTGATATTGAAAGTCTCTTATATAACATAAAAGGTTTTCCTATCTTTCCCTCATACCTCTTTTTTCCCCAATCTAAAATGAAATCTGGTAATAACATGAAGATCTGTCTAATTCTTTAAAGTATCAGAAACCTTAAGGGACTCCTAAGTGGTTAAGAAAGAAATTGTAAGAAGTAGGAGGTTTGGGAGTTAGGAGAAAGAGGAGACACATGAAAATGGATTTTAGGGTCTGAAGCAGCCTGAGACAGAAGTACTGTTGCAGCAATACTCTTTGTAAGGATGAGACTGTTTCCCTAAGAATTGAAATACTTCAGCTGAGCATTTTTTATAGAATTTTGAAAGCAACACAAATTGCTCAGATGTACGTTGCCAGATTGTTATGGTTTGTCAACAACTTCCCTCAATTCTCCTTTGCTATTTTTTTTCCTTTTCTTCCTCATACACCTTATCGTTAGGCTTGGAGGGGGGCCATGTGCTTTCCTTGGGCACTAAGTAACTTGATGTTTTCAAATTCCTTTAGAGATCAGTAGGCATTTTTATCTCTGTGACTCGGAGAGCCCTTTTCCCTTTTCTGAAGGAGAGACAGCTTACACATGACATAAAAGCAGGGCTTTGGAGAAGGCTGAGCTACTTTCTGCAGTCAGAGAAATGAGGATATGTGTCGTACACACACTGCCTCTGGGGGTCTCAATTTATGATATGCGCACAATAACTGATTCTCAAAAAGGATAAGAATATACAAATCCATTTCTTAAATTGAGAGAGATCAGTAGGAACCAGCACCTAGGAGGATGAGAGCCCACTAATAGCTCAACCCAGTAGAGATTCTTAAATAGTTCCAGAGCCAGGAGCCCAACTGGCTGCAGAGCTTGCCAACGAGACAGATGCTGCGGTTGGAAGACAGTTTTCCACAGTTAGATATTTTGTTCTTGTAGATGGCCAACCATGACTCATGGGGAAAACAGGAGAGAGAGAGAAAAAAGAAGAGTAAATTAATCATTTTATTAATCACTATTTAGAATTTACCCATGTAAGAAAATGTCAACCTGGTGAACTTTTCATGAAATCAGAAATATTTCTGAAGTCATTTTGGGAATTTCAAAGCATTTCAGGTGATAAAGACTTTAGATTTAACCTATAATATAAGCTACACAATTTAGAATGACACATGGAAAAAATAGACAAAAATCCTCAGAATTCATATTAGATTAAATGAGAAAAGAATGCCCCCCCCCCCAAATATCAATATCAGCTTTCTTTTGGTACATGAATTGTTATATTCCCCTGTATTCTCATCATAGACAGAATACCACCCTCTGAGAATTGTATAGAAAGGCATAGTAACTTGTATTGGTACTAAACATAGTCTCATAGTCATTGGCCCAGAAAGGATCTCAGAAATCGTATAATCTAACTTTTCCATTGTACAGATGAGGAAATTGAGAACTAGGAAGGTTACATGATTTGTCTACAAGGGGGGGGGGAGGGGAAACAAGCATTCATTAAATGCCTACTGTGTGCCAAGCAGTCTGCTATACAGATTTTGTCTCACTTGATTGTATAACAGTTCTAGGAGGTAGGTGCTGTTATTATCCCTATTTTATACTCAAGGAAACTGAGGAACACTGAGAATAAATTGACTTGCCCAGGCTTGCATAGCTAGTATCTGCAGCCACATTTGAACTTGGGTCTCGTTAACTCCCCATCACTCCATTCACCTTGACATCTAGTTGACAAGGACCTATGTAGGTATATCTAGAATAAATACATAGAGAGTATATACAAAGCAGTTATGGTGATTTGGCAGGGGAAAATAGCATTAGGAGGATCAAGAAAGACTTCATGTAACAAGCTGTATATGAGCTATGTCTTAAAGGGAGAGAGGGATTCTTTGAGATAGAGGTGAGGAGAAGAGTGTTTACTAGGTGTGGAGGACAGTCAGTACACAGGCATGGATATGTGAATGAAATGAAAAATATTGGCATAATTGGCTGTATTCAGTTTTCCTGTGCTGTTGAGACAAAAACCATTGAGTTCTTCTCAAGTATGGTTATTCCCAGAAAGAAGCTTTTTTTTCAAGTATATATAAGAAATGAGTAATTAAATATAATAGATAATGGTCTCATTTTAATCTCCTTTTCTTTTTTTCTTCAGTTCCTTTGAAAATAAACAAAAGAACAGTTTGGCAGGTTTTTTTTCTCATTCTTACCAGTTTGGGGACTCTCTAGTTCAGACTCACTTTGAGCCAAGTTTACTTTATAAATCTACTCTGTAGGTCTCCAAAATTTGGAATAAGTTATGCATTTGAGTGCCTGACAGCAGCCTCCATGCCAAACTTTTGATCTTCCATTTTTCTGATACAGTCCCCAAAGTGTTGCTCTTTAGATCTGTATGTCCTTTGTGTTTTGTGATGGCAGATCTCCAAAAGGGTGTGTGTGTGTGTGTGTGTGTGTGTGTGTGTGTGTGTGTGTGTGTGTGTGTGTGTGTGTGTGTCTTTGGGGAAAACCTGGGTACTTTTCACACAGCCACTTCAATTTGGATGCTTCTGAGAATCGCTGCTGTGGAGCCAATTTAGTGAGAGTAATTCACAATTGACTTTTGGAAGATGTAGCTTCCCTTCTTGAGCCACCTCCCATGTCCAGCCAATATGGAACTGTATGAGATGAGGCTCTTCACCCTGCGTTCTACGTGTTTTTCAGCTATATCTCATTGTCAAATCAAGCACTAAGAGACTATCGTGTCAATTTCTAACACTCCCTGGAGAACTTTGGGTCCTGAAAATACTGGATTACATTGATCCGTGTATGAAGCTGGTTTCTTCTGTGGTTCATCAACATAATGCTGATGCTCTATACTTAACTGTTTCAGAAAACCTCTTTTGTGAAGGCACAGAATATCAGTGGTTTTTGTGCAGAATGCCAGAAAGACCACGATATTTCATAGCCTATAGTGTGAAATGACTTTTGGGGCAGTGAAAAAAATTATCAACTTAAAAAAATCTTTTTAACCATGACTTGGTGAGTGAGTAAACAGATACATTTCCAGGTTTCATAGCTCATATACCAAAAGGGCACCTTTCTCTTTCCTTCCTTTTTTTCAGCAAGTCAAATTGAATTTATTAAGTGCCAGACACTGTGCTAATCTTTGGGAATATAAAGAAAAACAGATCCTTGCCTTGAAGGAGCTTTAAACTAATAAGGTAGACAGGATGCAAACAACTACATACAAAGAAAATACAGTGTAAATTGGAGATAATCTCAAAGGGAAAGCACTGCAATTAATAAGGACTGGGAAAAGCTAGTGGAGAGGAAACTGAGGCAGTTGGAGAATAGGTTTTAAGATGCAAAGGTTAAGTCAGTGGTAGAATTAGTGTTCCAGGCCTATCAAATGATTACTTTTGGGATGTTTGCGAATAGTTATTTTCATTTTAATGTGCAACATTTATAGAAAACTCTGACGCAGAAGGTGTTGAAGGTTCTGAAGGAGAAACTGTCTCTTTAGTTTATGATACCCACTGTCATTAGTGCATAGGTCTAAAGGGTATCCATTATGTATTCTTTATCATCTTTGAGGAGTAGGGTTTTTCGTGATCTATGATTTGTAGAACCTGAAAGGAAATTCTGCCAGTCCTGTGATAAGGAGTATGGGGCTTGCCATTCTTGAAGTAGATATGTAAGCTGCATCAGAAAGGCCTTCTAAATAGTAGCTATTACTGCTCAGTAGAGGACTATAGGCTATAGATTTATGCCCTGAACTGGTAGCATTTAATGGAAGAGAGAATACTTGTGAAGGAGACAGGGGAACCTGGGTTCTAATGTTAGGGTAGCTACCTGCTAGGTGTGCATTTAAACCACATTTGACCTCTGTAGGATTCTATTTCCTCATAAGTAAAATGAGGGGATTGGTGATGATTTTTCCAGCTCTAAAGCTCTAAACTTAGGCAAATCATTTTTAACTTCTTTTAGTTTCATTTTGCTTATCTAGAAAATGAAGAGGTTGGGCTAGTTAACATCTAAGGCCTTTTCCAACCCTAAACTCTTACAATCTTATGTTTCTATGGTTCTCATCAAATCTTGATTATCCCACCATATGTGGATTTTCCAGCTGGTAGATAAAAATCACCAATCAAATTTAAATCCCAGGCATTTTCCCAACACCTACTATATTTCTGACTCCTGTCCCTTGCCATTAGTTGCTCTGTGTCCAAGGACAGCAAACTTGTTTTACTATCAGTTGAAAAAATTATAATGCAGAAGATGAATCTTTTTGCCAAAGAAATAAAATGTGCAGTTTCTAAACCAAATAGAATTCTTTTTAGATTATTCATATTGGTATTATCTCAGTCACCATCCTACTACACTGCTGATGATCAATAATTTTAATTTAAAATTCTTGTTCTGGTTTAGAATTCTTATACAGTAGAAAGTGATGTTTTTTTAAGTGAACTCTATGAACTTGCTATTTAAAATAATTCTAAAAGGGAAGGTAGTATAGTTCAGTGGAAACTCACTGCAATTAGAATCAAGAGGACCTGGGTTTGAATCCTTAAGCAAGTCACTCACCTCTCTTGGCCAGTATGCTTAATGTTTAAAATGAGATGGTTGACTAGATGACCTCTGAGGTTTTCACCACCTCAGACCTATAATTCCTTTTTATGATACTTGCTCCAATGGCAAATGATAAGTGCTTAGCAAATCTGTTGCACAAAACATGTGTAGAAAAAATATAAAAAATGATCTTACCTCAAATGTACTGGTTGGTGTATGAAAGATAGAGACACAGAGAGAATGCTTCAATATGCCCATTCTGTGGTTCATTCCTTTGTAGTAACTAACTCAGAATGCTATAAAAATCAACTTATTTTTGTGTGGAGGGGAAAAACTTTTTAAAAGTATATTCAAATGCTTGATAATTGGAAAAAAGAAAAGAAAAAAAGTACATAGAACATATAAAGAGAGTAGGAAATGCCTGAGGGTAGGCAGGTCTAGTTTTCTGGGCAGTGATAAGGCAGGTTAGGGTGTGGTGGAAGTGTAGAGAGGACAAATTCACCATGTCCTAAGAGCTGAGACAGTCAAGGAAACGGCAAAATTTTGTCCATGTAGATGGCTCTTTAAGTGGTTCGGTGAGTTCAGCAGGCTTCCAGTTGTGATTACATTCTGTTGTAATAGCAGTGCTCACTTGCTGGCCACAGCAAGTGGCCATTTACTGGCATTGAAGGATCTCCCAGCCCCCCTCTTCTCTGGAGGGGCATGTAGTTCAATATTTCTGGGGCTTCTCCCATATACGTACAGCCCTAGCCTTTAATCCTTTCAGCTGGTGGAAAAACCCCAACAATAACACTCTACTTTCATTTATCTCCTTTACTGAGAAGATCAACATTCATAATTAGTAAAACTAAGCTTAGCAGTATAACCTCTTTGAATTCACGGCTCCCTAAAGCGGTCAGGTAATAGGATACTTGACTGTAATAAAAATTTATCATTGAATGCATAAATTGAATGTTTTCATAGGTACATGTATACGCGCGCACACACACACACACACACACACACACACACACACACACACACACACACACACACACCATAAATGGATTGCTGGTTTTCAAAGAACTAAAACACAATAAATAATGTTTCAAAGATCTGTGCTTTTATCGTATAAGTGCTCCTTCCAGTAACGCAGTTAGCAAACTCTCTACAACTTAGCTGACTTCCTGAATTGCTGAGGCTAAAACTAAGTACTACCCTTTGACCACCTTCTGGTAATGAGGTCAGTGAGCTTGCTAGCTAGGTTAGTCTGACAAAAGACACACAACTGTCATTAGCCTGTGCATGAATCCTTTAGCCTTTGCCAGAGCTTGGACCCAGTTGGCATAGTTCTCCAGAGCTCAGTATCAAATTCTGCACCATGATGTGGCATTTGAGTGTGACTTCAGTGAAGAATTAAAATATGCAGAATGCTAAAGCTATGCCATCTAGAAGTTAACCATTCTTTGATATGATTATTTCAAAGGCGCTTTTGTATTTTGTCAGGTCTTTGTATCGTCATTATAATTACCACTTGCCGCCTAGAAATGTCGGGATGCCACCTAGTAGAGAGTTCCATTTGATAGATTGCCAAATAATCTAGTTTTAAATTATGTATATTTTAAATATATAAAATGTACATGCCAAGCATGTAAGTATGGAAAGTTAAATTTTAAGTTAAAAATTAAGTAGTGATCTTGAGATCTAATTTAAGCATAGTTTGTGATCCTGGAGCAAATCATGTTTATTAAGATTACCCTAATTTTCTTGTGCTTTTTTAAATGGAGGAAAGGGAGGGAGAGTAGCAGAATATCACAGATTGGACCTGCTAGCAGTGCACAGTATTGTTATTTATCACACAACTCTTAAAGCTGAATCATTTGCTGCCTTTCATTTCAGGCATATCCTATTGTCTCTTCAGAATTTTAACTGTGGTAATCCGGAAAATTTTACGTTACCCATTCAAAAAAGACTTAGGAATGAGATAAAATGTTGATAAAACTTAAGTCTGGATGTTAACAGTGCTATGTATAACTGTTAACTATTGAAACGCAGGCCAATGTAAGAACCAGTCCTTTAAAAAAGGTCTACAAGACTACAGGAATAGGGTTTCTTTAAATTCTAATGCATCTTTGATGCTCCGAGACTGAAATTTTCATGTTAAGCTTGCACATTTTCAGAGAAGAATTTGACCATAATAGAGTGGGTGTTTCTGAGCTTGGTTAAAGGTACTGAAGTTTGAAAACGAGAAGGAAAATTGCTTCCTGAAACCAAAAGCATTGTGGATTTCTTTCATTTTTCTAAAGTTTATGGAAAACTTATTCTCAAGGGAATAATATTTCACACTTCCTATTCTCATATGCTAGGATAGCTACATTGTGTTTTGAATCTTTATTTCTATACAATGCATAACAATACTGAACTGACTTATATGGAATCTCCTTGGGACTTTGCAACTAATGTCTGAACATCTGGTCCCATTCTTAAATGCATGAAAATAACCTACAGAAACTAAAGAAAATGGATTTCTTAAAGGAAGAGTTGATGTCTGAAGTTGAACCTTCTATAGTTTTGTGTGGACCCAGAATGTTAGGCTTAATCATGTTTTAGACATTTTCAGTACCGACTCCAAAATCCCCACTGTCACATTTTATTGCAAATATTGCTCTGTGTTATCCATAATACCAGCCTATTGGATCAAAAGAAATAACATTACATCAGTGCCAATGACTGTTTGTAGAGCATAACACACTCTACAAGCCTGTTGATCATTGGAATTTAAGGACCTTTTTAGTTTACTTCATTATAGACAAACTTCTTTGGAGACTCTGAGTGTTTAATTTAGTTTTGCTTTCCGTTTCTTTTGGCTTTGTTTATTTAGTTTACCTCTGATAGAAGGAGTTAGCTGCTTGTGCTGATTTAATTCACATCATACAAAAATTCTTTTTGCACTTAGAACAAATTGACTTCATTACTCAAAATAACACTTTGCACTTCTACGGTGGTAAAATATGAGAAAGGAATATTTTTGAATAGATGCTGTGTTTTTTTTAAAAAGAAAATAGAAAAGTAGTCCTTATCGGAAAGCACAGTGATGTGTTTAAAAAAAAAGAAATGTTTATCTTGAACATCTACATGTAATGAATCATGATATTACAATTTTCTTCGTTTTTGTTTTAACCAAAATTTTTTCTTCTGTTAACATTTTGAGTATACTACATCAAAAATCTTACTAAATGTCATAATTATCAGTGGATTCAAGCATTCTATATTTATCCAGAATGCCAAAGATCTTAATTAGTTTCAAATGTAGTTCTATTACCTAAATGTTAATAGAAGACATTATTATCATTGTCTTTTACTTACTCCATCTATTTTCTCTTCTCTTGAGCAGATCAAAAGCTATTCCACAAAATTTTTGAAATTGTTTCCTATGCCTTTTTTCCCTACACAATTGAAATATTCAGTAAATGTATGTAGAATTCCCTTGATTTCCATTCATAATTTCCCCTAAAATTCCCCAGGACTCCATGTTTTTTTAGAAGGATGATTTTTGTTGTAAATACACAGTCATTTACCCACCCCTTCCTCCCTTCTAATAAAAATTTAAAAAGAAAGAAAAGAGAATTTCATTAAATGAACCTACAGACCATCTGTATCTCACTCTACACGCAGTATTCCATACCTTTAGTCTCTGCAGCCCTACAGAGAAAGGACGGAGGTATATTTTCTCAACTCTTTTCTGAGGCTCTTCAGATCATTAGATTTATACAGCATTAATTTTCATTTTGTTATTTTTTTCTCTTTACTTCACTGTAGTAGCTGTATAGATTGTTTTGGCAGAATTTACTTTTAAAACTGTACTGCAGTTAATTTCAGACTAACCTCCCTGGCCATTATATGCATTCATAATTGTTGTGTTAAAGCGTGGGGGTGAAGTATATATTTTTTAAAAGCAACTTTTCCCAATTTGCCACTTGTGCCATTAATCTCTACTCCTTTGTTTAAAAGTTGCATTCCTTTCAACCTTATAAATTGTACTGTTTTTAGTCTGTAATAAATTAAACAGACATGATAACTTTTTGCTGGAAATTAATACAGAAATGCTGAAGTGCTGTTTAAAAGCCAGGTATATTCCCTGAAGGGCATTTATTAAGATAGCTGCCACTGATAAAATAACAATGTCACCCTCTTTTTGTTTTTCTGACTCAGGTGCACGTATAGGGAGAAGTATATTTTGGATTATGATAATCTTTTCTAATGCTCAAACTCAATTGTCAGTGAATAGGTCAATTTAAATTTTCTTATTTATATTTGATATTTGAGTTAAAAATCTACCTTATGGTACAGATTACAAGTTTCTGTCTTGTAACATGATCTAATTTCATGTGACCAACATATTAGAATTACTTTAATTTTAGTTGCCTTTAGTAATTACGTGTATTTCCATATATGGCTTGGTTAGCAGAGTGAACTTTCTCTTAGTTTTCTTGCATTTTTTTCTTGTAGGTTTTGCTGATTGCAAGATGACAAGTTGTTCTCATTTAGCAATGGATCATAAAGCAATAAAATTAATTAGTGCCCACATTATTAAAGTGAATTTTTAAAGAAAAGTATGTTGAAAATGATTTTTAGAAAACCATGCTATGGAATGCAATATTATTTCTAAAATGAAATTAAAATTATTTTTGGATTGTCCACATGACTGCTCCCCATCCCCATCATTAGCATATACCAAGAGTAAGCTGTGTTATAAAGTATTCTAAAATTGATATCTGGTGGATTTAACCTTTATCTGCTTTTTATCTCTCCATATGAAAAAATTAACTGTTTTCTATGAGTCCAGAAAATAGGATCCTTTCTATATCTTCTGTGAAACTAAGGGACCTGCTGTTTTCTTCCGTACATCTCTTCTGAAGTTTTCTCTTTACTGAAGACTATTACTTCCTTAAGATGATAGATCTAGAACTGGAAGAGACCACAGGGTTGTTTAAATACCTTTATTGAATATTTCTAGAGGTATCATAATTACAATTGATGACTTGGGGAGGTATGTTAAGTACTTGATTGGGGGACTGGCCATTGAGGGTCTAGAAGGGAAGTTAAGTTTGTGAACCTGT
Source organism: Notamacropus eugenii (assembly GCF_028372415.1). NCBI lineage: Eukaryota > Metazoa > Chordata > Mammalia > Diprotodontia > Macropodidae > Notamacropus > Notamacropus eugenii. Next base: position 398,016,707 of record NC_092872.1, read on the forward strand.
TTTCCTAAAGTTCCACTTTAGAGCATGACCAATGTGTAGATCATTTATATGAGTTCTTATGCTAAAATAAATAAATTAAATCAGTGTCTAAACTTTTGGGAATGAACTCCAAACGTAGATACCCTGCTCTTCACAGAAGAGACATAGTCTCTCCTTTGGAATGGAGACAAAGCTAGCTTTCTAGAATCCATCATAACTTGAATGTCACTTTGCCATCCACCTGGGTAGAAAGCTGTGGATTACCTCCATAACACAATCAGATTTGGATTTTTGTGGCATGTTTTTGTTGTTATTCAGTCATTTTCAGTCATGTCCAACTCTTCATGACCCCATTTGGGGTGTTCTTGGCAAGATACTGGAGTGATTTGCCATTTCCTTTTCCTGATCACTTAATAGATGAGGAAACTGAGGCCAACAGGGTTAAGTGACTTGCCTAGGGTAACACAGCTAGTAAGTGTCTGAGGCTGGATTAGAACTCAGAAAGATGAGTTTTCCTGACTCCTGGTCCTACACTCTTGCACCATTGCCCCACCTACCTGCCTTTTTGTGGCAGCTACACTGACTTGAAAGAATAAAGTCAAAATGGGAGCTGTTAATATCCTTGTTTTTCAGAGAAATGTGCAGCATTCAGAATTAAAGTTGCATAATTTTAATGTCCAGGCAAATGCTTCTGATTTTCCAAATTTGAGGTGTGTTTATGAAGAGAAAATATGATTTGTTAGATTATTTAGGATTCTTCAACTTCTAGCAGACATCTCTAAATCACTCTAGAGTACAAGGAATATCCCTTGTTGTGATTCAGAGGGGTGTCTCTAAAATAACCACCAAGGTAGCATTGCCACAAGAGCCCTGTTATGTGTGTAGAGGGTGTGACACATGCACTCAGTCACAATCTTATGTCTCAAGAATGCTTAATAATTTGTGTCCTTAAAGTTTATATAATTTTAAGTAAAGTTCAGTTGTTAACTTTAAGACAGAGTTTAAATTATAGTTTTTAAATGCCATAAAATAATGACCAGGTAGGTGGTACAGTGAGTAGAGCGCTGGGTGTGGAGTCAGGAAGACCTGAGTTCAATCCAGCCTGCGACATTTCCTAACTGTGTGACCCTAGGGAAGTCATTAAAGCTCTATCTGACACAGTTTTTTCAACTGTAAAATAGCCCCTGAGGACAGCTCAGTGGTGAAGTGGATAGAGAGCCAGGTCTGGAGTAGGAACGACTCATCTTCCTGAGTTCGAATCTGTCCTCAGTCACCCTGCTGCCCGCAAGTCACTTAATCTTGTTTTGCCTCATCTATAAAATGAGCTGGAGAAGGAAATGACAGATCACTCCAGTATCTTTGCTAAGAAAACCTCAAATAGAGTCATGAAGAGTTGAACACGACTGAAATAACTGAACACCATCAGTAGTACCTTCCTTTTCTAGTTGTGAGGATCAAATAAGATTGATATTTATAAAATGTTTAATTAACACAGTGCCTGGCAATACAGTAGACACTTAATAAATGTTTGCTCCGTCCTTCCCTTCCATCACAGCTGAGGATTCTTTAACTGTTCAACTTGACCTTAAAAAATCAAATCAAATCACTAAAGTGCATAGCCAATGTTTTGTGCAACCTAGGCCAATGAGAATGGCCTTAAAACCAAATAGAATTCAATCTCAGAATATTCTTCAGTTCTTTGCCTCTGAACTGACTGAATCTAAATCCTCTGAAAACTTGCTTGTGTATTAAATAGGAGTGTAAAGAATGACAAACTTCAGAATGAAAAATTTCTTAAAAAGAGAAAAATACATTTTTTCAACAACAACAACAAAAATCTCCAGATTGTCTCATCTTTGTCATTGTTGGGTTGTTGTTGGTTTTTAGATGAAAACCTGAGGTTTTCTTCCTTGTTCCAATCTGTTCCTACAGTACAGTGAATTTTTCAGAAATTTGAGTTTCTTTTGCAATCTCTGCATATGGTGCATATAAATTGGAATGACATCTACATCTTAAGGATATAGAGGATTTTTTTTTTTAAATTAGAAAACAAATCTAACTTGTCTGAAACTGTCTGAGGTAGATATGGGGTTTGTGACTAAGCGACTGTGGACAAGGCAGCACATTGAGGGGTTGAGGGGAGGAATGGAGTCAGCATTTAATAGGAAGAGTGCTACATTGCCCTGTTTCCTTCATATTGTACTCATTTTGTGGAGGCTGCTCAGCAGCCTGCGAGTACAGAAGGGAAGATGCTCTTCTTGCCATGAATAAATCCATTGTAATTAGCATTCCTTAACATACTGGCAGGGCTGTGGAAATTCGTGGTTCTGACAGGTTTTTTTTTTTTTTTAAGTTACCTTCACTTTTTTTGTCAGCTTAAAACTCATTTACAATTTAAGGATTAGCCTTGCCGTTTAAACTTTTAACTTTGAATTTTTACACTTGAGGAATTCTCTGCAGTCTTTTAAAGGTGGTAGATTTTTAATTTTAGTTTGTTTTATTTCAAATTAGGGGAAACCACCTAAATTCAGATTCTCTCCCACCCCTAAGGACACTTATAATCTGCCTCCCCTATTACTTATCCTCGCTGTTATTCCTTCCAGACTCCCACATATTCTTAAGATCATCTAACAGTAATAACTAGCATTTATAGAATGCTTTAAGGTTTACATACACTTTGCATATATTGTCTCATTGGTCCTCACAACAAACTTGTGAGGGACGTACTATTATCATTACTATTTTATAGATGAGGAAACCTAGGCTTATCTGAGGGGTTAAGTGACTTGCCCACAGTCATGCAGGTAGTAAGGCTGAGGCTGAATTCCAACTCAGGTTTTTCTAAGTTCAGCACTCTACCTTCCGTTTACCACCTACCTGCCACAGAATTTAATGCTATACGATAGCATTAAATCAGAGATTACCATTCTTGCCAGCTCTAGTTTTTTTTCCACAGTTAAAAAAATGATCATGAGAGAACCTCTTAAGGTAATTATTGGGTAACAGAGTCACAAAATTGAGGGAAGCTTTGAGATTACGCAGGTAATTTGTTGTTGTTGTTGTTGAGTAATGTCTGACTCTTTGTGACTCATTTGGGGTTTTCTTGGAAAGGATAATAGTGTAGTGTGCCTTTTTCTTCTCCAGCTCATTTTACTGATGAAGAAACTGAGGCAAATGGGGTTAACTTGCCTAGAATCACATCTCTAGTAAGTATCTGAGACAGATTTGAACTCAGGAGGATGAATCTTCTTGACTTCAGACCCTGTGCTCTATTCACAATGCCAAACCCTACTTCATTTCATCAGTGAAGCAGATAGAGACGTAGAGAGATCCACTGCCTTTCTAAAAGTCATACACCTATGAAGTAGTAGCACCTATGCTGGTACCCAGGTTTTGCTGACTTCTAGTCCAGTGATCTCTTCTCTCCAATCTGAGCCTTAACAATGAGGTAGGATTCATTAATTTCCTAATTGGTCTTCATTCTACCAGATAGGGACATCAGTACCTCTTCGCTATAAAATATCCAAAAAGGTTTGTAGATAGAATTCTATTTAAATCACTTGATGGGGCATGAGAATTGTTTTATTATTATGTCTTCAAGTCCTATTTAAATCAAGACATTGTTTGTCAGCAAGTGAGACAAATTATAACCACTTCTGTTTTGTAGCAGCTGAGCTAAGTTGTATAGAGATTTCATATTTTAGGATGAATTTTTTCCACCCCCACCCACTGTCTCATCTTTTGTGTATTTTTTTTATTTTGAAGTTTTTAGCCTTGTCTGCATTCCTCTTTCATGAGCCAGAATAGCCTTTGACTGCTTGACTGCTATAGAGAAGTGGAAAGTAGGATACAAAGTGTTTACTCCATATTGCGTGGAGTACAAAATTTGCACTCACTTTACAGAGTTGTCATGAGGATCAAATTAACTAGGATATATGAAGTGCTTTGCAAATTTCAAGTCACTACAGAAATATAAGCTATCACATTTTCTAGTCCTTGACTAAAAGGACAAGTTGGTAGCTCCATATATAATACCCAAAAATGAATGAAAAGAAAGCAGAAAAAGACACATAGCATTGCTGTTTTACTAAAAAATAATAATAAACTCCAGTTTCAAGAATGAATTGTCTTTATGAACATTGGGAAGAGAAAGCAGATAAAAACATTTGGTTTTTTGAGGACACATGCACCATTTGAGAACTGTGCTTTCTAAAAAAAAATTTGTAGCAATGTATTAATGTGCACACTTGCGAATTGTACGCATCATTCCCATTTGGGTCAATGTGCACAACTTGAGTGAATTCAGAATGTCCTATTTACAGAAATGCGCTTCAGGAACACTCAAAGCTTTAGCATTTGTCCTGAGATACTCAGCCCATCCGGCTGGCTGCTGCTTCAGCCCCTTTTTGCTCCACATAAAGAAATGAGAAAAAGAAGGGAATTGCAGGTTTGGCTGTAGAAGTGTTTGTTTAGCAAACACTTGTAAGAAATGAGCTTCTCCCAGAGTACGTGACAGGATCAACTCATGCTGCCTTTTAGATCAACTCATTTGCACCTTTCAGCAAAGACTCGAGGGGCCCCAAAGGTAAGTTTTAGACTTGGATCAAATGAACCCCCAAATCCATAGCATCTGTCATTGTTGTTATGTAAAACGAGAGTAAGCCAATTCATTCTGCTCCTCCTTTTTTTCCTCTTTGTCATCTTTCTTTTACAAGGCTTTTTTCCCTTACTGCCATGCATCTCAACTACTTTTTCCTCTGTGATGCTTGTCAAATAGTCATTCATGAATAAATAAATAAATAATTCTTCTTGGTGATGTGCCTGGAGGCCATTGGAGTAAAGGTATTACAAAATTCTAATTAATAGTAATTGAGCAGAGAGTTTCTACATCTAGATCACAGCCTAAATTATCTTAGTGACTATCCTGGTGGCATAGTTCCAGGTATTTGAGTTAGTCTGGTTTGGCTTTCAGGGAACAGAAATGATCATATTCACTTCTAATCTTAACAGCAGGGTTTATTAATAGCATGTCAACTACCCTGAGAACACTAATTCATGTGTATATGTGGAGAGAGAGAGAGAGAGAGAGAGAGAGAGAGAGAGAGAGAGAGAGAAATGCTTTCTACCTCATTGTCGCCCTTTGGATCCCAGTCTTTTTTCAGTTCTGGGAAACGAAGTCACACAGGTGAAAACCAAGAAATGGGCACTGTACTTAGTGAGTTCAGAATGCTCCAATACAGATAGGATCTTTCCATTTTTTGCACCAAGGTTAACTGAGTCTGAACCCTTTTATTTACCTATGACGAGAACACAGATACTGCTAAGTAAATAGAATATAAGTAAGTTAGAGAAGGGGGCACATGTGTTAGTTGTTGTTCATCCTTCATTCTCCAGGAGGACCAGTGACATCATGAGGGTCATCTCTAGAGGCTAACAACTTTACACAGCTCTGCTTCACTTAAATCCAATATGTGTTGGTAAAATTATTTTGACTCCTAGATCAAGTGACTCCTAGATGAAGTGAGTGGAACATTGGACTTGCAGTCAGAAAAACCTCATTTTGAATTTTTATTACTTGTGTTATCCTGGGAAAGTCACTTAACCTGTCTGGCTTCAGTTTCTACTGTAAAGCAAGGATATTAGTAGCACCTACCTCAGAGGGTTGTGATGATAACTGAGATGATATATGTAAAACCCTTAGGCTAACTATTATATTATTAGTTCTTTGATGTTAAGGGTTACTACCCAGAGATCCCTCAGTCTTTCTAACTGTTTCTATCTCCTTGTCCCTTCTCCTGGGAGAAGGGGCTCAGTATAACCAGCCAATATCACAATTTATTCCTGAACTTTCTCATAGTTTGGAATTCCTACCAGATAGCTTTCCTCCCTGGAGGTGGTTAGCAATTTCTGACATTCTCCTGGGGATGCTACATGACACAGTGGATAGAGTGCCAGATCTGAAGTTAGGAAGATCTGAGTTCAAATTCAGTCTCTGACATTGATTAGCTGTCTAACCCTGGACAAGTCACTTAACCCTGTTTGTCTCAGTTATTTCAGTAAAATGAGCTTTAGAAGGATATCACAAACCACTTCAGTTTGTTAAGAAAACTCCAAATGAGGTAATGAAGAGTTGGACATGACTAAAATGACTGAATGACAATAAAATATACACCTAAGTATAAGAACTAACTTGGTTATCTTTGACTTCTATATTTCACTTTGTACATCTCTGGAAGGTTTGTGAGCACCAAAGAAAGTGAATACTCCTACAATACACCCACTTCTTATTGAATCTTAAATTTAGATCCTCAGGGTTTGACTGCTGAATGTTTTCAACCACCAGGCAAACCACACTGGCTTTCAGGTTGCTGGTGTTGTCAGCCAGCAAATATCTGAATTAGCAGTTTTCTGGGTATAATATATTCCATTTGAAATATTCTTATAGATAATATTCAGTTTAAATATATACACATATGCATATAAATACAGACACATGTATACCATATATACATATATCTATATATATTTATACTGCATTCTTTAAATGGATAAATTGATATTAAAGATATAAGGTCCTGTCTCAACTGAGCTAGGGACTCCTCTCTGAAGGATAGCCCTCAGAGGCTATGTGTCACATACATACAAGTAGGGCAGTTGTGATTCCTAATTAGACTGAGAACGAACTTGGGGCTGATCTAAAAAAATATCCTTGGGAGGTTTTTTCTAAAATGTAATGTAATTTTTTATTGGTTTGAGATAAAGTTCTCCTGTTACCATTCTTTTCCTATTGAAATATCTTTGTACTATTTTTGTCTCTTTGTATTTATTTATTTGTCAATTAGGTGGTACAGTGCACAGAGTCCTAGGCCTGGATTCAGGAAGACCTGAGTTCAAATTTGGCCTCTGACACTAGCTGTGTGACTCTGGGAAAGTCACTTAACTCTGCTTGCCTCAGTTTTCTTATCTGTAAAATAAACTGGAGAAGAAAATGGCATACCACTCTGGGTTTTTTTGTTTTTGCCAAGAAAACCCCCAAAGGGGTCACAACTGAAAAATGACTGAACAATTGATTTATGTGTATATAATCACCACCTCTACCCCCCAGTAGAATGTAGTGAGCTCCTTGAGGGTAGCAACTTTTTGGAATCTCTGTACCTCTAGTGTCTAGCATATACCTCTGCACACTACAGAGCTTAAGAAATGTTTCTTGAATTGACATTATTCACTTTAGACCTGAATGCTGAAGGAGAAAGAATGCAACACAAACTAGGTACCAGGACAGTAGATTAAAAAACAAACAAAAGACAACTTTTTAGAAGTCAAATTTTCATCCCCATAGTATTTTACATTTGGTATTTAACATGGTAACTCCATGTATTTGTTGCTTGAAGGATTTATGGAGGAAGACAGAAGTACTGAACGATGATATTTTAGCACAGGTTGGCTAGAAACAACTCCATGCCTCCAGGGGAGATGTGAGACCTGAGGAAGGGGGAGGAGGAGACCAGGAGAAAGAAGGGGGAAGGGAAGAGAACAAGCATCTAAGAGTGGGAGGCACTATGCTAAGGGTGGTTTAAAATTTTAACTCATTCATTCCTCACAACAGGCAGATGCTTTTATGGTCCCCATTTTACAGTGAGGGAATTAAGGTAGATAGAAATCAAGTGACTTGTCCAGGGATAAGCTGGAATGATGAGGTTTGAATTCCAACTCCAGGTCCAACAACACTCTGTGCCAATCACTGCATTTAGGTGGCTTTAGTAGTCAGATACTGTGTCATGGAAAAACTTGTTGCGTCCATTACCCCTCCATTTTCATCTCACACTTAAAAAAAAAAAAAGTTTCTCTGCATTCTGTTTTTCCATTTCTTACATTAGATGCAATGGTATATTTTAAAGAAGATAGGCTTGTGGATTTTTTTCCCTTTACAAAAGTTCTGTTTTTGTATAGATAGCACTTCTAGGAGGCCAAAGGACTTGAGTTAATGTTTACAACACCGGGCAATAGTGAAAGATTGGTTGTAAATTGTTGAAGTAAAGCCTCACCACTTCCTCTTAATTGGGGTAGAGCTTGTGTGTATTACTGAAGTCTAAATCACAGAATATTTGTGATGAGGTGAGGCAGACAGGAGTGCTCAAGACAGATGGAGCAAGCAGGATTCAGGATGTGACCGGCCAGAAAAGTGACCGAAGAAGACTATACATTGCAGTCACCCACCATGGACTTACCTGCATGCTTTCACAAAACATCTCTAACTACCTGACGTTCCAGAACAACTCTCCCCCTCTCCCTTTCCTGTTCTTCTTGCTTATCTGTACACCTTCAGACTACCTGATGTCCCAGGCATTCTGGAGCTATGCTTGGCCATTCTCCCTTCTCCTGATCTCCTTCCCCCCATCTCATTGAGCTGTATATAGACCAGACCCTTAATCTGACTAATTGCTCTGCCTCCTATGGGAGCAGTCCTGCTGGGTGCATTACCCTGATAAATGCCCTTTAATTTGGAGATTAGACTGTCCCAGTGAATTCTTTCAGGACACTGGGATCCACTTGTCTGTTCTTCATCTTTTCTGGTGCACCCCAACATTTTGGGGTGCCTATGAAATCAATTCCCATCTATTCACCATCTGTATATGTACTTTTACTTTTTAAATATACATACAGAAACTGAAATTAACTGCTAAAATAGTATTTCCCCCCTCAAGAACTTATGTAACAAATAGATAGATTCACATTAGAATTGGAAGACACTTATATTATCTAGTCCAACTGCCTTCTCTTAGAAAAATTTCTACATAGGTGAAGTAATCTGAAGTCCTTGATAGGTGAAGTAACCATCTGTGTATGAACAATTAGTGTTTGGAAAGCCTCAAAATTTTTTCTGTTTTCTCTTAGATATTCCTTCATGCACTTTTCTTTTTTGACTTACTTTCCTTAATCCTATTTCACAATTAACACAAAAGTAAGCCATCTAATTTCAGATCATATACCAAATTCTAGTTACTGAAATCAGCAGAATAAGGTTTTCTTCAATAGAAGGAAACAGACTATATGGGAGAGTTGGTAGCTGGGAAACGCTTTGGACTTGGACATGAAATCCAATAGTTAATTGCACTGTGACTCTGGGCAAGTCATTTAGCTTCTCTGAGTCTTGTTTTCCTCATTTGTAAAAAAGATAATATCTGCCCTACCTTCCTCATGAGGAAGGTAAATTAGTAAAATGTAAATTATTTCTACCACTGATAGAAATGTTCACTGGACACGCATTTATTCAGTACCTCCTATGGTGGTAAGTATATACAGCACAAAAGGGGAAAAAAAAGTTGTTACCCTCATGGAGATTACATTCTACTTAGCGTACACAACACTTGCACTGAAAAGTGAGTAGTATAATTTGAATCGAGAGAGAGAACTAACAATTAGAGGGACCATGAAAAATTTCTGTTGCAGGTGGTACTTAGGTCATATCCTAAAGGAAGCTGAGAATCCATTAGAAATACTTAAACAATAATGAAAGGTATTAAGTGTAAAGAGAGGCATAGTATACATTTGGGTAAGGAATAGGTAAATCTAAATGTCCACTAGAAGATCTTTCCCACTCAAATATTATGTCCTTTTTTACACTTTAAAGAAAATTTTATTCTTTTCATGCATTCCCCATAGTCTGTTCATGACAGGTATTACATATAAATATACGCATATACATATACATATATATATGTATACACACATACATATGCACATACACACATATATCTCTATATCATATCCCCTCTATTAAATTACACATTCTATCTGGACAATAATTCCCTCAGTACCTAATAAAGGGCTTTAATTATATCACCTTAGAAATGGGTATTGAATAAATAAATGAATCTAAAAGTAACTTTTAATACCCATTGATATGAGGGGATAGAGACCCTACTGCATTTACAGAGTGAATTATGGAAGATGACATTTTTTGGTACATACTTATGTCCCTTTATCAGAAAAAGACAAGAATAGATAGCAGAAATGTACATCTTACTCATCTTTGTGGCTTTCCCTACTCCTATCTCTAATACATTTCCTTTCCCATAGTAAGTACTCAATATTTTTTATGGAATGTCTCAAGTCAAGTGATTGCAGTTGAAAAGAATATTAAAATGGAAGGTGTAGAAGGTTAGGGAGCAAGAATGGGGATAGTCTTTGTTAGCTTCCAAGAAGAGCTAGGTGACTTTGCCTAGCATCTTAAGAGGAGAGAGGGAAAGAGAAACAAAAGAGGGGAGAAATGGGAAGAAAATCTTAGGGAACTAAAAGACAAAGGAATAATCTAAGAAAAAAAAAAAAAAGCCAAAAGAAAGAAAAAACAGTCTTTCTAAACTTGGCCTGAAAGGGAAGGTTGAAGTCCCAACGACTAGAAATTCCCTATTTCTGAGCCAAAAGGCAAAAGAGGGGGAAAACACCAAAACAAAAACCAAAAACTTCCATTGTTCAAACAAAATGGGTCCTTGAAGAGCAATCCATTGAAATGTAGCTAAATTAAGAATGTAAAGCTATCATAACCATAATTACTGTCCAGCAAAAAATCCTGAGGGGTTGGGGGGAAGGAGTAGAATATTGTCAGGGCTTGGCAGGTTGACCAATTGGAAACAGGCTAGAGCCCACATTTGGCCTCATTAAGTTATTTCATGCATGTTGGTCAGTTAACCCCTTGTAAAGATAGGATTGTATATTTACAATTAGATACGACATCTAATATTAGAGGTCATCTAACCTTAGCCCTGCATTTTACAGAGCAGGAAATTAACCCTAACAAAGTAAAATGATTTACCCAAGATCATAGCAGTAGTAAATGGCAGAGGCAGAATCTAAAGCCAAGAACTCTGCCTCCCCATCAAGCCCTCTGCTCCACTACTGTGCTTTAGTGGAGGACTAAGATTCTGTGGAGTTCCTTGGAGGAGGGTGTTTTCTATTGTTTCCCCCGCATCTAACCTTCTGGAGATGACTGGTGAGTGGGGGCCAAGAGCTAAAGTATCCTACCAAAATTATTAATTATTCCAGCATAGGGGACAGGAAATGATTGATTTTGTACCCTTGGAAGTACTGTATATAGCTGTTTAGTCATTTGTAAATATCGCAGTTAACGTTCAACAACAGGTTAATGTTATAGCATTAGCCTGAGGGGCTAGCTGACATTCCGTGTAAATTAAGACATCAGAAAACACCTGCTCGAGGTATAAATGCATCAAATTAAACATTTGACTCTAGGACTTAAGTGCTTAGTCCTGAATTTTTTTTATTTGGTTTACATTGAACATTAGTTCTATAGTAAAGTCTATAACAAAAACTAAAATAAAACCTCTCTAGGAAAGCATCCTAGTCTCAAAATAAGTAAGAATACAAACACCAGAATGTTAGAGATGAAAGAAACCCAAGAGATCCTCTAAGCCAACGTCCTTTCTTTGCATATGAGGATCTTGGTAGCACAGTGGTACTATGGCTAGAGCATCTGGCTGAGAGTTAGGAACACTTAAATTCAAATTCAACCTCAGACACTTAGCAATGTGGCCTTTGGCAAGTCACTTAAGTGGTGTCTGCCTTAGCATCTTCAACTGTAAAAAGGTGGTAATAATAGCACATAGCAGCATCACATTAATAATAATACTAATTATGATTATTATTATTAATGAAGTCAAACCAGCTAACATTTACTAAGCACTTATATTTCAGGCACTGTGCTAGCAATAATAGTGCACATAGTGCACTATGCACTAGACTTCCAGTTCAGTCCATTTCTCATGGTATCACTTAAGGGATTTAAGTGTGAAAAAGCGATCTTGTGAAGTTCAGTACATTTTGTCATCAGATATACAGTCAGCGAAAGGCGATTCAAGTGCCATTTGTTAACTTAATTTAAAAAAATTTATCCCGTTAGAGCTCTCAGTGGGAAAACTCCCTCTACCAGAATATCAGTGACTGCTCTGAAATTGAACAGCCTTGAAGAGTTGCCTGGGAACATAAAGGTTAAGTGAGTTGCCTAGGGTTACTTAGTCAGTATGTGTTCATGGAAGGACTCGAGCCTAGGCTGTCTTGACCCCAGGCCTTTGACCCCAGCCCCTATGCCAGACTGCCTCTTCAATTAATAATATACATATATACGTAATATTCTAAAACATATGCACATATATCTGTATGTATAGTACATATAAATATAAAATATTAATTTTCTTTTTCTGTGGAAAAGATGATGAATATATCATTAACCATGGAGTCAAGAAGACCTGAGTTTTAAGTTGACCATTAGAGAGTTTCACTTGTCAGAGCCCCAAGACATTTCCATAACTAAGCTGCAGGGGAGTTACATATTTGCATCTTTTCAGGGAATTTTTTACCCCAGGAATTATCTTCATAATCATAAGCCTAGACTTCTACATCCTAAAAAAAAGTCTTTAAATTTCGGTCAGTTCATGGTAGATCAGACCTGAATCATAAGTTTTTCAGATTTGTCAAAAATTACCATAAACTCCTCAAGGGGAAAGAAATTGCATTTCCTTATTTTGATAGAGGTTTTGAGGAAGTGTCACAGCATTTGACCTTGGTAGTAGCTCTCAGGGAATGGTGATCTTGTTTTGGGGGGTGCGGGGAGGCTATCAGGGCAGACGACAACAGGAGTCATCTGAGGGTAATTGCTAGGGTAGAAAAGAAGGGGAAAGTTGATACCAATTAGATCCAGCATTACAGCAGATCCAAGTCTAGAAGGTCAACCTTGGACAGTCCTTGGACAGTCATAGCATGTCTTTTTATTTTGTACAGATTTATCAAAGTAGCAAAGGGGGAAAAAGAAAGAGTGGGGAGGAAGGAGAAAAATAGGCTAAAGGTACTAAACTAAAGTTACATCTCCATGTAACTGTGTTGAATCAAAGGAAAGAACCAGCTTTGGGTACTCTAAAGTGAGCAGATGTTTCTGGTTAATTCAGTTGCCCTGATCAAGCGATTAAGGGAATTAAATGTGGCCCATCACATTATGCTGAGTATCCTTACACCCACTCTTGTTTAGAAGCACAATGCTGCTTACAGTTGAAGAGTTATCATTGAAAAACAGGCTGAAAAACAAGCCTTATCAATCCCAGATGTGACTTTTAACCTTATCCCCTAAACAAATACATTTTTAATACAATAATTGTGTAATAACTAAATTGGATTGTTAAAAAAAAATCTTGCAGGAAATTGTCATTAGTTCTGCTTTGTGAGTTAGCTAGCCAGCATGAGTTTTATTAAAAGGTGATTTAAAATAAATAAATATTATACAAATCAGCTGTGTTCCATCTTGGTTTTCTACATTGTGATCTACTGTAAAATAAAATCTTACGAAGTTGGTTAAGATATTTACCATTTTGGGCCTAATATGTTGGCAGATTTAATCCTTATTTGTTATAGCAATAGTTTTTAAACTATTAACTATTAGATATAATGAAACTATCAAGAAAATAATTCTCTTAGCAAAAGCAAATATTTAAAATTCCCTTTGGTTTAAATCAGAGGAAACAGCTATTTCCATAACAAAATTTCAGTGAAAGTTTCAGTGATATATTTGTTAGGATAAATACTTTTTGAAAAACAACTTTTATCTTTGTAAAGTACACATTTCATTATGGCATTCCTAAAAGCCTATTTTTTTAGATATATCTTATATAGCCATTTCAGGATTATTGGACAGTTTTATATCCCCATTTGTGAGATTATTTTAAAAAAAAATTGTCTTGGGAAAATTGCTTAGAAATGACTATTGCCAAATATATAATTTCAGTAAAATATTTATAAATGTTTATTTTTTCCTCATGCTATTTCTAAGTGATTGAAAATGTTTATATAATCACTGGAAGCATTGAGCATCATCCTGCCTTTTCAAGTTGTGAAGATAAATATAATCTAGCAAGGATAAGATAAAAGATTAGGTTTTTTGGGTTTTCTTCCTCTTGACTTGCCTTTGTTATTCAGTTATTTTTTTCAGTTGTGTCCAACTCTTTGTGACCCTATTTGGGGTTTTCTTGGCAAAAATAATGACGTGATTTGCCATTTCATTCTCCAGATCATTTTTACAGATGACCAGACTGAGGCAGGGTTAAGTGACTTACTCAGGCTCACATAGCTAGCAAATATCTAAAGCTGGGTTTAAGCTCAGGTTAGCCTAACTCTGGCCCAGTGTTCTACCGCTGCACTACCTAGTTGCCCCTTTGACTAGCCTAGTCTTTCCTTTTTATGAGTATCCTATGCCATCACTTTATGACGCTGAGGAGCCAGTGCACGAACACCTCTCATTTCTCTCATCCCAATTCACATTAACCATTCTTGCTTTGGAAGAATCTCAAAGGAACATAGGCCTGAATTAGCATACAGGTGTTAAACAGACAAGAATCATATCTCTGGCCACCAGCCCATCCCCAAAGAATCATTAATGTCCATAGTTAATCATATTGACCAATAATTTCTGATGACATTCCATTTGATTTATATCTTCCTACAAGTGTGTTAGAAAGGATAGTGGACCAAATGCAAAAGAATTACTGATATGAGATTAAGATGAAAAATTGATTTGTGCATTTTTAGCAAGCAACATTTTTTAAAGCTCTTAGTTGAATAGAAGATTGATAAACTTACATGAGTTCCTGTCTGATAAAACTTAAGTCTTGAAGTCAGAGTAGATCTATTTATCTATAACCAAGCACCCTGTCCTGCTTCGTTACTTTTTTTAGGAATAGAAAGAAAACGCTTTGTTTCTTCTTATTGTCATCACTCACTTTAATGAGGGACAAGAAAGGTTACCCCTGTGAGAAGTGAGTTGCTTTCATCCACTCTGAAATCCACCTGCTCACTATCTAATGAGAACGAAGATTTGGTGGTACCATGATCCTTTGAGGTGATTGCTGATAAATGTTCAGTTGAAACAACTGTCAGCAAGTGTTTTAATGGCTCAGATTCAGATACTTCTCATTGTGCACTTAAGGAAAAGTTGCCAGGATATTTTATCTGACTGGATACTACCAGGTTATCAGTCCCCTAAGTTACATGTTGTGAAAGTTTTTGATTAATTTCTTTTTCTTTTGAAAAGTTTTTATTTTGAACATCATAGACTGGGGATTCAGACTAAAAATGTCGTGATGATTCGAATTATTTACCAAAAAAGAGCAATTTGGTGTGAAATTCTACCACTGAAGTCCTCTTCCAGTGCTTCATGATGGTGTGGAGATTAATTATGCTGGGTGCTTGAAGCCTCTAACAGTAGAACATAAGCTCTGGCAAGCCCCACCAAGCTGGATGAGCTTCAAGTACAGGCCCAGTGACAGACTGTAAATCTGTCATCTGAGGACCAGACTAGTTAAATTCAGGAAGATTCGTTACCAGATTGGCCACCAGGTGATGAAATTTTTAGCCACTAGTAATTCATGAATCTGTCTACTAAGATGCAAACGGGGTTGCACACTTCATTGGCAGAGGGAATCAGCATCAGTAGAGAAGTACTCATAGAGCTGGAAGTCAGAACCTTAAGGCTTTGATATCGTAAGGTAAAATCGCTATAGAATTTATATTGCATCTGCCTTCATTTTCGGTTTCAATTTTGCAAAACATTCCTGAAAATCATAACAAATAAGACTGCTAATTTCAGAGCTATTTGGGTCATCAGGAATGAGCATAGACTTGTAGCAATTAGTGGTGCAACTCACCTATTTTTAAAATGAGATGTTTAGAAACTGATTCAAGAAAATCTTATTAGGAAATTTCAAGGAGCAACTATCTTTTTCCTTGATTGGTACTTATGGCATATTCTTCTACTGTTTTCAGATCTACTTAATTTTTCTGATTATCAAAACTTCACATTGGATAATTTCTCATTTCAGCTGTTTTATATTTATTCCCTCATTCATGTCTGCATATGAGAACTATGTGCAATATATTCCTTTAAGATGCTTAACACTGTCAGTAAGATATATTCTCAGTTATAATATGGGCAAGTGGAAGAATAAGTATATAAAGACAGTCAATCACCTTTCTCTAATATAAAATAAACTTTTTTGTGGAAGAGAAGAATTGTTCAGGCTCATTTCCCATGAATAATTTATCATAGTTTTGATCATCATTTCAGGAGTAAAATAAATTATATTTTACTGTTTAGTGTGTGGAAGGTCGAGGATATACTCATAATATAGTCTATTCTGTATCTTTAAACAATAGTACTAATTTTCAGGATTCCTTTTCACCTAATAGCTTCTGGGATTACTTGTTATTAATTCACTGGATAGAATAGTATCTCTCATTTATAGTGAAGGTTGTATTTATGATGATTTTAATACATTTCCTTAGCTAGTAATGAAGTGTGTGTGTGTGTATGTATCACAGCTTTTAAATAACCTGTGACATTAGATATGAGAGAAAGGAGGGACACTGAAAAGAAATTCTTTAGGAAAAGAATTTGAATTAGTCCTCAGAAAGATTTGAAGTCAGGTCCTTCTGACTCCAGGACCTGCATCCTATCCACTGCACCAGCTTGTTGCCCTATCACCTTATTATCAGTAGTTATTTTTTTTTAAAAATAACAAAAATAAACAAACAAAAACAATAATAAACTCATTTACCTAAAAGGAAGAAAGGGGTAAATAATCTCAGCATATATAGTAAACAGGTCAATAATCTACAGAAAGCAAGCAAACAGAAACCACTTCAGCAAGCAGTGGTAAGGGTGGATAACAGGCACCTGGAGTTGAATTTGTCAAACATAAGTCAAATATATCCCTAAGTGATTGCCTGTGGATAGAGCCTATGAAACATGTTAAGATTCAAACATGGAATCTAAAGGCTGTCATGGGTGACACCCAGATAAACTCAGCCTGCAAGATGTTGACAAGTGTCAAGGAAAGGATTGAGTCTTATGGCTTATTTGTGGAAACAGGGACTTGAGAGGTCAATTCAGACTAGGTCATTGCTACTGTGTTCGTCCTCTGTGTTCAAAAAATGATGACATGACTTGCACTTGACTTTGTTTTGAGTGAGGCAGGGCTGTGCAAGGTCACCAGCCTCACTTCCCCTCCTGGACCATCTGGATCCAGTGGCCAGATATTCATCAGGATGACTGGAGAAGGCACAGGATGCACTAGGAGACCTGGCTATGAGAATTTATATAGGTGTTGTCTTTATGTTGCAACTTAGTAATCAATGAAATCATGCAAGGAAAAGGTAGAAACTTTGCAACGCTTAACAGTAGGTTGTAGAAATGTAGCACCTTTTGAATATCTAGTAAGATATGACCTGCTGGATAGAATGCTACATTAGAAACGCAGTCTTTCATGATCTGACAGGTGACATATGCCTATACTACAACTAATAAACTTTACTGGAACTAAACCATTATCACAGAAAGAACTGTTGTCCACAAATAACAATGATCCATAAAAACTTGCAAACATTGTTTTTTAATGGGTGTTGCCCTATCACATACTCATCTCATGACATACTCATTACAGGATGAAAAGCTTTCAATATATATAGACCTAGCAGAGGAGATTACAATCAAATGGGAATAGAATAGGGTACCTATCATCCCCTCCTAGTGTGGTTGTACTAAAGATGCTTTCACTAATCTTACAGAAGATGTTTGCATCTTAACACCATTTTTCATTTATTAACATATTTTGTCTTTACATTGCCTATATGTCTCTTGTATCCTTTTCTCCCTCTTTTCAGAGGATTGTGCCCTAGAATAAATGTTTTCAGAGGAAGAAGGGAAAGAAAATATCAGAAAAATTGGTCAATATAGGAAAAAAAATCTGATGACATATGTGATGTTCCACATTTGTGGACACCCTGTCTCTGTGAAGGAACACAGAGAGGTGCCTTTTATTTCTCCTTTGGGGCCAAATTTGTTCTTTGTAATTTTGCACCATTAATTTTTTTTATTTATAGTTGTTTCTGTTTACATTATAGTCACCGTGTGTGTAAATAATTTTTTGTTCCACTTCACATTTCATCAGTTAATAAGTCAATGCTTTTCTGTATTCACATTGATCATTTCTTACAGCACATTTATATCTGTTATTACATTTATTATAAAAAAAATTCTGTTTAATTCATCCATGTGCCACAATTTCTTCAGTCTTCCCCAGTCAATTGGCATTTACTTTCTTTCCAATTCTTTGCTACCCCAATAAGGGCTTCTGGAAATATTTAGGCATGTATGGAACCTTTCTTTTTAGTCATTGGCCTCCCTACGGTATGTGCCTAGGATCCTAATACTTTTATTCAGCTACAAAAAGGGAATTATTTTTATTTATCTGTGCAGTGGTTCACAGAACATTAAATACAAAAATATAATTTCAGGATAACAGCAGTTTTTAACCATCATTTCTATTTGAACCCCGTCTAGGGGGAAGTAATATTTTCATATATCTTATTTGATTTTCACAACTTCCCAGACATCACATACTACCTCATATTGATGGTTGTGTCACAACCATGCTAACCTCAATTTAAGATGACAGGGATTATTATCCTTTTCCTTCTTTCTTTCTTTCCTTCTTTCTTTCCTTCTTTCCTTCCTTCTTTCTTTCTTTCTTTCCTTCTTTCTTTCCTCCTTCCTTTCCTTCCTTCTTTCTTTCTTTCTTTCTTTCTTTCTTTCTTTCTTTCTTTCTTTCTTTCTTTCTTTCTTTCTTTCTTTCTTTCTTTCTTTCTTTCTTTCTTTCTTTCTTTCTAGAAATGAAGAAACTGCTGTTTAGGGTGGCACTTATTTAAACTCACATGTATAGTAACCGGCAGAGCCAGGGAGAACTAGTCCTCTGACTTCTCTTCTAGTTCTCTTCCTTCCATAAATGTTGCATGAAATAATTAGGATCATAGCCTCTGAGCTCGAAGGATCTTAAGAGTCATCTAGTCCAAACCATTCATTTATCTTTTCTTTTTTTAAGTTTCAATTTTTATTTTCAACTTAAGTACAGAATAAGAAAAGAAAAGAAAAATCTTTGTGCACACAGCAGAACATAAGAGGATTCAAGAGAAAGCAATAAATTTCCATTTCAAGAAAACGTATATGATAAATACTGTACATTGTTTTCAAAGCTGTCCAGCTTTTCTTTGCTTTCTTGTAGGTTTTCTTTTGTTCACTGCTGTTCATTTTTTACTTTGTTTTTCACCCTTTCTCCCTGCCCTCAAAGAAGACTATCATTAAGTGTGGAAATACACATACACATATGTATACATGTATATGTATATTTGTATATACATATATACACACACAAATATACATACACATGGATAAACACATATTCATACACATATTTGTAAGACTGTACTATGCTCATTTCTACTTGTCATCTGTTTCTCTGAAGGTGGATGGCATCTTTTGTAAGTCTGTGTTTCCATATTTTCAGCTCATCATCACCACAGCAATATTCCAACCCAATCCCATTCTGCCCGAGAGATTGTCTATGAAAGTTTTTTTCCCCTAGTTTTCTGCGTTCCTTTTATTCTTGGCTCCATAGGTTTTATTTACACAAAGAAATTCTTAATTTAAAATAATAAAAACTATTCATTTTCCACTTCAACAATGCTCTTACCTTATAATATGGTTTGTCTGATATTACTGGATCTGCTTCCTGTACATCTTTTTCCCCCTGGTTACTTTGAAGTTCCTGACCTTTTGTTCTTCTAAATGAACTTCATTATGGCTTTTTCTATCTCAGTAAGATAATTGTTTTTTGTAATTTAATTGGAATGGAATTACACAGATAAGTTAGGTTAAAATTGTCATTTAAAAATTATATTGGTTTTACCTACCCATGAACAATAAATAGTACTTCAATCATTTAGATAATTTTGTATAAAAAGCATTTTATATTTATATTCATATACTTCTTGTGTGTGTTTTGGCAGATTTACTCTCAGGTATTTTATACTGTCTAGTTATTTTAAATGGTCTAAAACAATATTGAATAATATGGCCGACAGTGTATTTTCCTTATTTTTCTCTTTTGATTAAATCTATTTTAGCTTTAATTTTGTCTGAAATCATGATTACCACCCCTGTTTTTTACACAATAAATTCTACTCCTGATCTTTATGTTTGTGCGTATCTCTCATTTTTATAGCATTTCCTGAAAGCAACATATTGTTGAATTCAAATTTTTAATCTGCTATCAGTTTCCATTTTATTGGTTAATTCATCTCATTCACAACTTTAATTATTTGTTGCATATTTTCCTCCTTCCTATTTTTCCTCACTATCCTTCTCACTGTATTCCTATTCCTCCTCACTTCTCTGCTTTACTTCTACCTAATTTGCCTTCCTATTCATTAACTCACAGACCTCTCTCAACAATCCCTCCTTCCCCCTTCCCCACTCTATCCCTTTGCCCTCTTATTTCCTTCTGAATTTAGAAGACATTTGTACTTTTTTAGATATATGTATTGTTCCCTTTTTTAACACATTCTCAGTGAGAGTAAGGTTTTTGCATAACCTGCCCTCCCCCTTACTAACTTCTTCTGTTTCTGTTTTACCTTTTATGGCCTTATTTGTATGAGATAATCACTCCTTTTTCTCTTCCTATACAATTTTTTTTTAGAATCACCTCATCATACTCAGTTTAGCCCAAGCCTTTCTTTCAAACTACCCAAATAAAAGTGACAGTACTAATAGAACTGAAAATATTTCCATGTGAAAGAAATAAATTATTTTACCTTATTGGGTCCTTTATAATTGGTTCTTAATATATACTTTATATTTCTACTGGATGTTTTATATTGAATTTTCCCTTAAGTTCTACTGTTTTGCTTTTGTCACAAATACCTGAAAGTCTTTCAGTTCATTAAATGTTCATTTTTTTTTTTTTTATTCAGGGGGTACTTAACTTTGCTGGGTAAGTTACCCTTGGTCATAACCACAGCTCTTTTGCTCTATGAAATATAGTATTCTAAGACCCAAGGTCCTTCAGTAGTAGCTGCTAGGAGTTGTCTAATCTTTACTGCAGTTCCATGATATTTAATGTTTTTTATTGCTTCCAGGTTTTTCTCCTTAACCTGGGAACTTTGAAACTTGGCTATGATACTCCTGTAAAATTTTCTCCTGGGATCTCTTTCAGGTGGTGAATGGTGGACCTTTTTCCATTTCAGCTTTGCTTTCTTGTTCTAGGACTTTAGAGCAGTTTTCCATGATAATTTCTTGAAATATTGTATCAGGATCCTTCTTGACTATTTCTATATAATTTCTTGATCTCTTCTCCATATCAGTTGTGGGGTTTTTTTTTTTGTGATGAGATGTTTCATATTCTCTTCTTTTGTTTCCTTCTTTTGATCTTGTTTTATTATTTCTTTATGTCTTAGAATATCATTTCTTCCCTTGCCCAGTTCTAGTTTTCAAGGAATTATTTTCTTCCTTAAGTTTTTGGTTCTCTATTTCAGGTTGGTTGACTTTCTTTTCATAATTTTCTTGATTTTCTCTGATTGCTCTTATTTTTTTCCAAATTTTTCCTCATTCTCTCTTATTTGATTTTAAGATCCTTTTAAAGTTCTTCTATGAAATCTATTTGTGCTTGGGACTATTTGACATTTTTCGTTGAAAAAGGAATGGCTTTTTTTTTAGTTCCATTATCTTCCTCTGAATATAAACCCAGATCTTCTCTATCCCTATAGAAGCTATCTCTGATTGGGTTCTTTCCCCATTGCTTGTGCTTATTTATTTATTTTTTGCAGCTGTTAGTATGATCAAGGTATAGTCCCAAAATGTGGGCAAGAATGCCCCAAGCCTCAGGTTCTTCTTACTGTTATTTTCTCAGGTCTGTCCTGGGACTCAACCTTGGATTCTTCTCCTCTTTCTTAAGACACAGCTAGAATCCCTGATCATACTGTCACACAGATGATCTTATTCCCTTTATTGCCTTTAGTGGTTGCAAACTACAGCTGTCCTCACTGCCCTGGAAATGAAAGCGGGAACTCTGCTCTCCTGTAAGTGCCCACAGCTGCCTCTCTGCTACTACACTCACCAGGTGTGTGTTAGCTTCTCCCTGGCAGCAGCAGCCCAAGCTGGGATGCCTGTGGTCAGCACAGCTGTGCTTGGCATCCCTTTCAAACTTCTCCTCAGCTGTCAGATCCCCACACTGTCACCTCCAAATCCCAGCTGCTCCTACAGCTTGTCATTTGTTGATCCTGAAGAGTTGTCCTGGAAGTGTTTGCTCTTCGCTCAGGCCAAACCTCTGCTTCTGGAAGTCAGGCCTTTCCCATGGTCTTCTTAGGTGGTATTAGGAGGACAGCTGCTTTACCTGACTTTTGTTTATTTCTGGTGCTCTACATTCTCTCTGAGGCAATGTTCTGTTATTTTTCTGTGCAGTAAACTTGAAGACCACAAAGTTTTCTGACCTACTCTACCATCTTCCCAGAATTCTTTCCAGTCATTTTTCAAATGAAGAAACTTAGACCCATAAAGGTTAAGTGGCTTGCTTGATGTCACACAGGTAGTGTAGCAGAACTGAGATTTAAACTAAAGTCCTCTGACTTTAAATCTAAATGGATTCTTCCTACTTTTTCATGCTGTTCCTAGGACTAAAACAAAATACTGAAGTAGTATAGAAGGAGGCAGCCAGGTGGTGCAGTGGATAGAGTGCCATGCCTAGAGGCAGAAAAACTCATCTTTCTGAATTCAAATGCTACCTCCGACTTTTACTGTGTGACCCTGGGCAAGTCACTTAACCCTGTTTGCTTCAGTTCCTCATCTGTAAAATAAACTGGAGAAGGATATGGCAAACTACCCCTATATAATTTTTTTTATGAAAATCCCAAAAGGGGTCATGAAGAGTTGGACACAACTGAATAACAACAAATACAGAAAACATTTTAGATTAACATTTTAGAACATTATTTAAAAAGTGTTTAATTTCCTATTATTTTGTGGCATAAATAGTACATGTAATGTGCGGTGATTCATAAAGTCTACATGTTGCTCTCTTGTTCCTAATGTTACACGGATGTCTTCTAAACTTGTTTGGTTTCTTTTGTTTAAAAAAAAAAGTCTTAGAAAATTAGTTTTTTCTCTGAATACTAAAATGGCAGCATACATTATACCATATGCTTGTCTTTTAAACTTGGCAGATTTCTGTTTTTGCATCTAATCGTGGATAAGGTATCTTCTTTGCTTTCAGCAAACCTGATATGTGTTACCCATGTGTGCTTTACTTCCTCATAGACATATTCTTGTAGTTGTTGCTCCTCTCTACTTTTTACAAACATAACAAAGTTCTTGTACTGCATATTCTGTCTCCTATAAATGTAATTCTATTTTATTTGCACTGAAACAGTAATTGTATAACAATAAAAATCCGCACTCCAGTTCTTTCTTGCCTCCATTTGTATCACTCATTCACAATTCCTTTTCTCTTAAGTGAAGGTTGGCGCTTTTGTTAGTATCATCTATTGTGTACTTGTGTATAGAGTAGGGTTAATAACGAAGATAGAGAAGATGTCACTGATCTTAACAATTGAATTATAAATAATTAAACATCTAAATGGTGAAATGTAGTCAACAAATGAAGACCATATTAATCCAACAAACTTATCAATGAGTCCGCTGTTCATATAGATAGTACATTACTAGTACTCAAATCAAGAGGAGGCCCAGAATAGAGAAATGGATAAATAAGGGGAATTCAGTGATGAAATCAGAGCTTCACAGGATCGCTGAGCTACAAAGGACCTCAGGGACCATCTGGTCAGCCTGTGCTTGACCCCCTAAAATAGAGCTATCAAATGGTCATCCAGCTTTTGGTTAAAAAAAAAAGTGATGGGCATCCTAGCTTCAGAGTTGGAACCCACTACTTCCCAGTGACAATGTATTCATTTAAAAAATCAATTAGCTGTTAGGAAATATATTTTTTCCTTTATATCAAACCTAAATGTACCCTCTATAACTGTATAGGATTCTAGATTATTGAGGTGGAAGGGACTTTAGAAGCCATAGAGTGCAACCTCTTCATTTTACAAATAAGGAACTGGGACCCCAAGAGAGTAAGTGACTTGCCCAAGGTCATACAGGTAATAAGTAGCAGAGACTGAATTTAAATGGCTCCTTTGGCTCCAAATTCTGTTTTCCTTCCCCTATACCACCACTTCTAGCTCCCCTGTGGTGCTGTTCCTCAGGATAATTTCATAGATGGAAGGCCCGAGTTTGAATTTTGGTTCTACTACTTCCTGGCTTCCTCATCTGCAAAACTGGGATATATCCATTGTACTTCCTGTTTCAAAGGGTAGTGAAGAGGATAAAATGTCATGAGGCAAAAGCATTTTGTAACCACAGAGTGTCGTATACATACAAAGGTCCTTTTTCTTTTTCATTTCAAGTCAAATATCTTTGATAGAGATTTTCTCCTTTAGATTATAAGCTTCTTAATGATGGGGACTGGCTTATTTTTTATTAATTGTACCCCCAGCACTTAGCACATTGCTTGGCATGAAGTAGGGGCTTAATAAAGGCTTATTAGATTGAATTGAAAATGTCTGTAACCTTCACTGTGAACCATTTTTTGATAGTTGGCCACACTCTATAGACCTTGAAATGTGTGTAGGCTACTCTGTTATGGCATCATAAGATTAAACAAAAGCACTCCTCCCCTTATTGTGGCATGCTAATATGGCCTCTGGGGCTTATTACCAGTTTACCCTTTTAAACATTTCATCTCCACTCTGAGAATCTGAGCTTCTATCACTTCAGTGACTGAGAGATGAGGGAAAATAACCCTATTGTTCTGCACTACTGGGTTCAGTTCAAGGACAATAACGGGAATCCTGTCGCACCCTGGCCACAGAAATCTCATCAGCAATTTCCAGATCACTCTGTGTGGGCCTCCCCCCTCCCTTTTTTTTTGATGCATGGCATTCTGAAGTAGTTAAAAAGAAATGGAGGATATTAATATACGTTAGTAATTTGATTTGAATTATTCTTAGCTTAATAAGTGAAGACTATTACCCACATTATATCTGTTACAGATGAGAGAGCTGCACACATGGATGAATGTAATCCATTTATTGGTTTGTGTGGACATAAACCTCCAGAGAGCATTTGAAAGTTGCATAATCTGCCAGAATACTAGATGTGGTATTTAGAGCTGTTTAAGAGTATGCATAATAGTTTTCGAGAAGGATACCTATTTGGATTTTATGTTGTTGATCTGAATGGGTTTACTGTCTGATTCATTATTCATTCATACTGCTGCACCTAGAACCTCTGTGCTTTCTGGGAAAGCAGGTATAAGCTCCCTGAAGTAAATGTACCTTTAAAAATATCCATGTTATTTCCAAGAATTAGCTTACTTGTAAGCAGTATATTTAGTACTAGAACTATAAAACTAAAATCTGTTCAAGTTATCAGGGGCATTACAGGTCATTCAGTTCAATCTCTTCATTTTACAGATAGGCATATTGAGCACAAGAAGGTTAAGTGATTTGCCAAAGATACCACAGTTTAGCATGTGGCAGAGTTGAGAATAGAACTTAATTCTCCTTACTCCAAACCCAGGGATCTTTCTTCTATATCCTTGTTAGTAAATAGATACTTTTCTCTAGAAAATGCTAGACATATGTGATAATATCCGCAGTAGGGAAAACATTTTTTTTAAAGGCATGAATTGTCTTTCTGTTAGCATTGGAATTCCCAAAGCTGAGTGTTTTAAGCCATCTTACTTTTACTCCCTACTTCTAATGTCATTAGTAATTGAAATTTTACATTTTGAAATTATTTACATTTCATTAACATTGTATTTCAAAATAGGTATCTCAGCTCAGCTATATTTTGATTGAGTTGGAGAATGTACTAACATGATCCAATTTGATTGTAAGGTTAAAATCAAACATTTTACTTTGAGAAGAGTACTACATGAATATAATACATATTTTTACTGAATGTTCTTTCCTGTAGCTTTTGATCACGACTGTAAGAGACCCTAGAAGTAACACTGAGATTGTAATAATTTCAGGGTGGCCAAATCTTTAATGAGGAAACTATGTCTGCCACCTGCTCCTGAAATTATACCTTAAAGAGATGTTTGAGGCACTTAGAGGTATTTATCCAGGTTCTCTCAGCTAACATATGTCAAAAAGCAGAGCTTAAACCTAAGTCTTGCTGACTTAGTGGACAGCTCCCTATCTACTACATTGCATTGCCTCTGTAATGAATGATATCCCTTTAAAAATGGAATGCCTTTGTTAATGTTGACTGAAGAATATTAATTTTGTGACATGCATATGTGAAGTTCATAGGAATATATATACATATATAATACTGCTTCACTTTCCCCCCTAAATCAAAGAGTAGTTTAATTACATTATGGTATAATGTCTTTGCCACCTTGTGCTCTCTCATTGAGAATAATAAATACACAACATGTTCATGAAATATGTGCATTTTATAGTTGAAAAAAATGCTGGACTTGGAAATAGGAAAATCTGGGTTAAAATTGTAACCCAGGCATTTACTAGTTTTGCTAGCCCCAAGCAAGTCACTTAACCTTGCTAAACCTCTCCATTTTCTCATTTGTATCTGGGGTTAATACCTTTAGTACCCCACACAGGTTTGTTGTGAAACTCAAGTGAGGTGATATATGTGAAGCACTTCCCAAACCTTACATTACTATAGAAGTGGAGGAGGAGGGCATTACCACTGTGTCTAATAAAGTATCTAATAAATAGGAAAGGAAGAAGTGTGTAGATCTCAAGCCTCCCCCTTTATGGTACTCTGCACTCCAAATGCTCTTCAAACACAGAAAGCATTGGCCATGTTTTCATCAGTTCTAAACATGATTTTTGGAGAAGGACAATAATGCACTGAATGAGCTACTTGAAGTGGAGCCCACTGGCAGTTCCTTAAGATTATTCAACATTTTGGTGATAATAAGTGGTTATATCTAAAATCCCAGTAAAGCCCTTGGTAAGTAATAGAACAGATGGCACTTTACAGAACTTCTGTCTTTGGAAGGAAACCACAGAAATAGGAGCCTCTACTTTATTTGGATCTGAAGGGTCTTCAAGGACTGTTGGTAGGATGCCATGTCAAAATTTCTGTAGCCTACTAAAATCCTACTTTATCCTATAAATTTTATAATTGGGAGAATATATGGTTGGATAAGAATTACATTTATTATCAGTGTAAAACTCCATAAACGTTTTTTTTTTCTGTTCTATTATTAGATTACTTTGGTTTTAGAAAGTAAATATTTGCTGATTTTGAAGATTTCTTTAAAGGGGCCTCTATTTAAAAATATTTATGGGAGAAGAATGAAGCTGAAACACATATCTGTATGTATGCATGTATGTATACATATATATGTATAATTCCTTCTCTTTACATAAAATCAGAACAACTTCAGAGCCAACATAAACATTTGGACATTTGAAATTTTCCCAAGGTAACCCAACTTCATATTAGAGGTATTAGTCACTAAAATCTCCAAGGGAATTTCCTACAAGATTAGGTCACCTATAGGGTGTCAAGTGACATGAAATTCAATTAGTACCAATTTAATCAATCAACATTCATTAAACACTTGTGAGCAGCAAAGTGCTAAAGTAGAGACCTGTCTATGGAGTCCTGAAGACCAAGGTTTGAGCCTCATGTCTTAAATGGACTAGTGATGTGACCCTGGGTAGATCATGTGTCCTCAGTACACCAGACACCACTTAAGACTATTAATTGCAGAATCATTATCCATCTTCATTGATAGAGTGAATTCCTTTATGTGAGTTCAGGCATGCCAAAGTGGTCAAAGCATAAACTGGTTTCTAAGGACAATGACCATAGTGAAACAATCCCTGTGTCAAAGAGCTCTTGTTCTATTTGGAGTAGAATTGAAATGCAAACGAAATGCCTTTACTGGTTTTTGAAGAAGAAAATACTTTGGGCAGGAGGCAGAGGTAGATCAGGGAAGGTTACATGGAGGAGATTACATTTGAGATGAGACTTAAAGGAAGGTAATCTGGAAGACATAGGTAAGGAGAGGAGTGTGGTCCAGGCATTGTGGAAGGCTTAAGAAAATGTGCAGAAGTAAGGAATGAAATGTCACATTTGGCAACCAGGTTACTAGTTCGACTGGAACATGAAATAAGGATGGAATGAGTGAGGTGGTGAGTGCTGAAGGATGGGATATGAAATAAGACTGAAAAGACAAGCTGGCATAGCCTGAAGTTCCAGGCTGGAGAGTGCGTATGCTATTTTCTTTTAGAGACTGTAGGGAGCCACTGAAGTTTTTTTTTAGCACGTAAATGACATGTTAAGGTATCCAGATGTGTAGCTTAGGAAGAGTATTTTGGTAATTGGTTAAAGAATGAATTAAAGAAGAGGGGCAACTGGACCTCTTAGGAGGCTGTTACAAGCAAGTGGTGGTAAAGAGTAAAAGGAAAAGAATAAGTATTTATTAGAGCACATGCTACGTGCCAGGCACGGTGCTAAGTAAGCACTTTACAAATATTACCTCAATATTTGTATATCATGTACAATTGTATATTATAGATAACATGATATTTTGTGTGTGTGTGTGTGTGTGTGTGTGTGTGTGTAGTGACTTCCCCAGCAGCACATAGATCACATAGCAGGAAAGTGTCTGAGGTTGGATTTGAACTTGAGTCATCCTTACTCTAGACCTAGTGCTCTATTTAATGTGCTACCTAGCTACCTCACCTATAAGGAGATAAGAATCTGAACAAGAATGGTGGCAGTGTGAGTGGAAGGAAGAGGAGCAATAATAAGACATCTTTTGGAGGTCTAGTCAACAGAATTTGACATCTGAGTAGAGATGGGAGATAGATGGAGGTAATGAGGGAAAAGGAAGAGTCAAAGATTACTCTGAGGTTTCACACCTGGGTGACTGGGAGAATAGTGTCTCACCACCAGTAACAGGACTGTTTGGGGAAAGAAGATGAGTTCTGCTTTGGACATATTGAATTTAAGGCAGTATTGGAATATCCTGCTGGAGATATTTATTGTGCCACTGGAGATGCAGGGCTGGAATTCAGAAAAGAGATGAAGGTTGGGAACTCTGCCATCTGCTTGCTGTATGATATCATAAAAGAAAGTAAAATCTATCTTGTCCTTAATTTCCTCATCTACAAAAAGTCAAACTTGACCTTTAGCTTCAAAATTCTGAATATTAACATTTTAGTTCTTTCATACTATCATGCAAACTTCCTGTTAATGTTATTTTTCAGGAATGAAATTGGACCTAAGAGACCAGTTCTAGTCTACCCCCTTATAGGATCACAGCCCTTGAGCTGGAAGCTTTACAAATGAGAAAGTAAGGGCCATGCAAGTAATTTAAGGGACTTGCCCAAGGTCACACAGGTAGCAAGTATCAGAGGTTCTATTTGAATCCAGCTTGGTTTTCTGAATTCAGAGCTAGTATTCTTTTTACTATATCGTATTGCTGTCAAAGAATATAAGAAATCAGCCATCAGATAATTGGATCTGCTTTCTGGGCTATGGTCTAACCTCTGTATTTTACTTTTATTGAAATGTATATTTCTAGTCTTTTAGTTACATGGCTCACAATTTTGACCAGACATCAGAATCTCCGGTCACTAGTTGGTAAAACTATTTTGTTAAACATAGCAAAAGTGTCATGGGATTTAAAGTTGGTGGGGGCATTAAAGAGATCATCTATTCAAAATTCCTTATTTGACAGACATGAGGTCACAGACCATTAAAAGACTCATTATCCAGGATAACACAATCAATAACTAAAACCATCAGACTCTGAGCTCAGGCCCTCTAGTTTCAACTCCAATAGTCTTTCTACTACACCTCATCCTCTACTTCCACTACACCTCTTATATGCTAAAAATTGAACTGAATCAGTTGTCTTTCATGTTTATTTATAACTCAAAATAATTTTTCCCTTAAAAATCTGTAGCATTCCTCAGGATCCCCCATCACACATCTAACAACTTTTTGTGGTTCAGCAATTTCAGTCAAATCTGACACTTTGTGATCCCATTTTGGGGTTTTCTTGGAAAAGATACTGGAGTGGCTCCCCATTTCTTTCTCCAGCTTATTTTACAAATGAGGAACTGAAGCAAACAAGATTAAATGACTTGCCCATGGTCACACAGCTAGTACGTGTCTGAGGACAGATTTGAACTCAGGAAGAGAAATCTTCCTGATTCCAAGCCCAGTGCTCTATCAACTGTGCCACCTAGCTGCCTGTCTATTATATGATAAGCAGCTATTTTTCAGTTGCCCTCTTTTTTCCTTTGGGTCTAATTATTTCTTTTCATTCCATCACACATACCTCTTGACAATTATTCCCATTTCATCCTAAATCTTAGGTTCTTGCGTTTTCCCTGTTCTCTAGGAGTTACCCATTGACTTTACCTCCTTTCTTTGCCTAGATAAATTGGTGCTGAATTTACATCTTGGGTTCACATTCTTCTGTTGCTATAGTAACAGAAAACCGTAAGGGAGAGACACCCAGTAACACCAGCAGGGGGTGAGAGAGACAGAGGAGCAAAGAGTCTCTCTATGTAATACTTGCTTTTCTGCATAGGTGGTAATCCTGCCCTGCACTCAATAAGGTCTTTTGAGGCAACACAGATGACAGCTAAACTTCATTTTCTTAATGCTAGATGCAGTTACTTGAGAAATAAACCCTCAGGCAAGTGCACAATTCAGGGGTTCATTAAGAAAAGGATAATCTTAAAATGAGATGGTTGTGTCAAAAATCTAAGACATCTATTCCATGTGAAAATTTCTTTGTAGTAGCTTGCTAATTCTCACTGTTTTTTGGCGTATTTGGATCTTAGTTTGATCTCTAGTTCATACTAGTCTTATTTGGGGTCCAGTGGATGGAGAATTCCAAAACCCATTATTTCCGTGTATACGTCAATAAATGACTTAGAAACATCTGCCTAGGATATAGTGAGTCACAGATTGAGAAATGTGATTTCCTAAATATATATAATTAAGTTTCTACCAGGAAAAAAATTCATAGTTTGTTAAGTTGGGAGGGGTTTCTTAGTTTTGTAGACCTTCTTTTATTCCATTTCCTATTTTGAATTCTTTAAAAGCTTTGTGAATCGTGCAATTCTTTCTCCTGCTAAGATGACCTCCAGGGCAGGTTCATTTCATAGGTTCAGGCTGTGAACAGCAGGGAAAGTTATAATCTTGCTTTACTGTATTTAGAAGATAGATAGTCATGATTGCTGGATTAAAATACCCAGGTATTTGAACATTAAATTCAATGTTTTGTCAGAATTCCACAGAGAACCAAGAAAAGGATATTAATTTTAAGTGAATAAGTACAATTTTACTCTCAGTCTGAGGAGTATTATAAGATTAAAGGTAGAGCTAATTTCCAGAATTTTTTATGGACTTATGTAGAATAAATATTCATGGGTAAAACTACAAAAAATTATATGTGTGTTATTGAACAACAAATAAGCGACAACAGAGATGCTTGGTGCCACAGCTTGAATATCTAGGATACATCCAACCTTCAGAATTAAATGGAAAGCCTTTTTCAATAGTGCTGGATTTCTGTGTTGTCACGTGTTTCATGGCAGAATTTCTACTGTCACTGACAAAGAAGGCTGCATTTTAGGGTATGCTATTCCTAGAAATTTAGAGTCTTGGAATTCAACTAAATGCCCTTGTGTTTTATTAGCTGGCACTTTTACAGCTTATAATAAAGTCAGCTCAGAAGGTCAGTTCTTGAACACAGCTATGAATATTATATTGTATGATTTCTAAAATTGTTTATAAGCATCCTGGGTGAGAGTTTTTAATAAATACTTGGCCAAAAGGATTGCATTGATATATATGTATATGAATCATGCAAGGCAAAGTTGAATTGGATTTTTCCCCCACAAGGCAACAAGCAATATCAAACTATGAAAGAGTTTACTACCTATGTTCCAATTTTGCTTTTGAAAATTTGTGATAATTGTAGAAGCTGTGCTGTATTACAAAGTTATTCGTGACATCTATTTCTGACTCACTGAAGGATCTTCTTCAACTATATACTTACAATTTTATTTATTTTTCTAAGCTTTCCATGTGGTACTATAAGCACAAAGTTTTCAAGAATAATTTTCAAATCCCAGCTGACTCCTACTCTGCTTGACTTGGTAAGCATTTATTATGCTCTTCTGGTGTGCCTGGCACTAGAGGAAGTCCTAGAGATACTTAGAAAAACAAAACAAGTTTCACGTTTTAATGGGGGAGACAATAAGCAACCAACTTTGTACTTATACAACAGATGGATTAAATGGAAAGCAAGCTCAAAAAAAAAAAAAGGCACTAGTTGTAGGAGTGCCCAAGAGAGACCTTGGGCAGAAGGTGATTTTGAACTGAGTCTTGAAGGAAGCCAGGAAAACCAAGAGGTTATAGGTGAGGAGAAAAAGCATTCCAGGGAGGAGTGTTCTGTGTGAGTAACAGCAAGGAGACCAGCGTTGTTAGCAAACTAAAGAAGGTAGGAAAGATAAAAAGGAGCTAATCTGTAAAGGGCATTAAATGCCAGGGGAGTTTATATTTGATGCTGGAGATAATAGGGAGCCACTGAAATTTCTTGTGTGTGTATGGGGGGAAATAACATGGTAATTAAATTCAGACAGCATTTATTAATTTCCTGCTATCTTCAAAGGATAATTTAGACCATTTAGGAGATAACTGAATGCTGCAATGTATCTGTGATGTCATGGATTGAGATAATTCTTCTCGATCACAGTATCTTCATGCTAGCCCATCCTACATGGTTTTCATTCCTGTCCTTCCATATTCACAAAAAGGCGTCTACCCCCTCACATTCTTTTGAAAGATGCCAATGAAGCATACTAGCTATCCACTGAAGATTAAATAAGGTATCATGTTTTGGGGAAAGAGAAATGGATTTGGAGTCAGAAGACCTGGGTTCACACATCAGACATGGTGCTTATTTGGACAAGTCACAGCCTCTCTTTTGGTATCTACTCTCATCTATGTAATATTAGAAGTCATTCAAGTTGCCTGGTTATCAATTTCCCTATTGCTAACATGAGATAGTTAGAGAAGGTCATCTCTAGCATTAAATCCTGCAAATTTGACACAGGGCCTGATCACATGGAACTTAAGTTCCAGTTAGTATAAAATTAGAAATAAGTTTATGACAGATGCAAACAAGGTACTATTTTATATTGAATCAAGGGGTACAAGTAGGGATCAATCAGTCATAGCAGAAGTCTACATTGAAACAGGAGGAAAAAGAGAAAGTCAAGGAGCTAAAGCTTGCTCGGATAATTTCAGAGTACCATAAAGTGTTGTGATAAGTATGATATCAAAGGGAAGAGATGTAAGCCAGTAATATCTGCAAATGCAGCATTAAATTTATAGTCAATAGTGTGTTATGATGAAACCTATATATAATTCAGATCCCTTTGTTCTTGCATTTTTTGATGTAAGTTCACTTTATAGAATAATGCATTTGTTGGTCTAATAAAACTGCACTAATATACAACATTGCTGATGTACAGATATTCCACTTGATTTATGGATCAAGGAGGACAGGAAAAACAAAGAGCCTAACACGTTAGTTCAGTGCTGAATATAAATCTCTCTAGCTGCAGATCTGAGCATTATTTTGTCACTGCTTAAGTTCATATTTATAAGTCATAAAGTTGATTAGAGCAATTTGGTGCCCTTTAACTTTGATGAGTGGCCTTTGAAAACTTGACTCCTGTGAGTTGTGATTTGCTTTCCATTGATAGTGGTAGTTTGTTGTGATTTGGGGGCTGAGGGGAGGGAAACAGAGGATATGGGTATTCTAGCTGAAATGTGAAGGTAAACTAATGTATTTCAAATTTCTTGTTAACAATTTTCCATTTTGCACCTTATCCTTTACATTAAAATGTTACAACTGTTATATTTTGGGTAGTGAGAGTAGAAGGTATACAACCTTTGTTTTTTAAATCCAATTCAAAAATGAAAACTTAATAAGTTTCTATTTCCTAATTGCACAACATGACAGTGTAACTAGGTAATAGTGATTCCATTGCTGACAAGTGTATTTTGTCTTTTGTTGTTGTCATCATTGTAGCTTTTTTTAATAAACACAATGGAATCCTGTAACATTCACAATTCCTTCCTCACACAATAAATTTCTTCTGGTTTAGTTTTTCAGATGATTGTAAAAGGGACTATATTATGTAAACTATATTTTAACTAGAATGTGTGCTCATAGGATCATACATTTAGACCTAAAAAGGACATTTAAAATGATTTAGTCCAGTCACCTCATTTAATTAGCCATCCTCCAGGCCAGATTCCCAACTTGCTGTTTAGCATTCCCAGAAGAAAACTGGTTATTACTACTATGTTCAGGCGTCCAGGACAACCCTGATGACTGCACTTTATAGTACCGTTACTCATGATTCCCCCTTGGTGAGCTTCCCCTTTCCATCATCCAGTCCACATCAATGAGATTTTTGGCAAAGTACATTTACTAAAGTGGCATAATTAAAAAAAAAATTGGTGCAACATATCCTACCAGAGGGGTAGGGCATATGTTCTAATAAATATACAAAGATCCATGCAAAGTGGACACATACTTAGAATACAGTGATGGGGAGGCACATATACAGAGAGTGGATATAACCAAAAGGTATACTCACCACCTCTGATAACTAGACCTCCTTCCTCAAATTCTTCATTGATAACATTTTTCTTTGATGGGAGAGAATCGTGATCCTTGAAGCTTTCTTCCCTTGGGTGTTTGTCTTTCTGTGCCCATACTACTCTGTGTTTGTCTTCCAGGCAGACTTTGGATAAATTGTCCTTTGGTCTGTTTTCCCCATTCTCCTGAGCTCGTTGCCCCACTTCTTGCTACTATCTACTACACATGCAAGAGTTGGCCTCCCCAAGATACTCCTGAGCCTGGACTTCTCCCTTGCTTCACAAATGAACTGAATCATTTGCTAAAGTATCTTTTTCCAATTTTCCCATTCTTTCAAGCCACCAGTAGCCTGTGGCTAGCTTATTTGGTTAGTCAATATGAAAAGGACATTAGCAGATTGCAAACCATCTTGTGCACAAATTTAGAACTTCATCACTTATGAAGACTCCTACAAATATTACCTTCTAATAGAGTTAATTAGGATTGGGATAGAAAGTAATCCTTACAAAATAGGTGAAGAAACTGAAATGCAGTGTTAGAGTTGCCTAGCACTGAAAGGTTAAGTGATTTGCCCAAGGTCATACGGCTAGTATATGTTAGAGGCAAGACTAGAACCTAGCTCTTCCAAGCTGTGAAGCTAAGCTCCATACCTCTTACATCAGGGTTTAGACATAAATCCATATTACTCTTCAAAATGGTAATTCAGAATTCAGATTCTACTTTGTAATTGACAATTACGTCATAGCAACTCTATTTTTATGCTTTGTACTCATTACTACTGTGTTAATAATAATATCTCACTTTTTGTAGTGTATAAATGTTTAAAAAGCAATTTTCTTATGCCCAGGTTGGAGAGAGGTGGGTCTAGTACTTGTTGAGTGACTGGATATTAATCAGTCAATATCAACTTGGAAAGATTCCCTAATGAATTCCCTCATGGGTCTGTTCTTGGTTCTGTGCTCTTAAACTCTTTTATCAATGATTTAGATGAAGCCATGGAAGGAATCCTTGTCAAATTTGTGAATGATGTAAGTTAAGAAGGATAACTGAAGCTTTAGATGACATGTTTAGGATTAATAGTAATATCAATCAGCTAAATGGTTGGACATATATAATAAGATGAAATTAAATAGGATTCTACCACTAGGCATATAGCCCAAAGAGATCAAAGATGGAGAGAAAGGATCCATATATATGCAAAAATATTCATAGCAGTACTTCTTTTTGTTGTAGCAAAGTAGGTACCTATCTGTTGGGGAATGGCTGAACAAATCATGGTATATTAATGTAATGAGATATTGTTGCGCCACAAGGAAGAGTAAAAGGGAGGACAGATTGAGTGAAACCTGAAAAATTTGGGTGAACTGATTCAGAGCGAAGTGAATAGAACTCAAAGCGCAATTTATATAGTGACTACAGTAACATAAAGGAAAAGATCTTTGAAAGAGTGAAGAACACCATCCATGTAATTATCAATCACAACAACTGATGAATAATCATGTTTCCCACTGTTTGGCACTCAATCAATTAATAAATAAACATTTATTAAGTGCTTATAATATATCAGGTAGTGTGCTAAGCACTGGGGATGCAAAAAGAGGCAAAAGACAGTTACTGTTCTCAAAGAACTCACAATCTAATAGGAGAAACAGCAACAAAAACCAAATATATACAAACAGGCTGTCTACAGAATAAATAGTAACTGATTAACAGAGGGGTAAGGGATGAGTGACAGAGCCAGAATTAAGAGAAGTTGGGAAAGACTTCCTGAAGAAGATGGGATTTTAGCTGGGAGTTGCAAGAAGTCGGGGATGGAGATAGAGGGAAAGCATCCCAGGCATAGGGGACAGTCAGAGAAAATCCCCAGGACTTAGAGATGGAGTGTCTTGCTCATCCAGTAGTCAGGAGACCAGTGTCTCACTGGATTGAAGAGGATATGGCAAGGAGTGAGGTATAAGGAGACTGGAAAGGTGGAGAACTAGGAGAAAGTAGTGTCCTCAAAACCCAAAGAAACCTAAAGAGAAGAAATTTTCAAGGAGGAGAAGATGATCATCAGTGACAGTGGCTGCAGAGAGGTCAAGGAGAATGAGGATTGAGAAAAGGACATTGGATTTGGCAATTAAAAGATCACTGATCCAAGACAATTCCAAAGGACTTGTCATGAAAAATGTTATCCACCCCGAGAGAGAGAACTGATGAACTCTGGGTACAAAATAAAGCATGATTTTTTTTGCAGCATTGCTAATATGGAAACATTTTTGCATGACTTATTATGTATAATGAGAATCACATTGTTTGCCTTCTCAATGGGTGGGGGAAGGGCTAGAAGGAGGAAGAGAATTTGAAACTCAAAATTAAAAGAAAGTTTAAAAAAGAGATCACTGGCAACTTTGGAGAGAGCAGTTTTGTTGGAATTATAAAGTCCGAAGCTTGATTACAAAGGCTTAAGAGGAGAACAAGAGGAGAGAAAATGGAGGCATCTATTGTCGGGGGCCTTTTCAAGGGGTTTAGCCACAAATGGCAGGAGAGACAAAGGATGAGAGTTAGTGAGGATGAAAGGATTAGAAGAGAATTTTTTCAGGATGAGGGAGACCTGGGCAGGTTTCTAGGCAGTAGACAGTGAGCCAGTATGCAGAAAGAGATTGAAATTAAGGAAGAGAGGGTGCAGTTTGTTGGAGGAGACAGGAAGGAATGGAATTGCTTGCACCAGTACAGTTACTCTTAGTAATGAGTAAGTCCAGCTCATCATGGGAGATAAGGGTGAAGGAAGATACAGTGGAAAAGGCATCCAAGTCAAGAGAGGTGAGAGAGCTCAAGGCAAATCCTGAATTTTTTTCTTTCTGTAAAATCTGAGGCAAGGTCCTTAACTTCAGAGGGTGGGGAAATTAGAGTCATGGGAGTTTAGTAAGTGATGAAAAGGTTTGGAAGAGATACTGCAGAGAATGAGATGAACTGATTAGGCAGGATAGAAGGATTGCCTAGCAGAAGGGAAGGCCCAGTTGCGGTTATATAACGTAAATTTGTGGTGGACTCATTCAGAATATTTGTGTGATTTCCCCTAGCTTTGTTCAACATTCCATTAGTAAGAGTGAAGATGGCAAATGTTGAGAATGATCTGAGGCTGAGCCTATGGCAGGATACCATCAGTGAAATGATTAGTGAGCTAGAAATTCAAGAGAGGAGTATAGACTTAAATTGGTTTACCAAAGGGTCCAGATGAGGAAAGGAGGAACAGTAGAATAGGGGTGATTCCTTAGGGGAGAATTGAAGGGTCAAAGGATTGGAGGTCACAGTATGGAAGAAGCATAGGGAAGGCACAGAGAGAGGTAAAAAGTCATTAGATTATGGCTGGATAAGGAAATTTCAAAAATCTTACAGGAGGAAATAGTACATTTGTGGATAATGGCAAGATAAAGAGTTTGACCATCTTTGTGAGTATATGAGGTGGATGAGTCATGAGAAGTGAGTAAGTTGAGGAATAAGGATGTTTGAGGAAGAATCAGTATGTATGTTCAATGTATAAAAACAGGGGTTGAGGAGGAGAGAAAAATTGTGAGCCAAGCATGTACCAAACTCATTATGGAGAGAAGGTCCATCACAGAAGTCTGTAGGCAGCAGCTGTCTGTCAGGATTGTGATTAGGTGGTAGATATCAAGTTTGAACCTCAAAAAGGAGAGGTTGCTGGCAGTGGAGGTAAGGGAAGAAACTGGAAGTGACAGTGGGGCATCAAGGAATTTTCTAATTTTCCCACTTCAGCCAGTGAGCTGAGGAGAATGAGCAAAGGTACATTCAGTACTGGAAACACTGACTAAGGAAGATCCAGTGTTCAGTAAGAGCTAGTAAATGGCAGAAAGATGATGGAATAAAGATGTAGAATGAGGTGTTTTCAGATATAACCAATGTATGAATGTGTTTCACTTTGCAAAGCTTGTTACCAGGAAAAGAAGTTCTATTTAGGAAAAGGGAAGGGAATTTAGGGAAATGGGGGGATGGTAGGAAGAGGGATAAAAAGAAGGAAATAAAGAAAGGAGTTATCAAAGAAACATTAGTACATTTCACAGAATAGAAGAGAAGGAAGTTTGAAATGAATATAGACAAGCATGGCAATGTCAATGTAATCATGTTATTTTTTTAAATTATGCACCTTATAAAACATACTCTATGTCGGAGATTCTCAAACTTATTTGGCCAATGCCCCCTTTAAAAATGTTACTTAGTACCCCCCTGAAAATTTGCTTTCTTTAACCCTTTAACCTTTTTTTAAAAATTGCATCATTTCAATACATATATGCATATATATATATATTTTTAAATGATGCATCTTAAATTTAATAATTTATTATAAATTTGTGGTTTCTTTCCTGCATTGAAATTTTGACAGTACAATGTTGCATCATGTAACTGTATAATATAGTATTGTAAACAAGTCATTAACACATGTATTTCTGGTGATGCATGCTGGACTTCCTGACAATACATGAAGCATTCTCCTGCCAATACTTGCTTGTTAAGACCTATCAGAAGACTTGACCACTGATCAGTTATAACTTGCATTTTGTGTATTTATTTGGAAAATAATGTAATCACTATGACTCTAACTCTGTTACATAACAGATGAAACATGTACAAATAGTTTTTCAAATTTTCTTCTTTTCTTTCCTCTGCCCCCTTCTTTTTATTCATTGTCCCTCAATTGTACCTGTGGCTACTGCTGCCCCACTGGATCATTCTGGGGGGGGGGGGGGGGGTGGTATAGCTCACTTTGGAAACCTATGTATGCCATAGACATCATAGTTCTATATTTAGTCATTTTTTTCTTTTTATTTAATGAAGTGTTCATGTTTATTGACTTTTAGAAGTTCATAAAAAAAGAAAATATACAATATTTGGAAACAGAACTTTGCTCAGCATGAGGTAGGTAGTACAAAGGATTCTTATAGTAACTGCACTCCTGAGGAAACTGTATCTTAAAGAGGTCAGATGACTTGTCTTTGGTCACTTAGCTAGGAATTATCCATGATGGGCCTGAAACTCTTTTTCTACATTCCAAATCCAGTATTCTTTCTACTATACTACTTTGCCTCTTCACTATTTCATGACATAAATCTCACCTAAATCTACCACTTCCTAATTATAATTATAAATGTCCCATTTTCTTTGCCACATTAAGTAATTCTTAGGCCTTTCTAATACATATTGTATGCACGTATTATAAGTATGCACTCTTCTAGTCTTACTTTTTTGACCTGACCTCACTCTCAACTTATAAAACAATTACTAACTATAATTAGGTAATAGTTGTATGGCATTTTTCTGCTTATTAATAAAACATTGGTTTGAAACTATAATGTACTAAGTACGATTTTTTTTAAATTGAAAGTCATTTTCTTGAAATGACACTGTTCTGAATACTGATGCCTTACAATATCTTTTGAACACATGTTTCTAGAGCATAGATATTCAGACCTAACTGTGTGATTCCAGAGGTGACCCATATAGATTTGGTCCTACTTAGTGCCATGTGTCTGGGTTGGAATATCAAAATTGGTAACTATTTTTCCCCATGGTATTTTATTGCTACCTTGTATTTAATTTGCTGCCTATAATCCATCTCACTTTCAGCAGCCCTACTTTACAAGTGCTTTAAATCCCATTAAATATATATGTTTTCTCTACATGTACTTATTTTCTGCCCCCTTTCCTAACCTCAATAGGGTCCTTATTATTTCTCACTAGTGCTCGCACCCCCTACCAGTATAATACTACCTACAGTTTTAATTAACATGCTGTTTATTTCTCTTTTCCAGATCATTAACAGAGACGTTAAATAAGACCTAACAGACCCTACCCAAATTTAATATGCTTTGGCATTTAAATTCTATTTTGCCTTTGATCCTCAATCCTATTTTAAGTCACATCTTCCCACTGATCAGAATCAGTTTTGAAGTCAGATTTTGTGAGTCATTAGTACATATTTCCAAACTCAGGTACAGAATAAATGCATGTAAACAACTATTTGCTTGTTCACTTCAGAGGAAGGCTTTTCTCATGGCAATTTGAGGAGGTTTCCTTCTTATTTTTTAGTTTCAGCCATTATTCATTCTCTGCTATGTTTTCAAATTCATTGATCTATTTTCTCATCTGTAAAATATGGATAAAATGTATCATATTTTACTTAAAAGGTTGTTAAAATGCTCAGTGAAGTACTTTCTGTAAAGCACTTAGCAAACTTTAAAATACTATACAAATTCCAGTTATTACTCAGAGACTCAAAGGGATTGGTGATATCATCAATTTGAACCTTCACTCCATTGAAAGAATCCATCCATTCCTACTCATCCAGGTGCTGTCTTCTGTTGTAAAGTAACACATCAGTCTAATTGCTTCAGTAGCAGTAGAGTAGCTTTTAACTGTATTATTTCATAGGAAAAGTGATAAGGATAGGACCTGTGATTTCCCAAAAAAGGGAACTCCCTTTACCATTGCAAGTCAGCACCTCCTCTGCAACTTATATTCTTAGAGACTTTCCTGGAGCTCTGTGAGGTTAAATGATTTATCCAGGATCATATAACCAGTATGTTTTAGTGGTGAAACTTGAACTCAGGTTTTCCTGTCTGCAAGGCTAACTCTTTTGGAGAACAGGGACATATTGCTCCTCCTATAATTTCATAATCTCTTAATTTGGTAATCTTGACAGAAACAAAAGATTTGATTAATGCGAGTTACAAACCAGGTCTGCTTATTGTCCTTGTCCTCAAGTTAGGGATTTTGTTTTATGAGGTCTTTGGATAGCAACCTGTTTATTTAAATTAAAAAGAGCAAAGGCATTTCTGATGTACATTTGAGGATTTTGAATTTCTAGTACTAGTACATTACACATATAAAACCAAAGCAGAGCATCATGGTGCAATGGAAAAGATACTGGCTTTGGAAGCTGTGGACTTTCATTCAAATTCCAGATCTGGTTCAGTCCCAGGGCTACCACTCACTACCTCCATGACTTTGTGCAAATTCCTTAACTTCTCTAGCCTAGTGTCTGGTCTATAAAATAAGGAGGTGGGACTAGATGGCCTTCAAGGTCCTTTTGAATTCAGAAATCTGTGAGTATAACCAAATAATGACCTTGTTGCTTAATCTGCCTGCTGAGAATACCTATGGAGGTGCCATAATGAACTGCTCTTTGACCCTGAGTAAGTAAAACATAATAAGTAATGGGACAACAAAAGTCTTTCTGTGATCTTCAGGCAAAGGCATGGTTGCATGATTTAGAACCATAGGAGATCTTAGAGATTATCTGTTGCTACCTCTTTATTCTACGGATGAGGAAACTGAATCCCAAGGAGAAAAAGTGACTTGTTATGGTTCCAGCAGTAGGAAATAGTGAAAGTAGGATTCAGAACTTGGTTCTGTGGTTCCAATTCCACTTTAAGAACCACAAGGCATAGTGGTTGGAGGGTTAGAATCAAGGGGACCTGCTTTCAAATTCTGCCTCAGATACTTACTGTCTGGATGACTCTGAGAAAGTCACTTAACCTCTCAGGCTCAGTTTTCTCACCAGTAAGATGGGGTTCTAGGAATTAAAAGACAAAAATGATAAACCGCACCATTCAAAGGCTTTACATTCTACTAAGGATAATAAGCAGCATGTATGTACATAGTTACAGATAAAATGTCTACCAAATGAAAAGTGATTTGGAGAATATAGGAAAGGGCAACATTTAGGGAATGGGGTGTTAGGAAAGTTGTTCTTTACAATGTCCTTAACCTCATCTTTGATGTAGACTCTTTTGGCAGTATAATGAAGCCTATGGGTTCTTTTCTCAGAATAATGTGTTTTAAGTGCATAAAAGGAAATATTTCGGATTACAAAGAGAGCCAGTTATTTTGAAATTCTATATATACATGTACATACATACTTGAGTAGATATGTTTGCATGTACACATTTTTACATACTAGTTGGTGGACCTCAGGTTAGGATCCACTACTCTAGGATATAGCACATCAGCTAAGACTTAGTAGGACCCAGGAACCTCAAGAGATGCAGCTCATGAGAGAGGACATTTCAGGCATTGGGACACAGCATGCAGAAAAGCAGAGAGGAAGGAGGCAGAATATCAGTGTGGAGTAATAGAAAGAGTACTGGACTCAAAGTCAAGAAAATTGGATTTGAATCCTGTCCCTGACACCGAGTAGCCATATGATGATGAGCATTCATCTTCACTTTAAAGAAGGACAGAGTACTTGCAAGTTGGCAAAAAGCTTAATGGACATTATCTCATTTGAGCTTTATAACAACCCCATGAAATTGATAGTTATCTATCAATTTTACAGATAAGAAAACTGAGGCTTAGAGTAGTAAAGTAACCATCTCAATATTACATATATGGTAAGTGTCTGAAGTAAGATCTGAACTTGTGTGTTTCTGACTCCAAGTCCATGTTCTATTCACTGTTATTTTGCTTCTCTCTGATTTGTTTTTTTTTTTCAATATGAAATGGAAATAATAATAACTGTAGTATCAACCTCAGGGATGATTCATAAGGTTGAATGAGCATTATTGTATTTTGTAAGCTAAAAGCTTACACATAAATATCAGCTGTCATCATCACCATCAATCATCATCATCATGATCTTTTCCTTCTTGATCCATCCTTGTGATTTCATTACTGTAGAGAATCACCACCAAGGAAGATCCCTCTACCCACACAAGTCTGAATATTCCCAACAATGTCAACTTGAGAAATTGCCTGGTACACTGAGAGATCAAATGTTTTGCCCCAGGTCTTTATGGCTGCAAGATTGACTCTTTCTCTCTCAGTGTATTATTAGTATTACTATTAATAATAACAGTATTATTAATATTGTTCTGTAGCATCGCAGAGTAACACTGGTTAACACACTTAT
This sequence comes from Notamacropus eugenii, assembly GCF_028372415.1. Taxonomy (NCBI): domain Eukaryota; kingdom Metazoa; phylum Chordata; class Mammalia; order Diprotodontia; family Macropodidae; genus Notamacropus; species Notamacropus eugenii. The sequence continues at coordinate 398,060,228 of NC_092872.1, forward strand.
TCCCCACCTGACATGCCTTCACTTTGTTCTCAGGAACAGAAAGTCTTAGAACACTGAGAACTTCATTGATTTGCCCAAACAGTCAGTCTGCCTTGAAGGTGGATCTTTTCCTGGCTTTGAGGCTGGCTCCCTTGCTACTATGCCAACCTGCTTCTCTGCTGAATGTTATTGTAAATATATATGGGCAATAAATACATTGAGCTTTAATGAATCTTCAAAATAAATTATTGATAATCATGAGTTTGAGCACACCAAATTCAAGTAGAGTTTTACCCCTGCAGTTTTATGAAAGTAAATGGTGTCTGTATATTATAAGCCTATTAGCAGAATCATGGTGTCCTGCTGCTGAGAGTTGTGGATAGAATAACTTAGTAACGTGGAGGTCAGTTTTTAGGAATCCTTAAGTGATGGGAGTACTAATAAGATACCTTTCTCTTTTTAAGTTGTCAAGTATGATCATTTCTACTTCCCTAACACTTCTGGTATCTGACCTCTTCCCTCTGCTCACACTAGTATCATCCAACTTCAAGACCTCACCACCTTTCTTCTGAATCATTGCAATAACCTCAAAATTGGTCTCCTTGTGACAAGTACCTCCCATCTCCATTCCATTCTCACCATAGTTTCCAAAGTAGAGACATGTTCCTAAAGCACAAGTCAGACAATGACAAAAAGCCCCAGTGGCTCCCCTTTACATCTGGGATAAAATACACACTTCTTTGTCTGCTAATGAAAGTCCTTCATAGTCTGGATCTAGCCTACTTTCCCAGCTTATTACAAATTACTCCCCTTCATATACCTTACATTCCAACAAAAATTGCTTATTTGCTGTTCGTACATAATGCTACATCTTCTATCTCCATGAAAGAGGCAACTGGTGGCACAGTGAATAGAGTGCTGAAGTCAAGAAGAGTTCAAATGTGACTTCAAATACTCACTATCTGTGTGTCCCTGAGCAAAGCACCTAATTTCTATTTGCCTCAGTTTCCTCAATAGTAAAATGGCTCTGATAATTGCACCTAACTCACAGAATTGTCATGAGGATCAAATAAAAAAATCTGGTCAGTTAATTGATTAACTGATCAATGGCAAATTAAATGTTTACTGAGAAGAGATTAGATGGTAATGAACATAAAGCCATGTGTATAGAGATAGAAGGGTATTCAAAAATAACCTGGTGCAATTGTAGTAGACCCTGCTGCTGTTGGAAGCCTTCCCCACACCTCTGTTCTATGTCATGTGCACTGCTTGGCCAGGAGCAAACAGTAACAGTTGTCTTCTTTCGGTCTCATCTGAGGCCTGAGGAATATACTCTGGGAATCTTGTAGCAATGAATTTCTTTAGTACTATAAGTGCCAGTCATGAGTAGGATAATAATCCAGGTGAGAGACAAAGATCTTGTAGCAGATCTGGAATCACAAATTCTTTGAATAGGAAGGGTGATTCAATTTAAGCTATATCTGACAAAGAATCTCATTTAGGGCATCTCTAAAGACAAGCTTCCATTGAGGCTGTGGGGTACATTAGAAGGGGAGCTGTATTTGGAGTCATGGATCCTGAGCTCTGTTCTCAGCTATTTCCTTCTACCCAATATCTTTTTCATATGGCAATTCTTCAGATAATTGAAGACAAGTACCATCCTCTCTCCGCCCTCAGTTTTCCCTTCTCCAAGGAAAACCATCCTCAGCTCCTTAAGCTGATTCTCCTATTTTCAGCTACCACCCTCTTCTAAGTATACCACACTGCATGCCATCTAGATTGCCAATATCCTTAAAATACAGCCCCCAGAGCTAAATGTAATTCCCTAGGTATTGTCTAACTAAAGTAAAATGTAGACAAAATATGACCTCCCTTTCCTTTTACCCATTTTCCTGTCCTTCAGTGTACTTTATCTTCCATACAGAATCTTAAAATCAGAAGAATCTCTAAAGATCTAATCTAAACCCTTCATTAATGAATGAGGAAGCAGTTCCAGAGAGATTAACTGATTTGTCTAAGGTAGCACAGCTAACTAGTCCAGACCTAGGACTAGAACCTACTCTTCCCTAGAATAACATGTCTACAGAGTCCTCTCCCTCAGTCACAACCCCCTTTGTACCTAGCTCCAACATGTAGCTTGTTAGTGGAGGGGGGGGGGGAAGAGACTCTCTGACCCCAGAAGGCAATTAGTATGTGCCCCAAGGATGATTGGATTACCCTTATCAGTGCCTGAGCTTGCAAAGCTACAAGTGTTATTAATGGTCATAAAATTATCTGATCCCTTTTGAAAGCCAGCCTTACCATTTGTCTCCCTGACCTCCTGTGTCAGTGGTTCCCACAGGCTGACCAAACTGCTGTGTAAAGACAAATTTCTTTTTATTGGTTTGGAATTTATTGCACGTTAATTTCATTGATCAGAGGGAATAAAAGATAAAAGAAAGGGTAGCACATTACATGAAGATAGAAATCATTATTCCTTTCTTTAACATTTTTGACATTAACATTAATCACAATGAATTATGGCGGTGTTCATTTGAATGTAATATGTAACTTCAAACACTTTTCATTTTAACACCATATTATTGCTCACATTATTTAACCAAGTTTCCATTTCTGCACTGCTTTATCCTATTCACAACTAAAACAGGAGAGGAAATGCCTCCTATTATGTGATAGGTATTTCATTGCAAAGCCAGGTATGTGGTATTCTGGGCACATACCTGACCCCATCTTTCCTTCAAGTAACTTAATTTGTATCAGATGTCCAGTGATTTTCATTATTCTACAAACTATGCTAACATGAAAGGAACTGAAATTTTCAGGGACCATGGAGTCAAACGTACTTCCGTAGCTCTGTGATCTCTCCAATGTGAGTGTTCCCTACGTTGGTATAATCACAACCCTTCTGTACTTTCTCATCCCATGTGACTTGTGTACCTTACAGTATTATTGTAAGGATAAAATCAAGTGATATTTATAAAGCATCCAGCACACTGCCTGGCATATGGTTGGCACTTAATAAATATTTGTTTCCTTCTTTTTACAAGATATTTATTTTTATGTAATTCATTAAATATTTTCCAATTACATATAATAAATTAACATTCTTTGAGTTTCAAATTCTCATCCTTCCACCCACCTACCATTCTACTACCCCCTTGAGAAGGCAAGAAATGTAATATTGATTATATATGTGAAGTCATGCAAAACATTTCCATATTATCCATCTTACAAAAGAAAATATACAAAATACAGAGAAAATAAAGTTTAAAAAAGTATACTTCAGTTTGTTACCTATAGACAGTGCTCTCCTAATTCTGCTCATTTCACTCTGCATCAATTCATATAAGTTATCCCAGGTTTTTCTTAAACCATCCTGCTCGCCATTTCTTATTTCCCAATAACATTCCATCACAAATCATATACTACTACTTGTTCAGTCTCCTCTAGACTTCTTGACATTGAAGAGCAATGGATCACATGGGCTATTTTTTGCTCTTATTATATAACCTGCTATATATCTTCTTTGATCACAATTCGATGGATAGATTTTAAAATATAACAACAATAGCTTTAATTTAGGTGATGCTTCAAATTTCACAAAGCTCTTTACATATATTATCTCATATGATCCTCACAATGTGAAGGAAGTGTTAAGGATGGGACTAAATTTGAAAATTGAGTGACAAGTAATAAAATGGCAAGTGGCAAGTACTAAAAAAAAAAAGTGAGGTAATAGATCCCAAATCTATTTTGCCATTTGAAGACTAGCCAAGTTAAGGTCAGAGAAGTTCAGCAGAAGACTAGCTTCTAAATTACGAATCTTTATAGGATCATAGATTTAAAAACAGAAGGGACTTTGGAAGTCATTTGATCCAACCAGTAGCCTCATATTATATTTAAGAAAACTGAGGGCGCTAGTGGTTAAATGACTTGCCCAACATTAACACAAGTAGTAAATGGCAGGTGGAAGATTTGAACCCAGCTCTTCTAACTCCAAGTCCAGCACAGTTCTCACAGTACCATGTTCTTTCAGACATAGAAACTGAGCAAGACTGTCCAAGACAGAGGTTTCTATAAAGTCATGGGTCCTTGAAGTTTTGGAGTAGGTAAGATAAAGGTAATAACTAAGGCATAATTTTAAGAAAATTTACTTTATTATTAGGTATCCCGGTTTGTTCAGAAAACACTTGTTTTCTGACTGCCTTTCCTAAGTTGGCAAGTGTTACAGAAAATGTATCCCAGTGGCTCTGAATAAAATTTTTGAGATGAGAACATTAGAAATCATATAGTCCAATCAAGACCCAGAGAGGTTATGCCTCTTACATAGTGAATATTCCATAAATGTTCGCTCAGTTTGAATTAATGACTTGCCCAAGGTCGCCCAGATATTTGGTGGCAGAGATCAAACTGGAAACCACAGGGTCTTTGTCTCAATTTAATTCTCTTTCTTTGTCCTATGGATGAGCTACGCTTAATAATATCTTTATATAGCCCCTTATTATTTATAGAACATTTTACTTATTTGATCTATCTACTGAAAGCTGGTGATACCTTAGTTCACACAGTGCTATAGTTTGATTATAACTTAGTTGGTGTTCAGAACTAAGTCCAGCTAGGGAAAGGACCCTCTAGTTCTTTGTTACTAAGATTCTGAAAAGGGTGGGTTTGCCTCAGACTTGCTTGTCCAAATAAGACCGGTACTACTTTTGTGTTTGGTGAAGGGAAAGGAGCTTATTTCATGCTTTCTATGCTTTAATCACATTTTTTTTTGCCTATACCTCATCCCAACTCCTACAAGTACGCTTCCATCATAATCTTGCTTAGAGTGTGGAATATCTGTACTTTAACCACAATTTAGCAGGGTTTATGTACCTTTTTGTATTTAATTCTGTTCATAGTTTAAAATAAATGATCACAGGATTTCCAAACTGATTGGTTCATAGGAGTATAGATTTAGAGCTAGAGATCTAGTCCAACTCCCTCATTTTGCAGATGAGGAAATTCAGGCCCAGAGAGGTTAAGTGACTTGACTTAAATCACAAGAGATAATAAGTAGGAAGTAGGTTTGGAACCCAGGTCTTCTGACTCGAAACTCATTGTGCTTTTGTACTAGAGAGATCACGCATCCTCAGTTTGTAGATGAGGAAAATGAAGGCCCAAAAAGGTTAATTCACATCCCCAGCGTAACAGAATTGGCAGAACAACTATTTCAGCCCGTCTTTAGACCCTGGACTAGTGAGTGCTCTTTCCAGTACCTCACTCTTAAATTTATTAGTCTGAAATTCACATTACAACTGGTTTACTAGTTGTTGCTTTGTAATTATATCTTGTTGGAAGCAGGACTAGGTGTGGTATGTGGGTTATTCTGGGCTTTAATGAAATTACTGTCTGACTAGGGGTTGGTTCCTGTTATATACCTCATATATGTTTCAAGAAAAGGAGTAGTGGGAGCTGGGAGGCAGAGAGGTGAGAGAAGGGGAATAAATAATGAGAGACAGATAGAGAGACAGTTAAAGATAACTGCCTTGTACTGTGCATGGTGAATCTCTTTTTTTCCCCTTTTTTTCCTTAGGTAACTCGCTTTCCTAAAAATATAAAATTAATTACTTTTAAGTTATTGCATAATGACAGATCTTCTCCATAACCTTGAAATTGTACGGTTCCCATAAAAGACACAAACCTACGGATGCGCAGAACTAAAATCTTAAACAAAGAACTTGCTGAGAACAGGACAAAAACAGAACAATAACTCAGTGTAGACCCATCATCTTTCACGCCTCCCCACATATACCTCAACAGGAGTATTATGGAATTTATTTCAAACGTTTGGTTTATTTCAGTGAAAAATCTTGTGATTTATTAGTTCATTTAAAACCCATTAAAGATCTACTTGCTTTGATTAAATGGCACCATTTTAAAGGTTAATCAGTGTCATTTTTTTATATTTAAATCTTCTTAAAGGTACAATACCTTTTACTAAAAATCCCCCTCCCCAAAAAGAAAGTGAATAGTTGTTGAAACTCTTATTAGGTGGCCATACAGAATAAATGTAGTAATTAAATGCTGCATATGTATAAGTGAAAGCAGAGGACTGTCTAAATATATTCACTAATTTTGATTTCCTAGAGAGAAACGTTACAGCATAGGAAGAATAGCAGTCGAGCTATCCAGAAGTTCACAGGATAGAAAATCTAAGAGAGAAGAGAGCTGTACCACCTCCAGCCTTAGATATCTGTGCACAAACAAATGTGCAAACATAGATAAGGTTCTGGGTAAACAGTCAAATTTGACCTCATAGGCACTCCCAAAGGATGAAGGACTTGTCTCATGGCTCTGAAGGGTATGCCTTGTTTAACAGAAACAGTAGAGGTTAAAGGTGGGGGAGACTGCAAAGTAGAATTGTAAAATGAGGATAATAATAGCATCTGCCTCATAGAGTTGTAAGGATCAAATGAGATAATAATTATAAAGCATTTAGCACAGTGCCTGGCATATAGGAAGAGCTGCATAAATGTCATTTATAAGCTATTATATTAAAAGTGATGTTCCTGTGAACTCAAAGAAACATCAGAAGACTGATATAAACTGATGGAAGATGAATTAAGCAGTACTGCAGTGGCTAAACCACGTAGATGGAAACAACAACAAGAAACTGAATACTGTAATTATAATGGTCAAAGTTGAACCTAGAGAAGAGACATTGCATTTCCCTTTATTTCTTTGCAGAGATGGATGACTTTGAGTATATAATATTGCATATATTATCTGACATAGATAATGCATTTTAAATTTGCTAAACTACTTTTATTTTATTTTTGGCTTTTAAATCTTTGTTACAATCATTGGGTTGACGGGTGATGATATTTTCAGAAATGAAGGTGGTGTAGGTGAAAACAGTTTTTCATTAAAAGAAAAAACAAAGGTAAATAGATGTATGAAGAAATCTAGGAGTCAGATCAGAAAAATCTGGTGGTGGCCATTTGGGTGAAGATAAATAGAAACTAAAACAGATGTGAAATTATCATTGGAGTGTGCTACCAAATACAGGAAATAGATGAGAAATCTGCAAAATAGATTTTAAGCCCTTTGTGTTCCCTGGGAGAAGGGAGGGGATGCATAAACAATGGCCGTGTTCTACTTTTGCCCAGCAGCATGGAGTAATGTGATTTCACTTTAACCAGAACCAAATCTATGTCTTTTGTGTCATGGAGATGGAAGTCTGGACCAATTATATGATACTGTTGATGAAAAAGAGCCATTTGGATCACAAATAGATGGACAGGGTGACCCTGGCAAAGTCTCTTGACCACCTTTGGTGGTACCAGCAAGGAGTTCTCTGGTATTTTTAATTCAGAATAGGAAGACCTTGGGAAGAAGAGAGCTTCCTCCAAATCTCAGAGGCTGGAGGACAATTAGATGCTTTCTACCTTGTTATTCTTTGTAGCATCAATCTAGATCTATGCCCAGGAGAGTAAAGATAGCCCGGATAAACTCCTTTTAAATTTAATTTCCATCAAGACTGCTTTGGACATCTGCATTGTGGGGATGGATGGGGTGGGTTAGGGGGTGAGGTGGGGGAAGGAAGAGGTTTGTAACTTCTACTCCAGCAAGGAAAGACAATTTCTTGTGTTTCTTAAACACTGAGGTCAGCATTAGCCACATTCTCCATCAAATGCACAGCTAAAATGATGGGTCACACATGTTTCTGAACCAGCCAGGCACTCTAATGGCCTGCACTTCACCAAAAGGGAGATTTACCTATCTTTTTAGCCCAGAGACCAAGTAAAAACTGGAAGAGCTAAGGTATGAAACTGTCTTTGCCACACTCAATGACACCAACTTCAACTATAACACCTTCTTCTATGAATCCGATGATAAGGGTACCATCTACATCTTCACAGTCAAGTATACAAACACTCAACCAGAGAGTTTCACTGACAGCAGCACAGGGAAAATGTGACCCAGGATTGGCCAGAAAAAGCTGATGAGTTTCACAGCCCCAGATGAGTCTTCCTGCATCTGTGTCTTTGATCAGAACCTTTCCAAGAAAGCCAGTTCCATCACTGCAGTCCATGTGAATCAACCTTCCACAAGTATATCTTCATGTCAAATAGTAACCTCTAGTTTTGAAATGTCCTCCCCCTTACCTAAATTACCTTTATTTTGTTACATGCTTGTAATGCACATGTTCTGTCTCCTTGATAGAATATAACTTCCTTCAGGGTAAAGACTTTCAATTTTGTCTTTATAGATGTATACCTAACACCGTTCCTGGGACATGCATGTATTGGGTGCATAATAAATGTTGACTGAATGAATGCAGTTGAGAAATAAACTCATAGCAATGTTTGCCACAGGCTTTGCTTGCTTGGGCTTTTCAGTAGGTCACTGAATCACAAAGACAGCATTTTGTATTTAATATGGTGAAAGGCCATTTGTATTGTCTATATGTGCTTCATCACAGAGGAAAACATAGACGATGTAGCAGCATTCTGTACACAGCTTTTGTAATTTGTGTAAAACATTACAAGAGAAATACCTTTCTGATGCTTCTTGTGCTTAGTGACATTAGAGTAGAGGAAAAGAAAAATTCAATAAGAATATTTTTAAAATATATATCTGTATATACATGTGAATTTAATCTGTACTCATGAATAATTATTTGGCTATGATTCCCTTGTTTACCAAGTAATTATAGTTTTAGAATCTGTTTGGGTTAGCATTTAGCATTTCTCCATCCAAGGGAATCATAACATTGATGGAATATCTATCAGCCAGTTCTTATGAGCTAAAGTAATTAAAAAATCTTTATTATTCTCTGTATGATAGTAACCTATAATAAATTTGAAAGGAGTCATTCAAATATTGAGTATCAAAGCAGTGTCCTGCTTCCCTGAATATAAAAAAAAAATTTGAATAGGTTTATAAGGTTTTAATGAAATTCACCATTTAGAAACTGACATGCATTGCAAGAGAAAAAGTACAAGTGGCTTAGTCCTGACTTTAAATTTTATACAATGCAGCACAAACATTAAACAGCTCCTCAATCATGATGTGCAAATTTCAGCCATATAGGAATAAAAATTTTAAGGATGCATATTTTCTCTTTCTGATTTGTTACAAATTGCTTCTGATATTTTAAAATAATTTAGAAGTCCATTTCTCTAAAATATTGCACTCTCTTCTACTGATGATGAAATGTTGCAATATAATTGTTTCCGAACAAAAAAAAAAAGCTTGTTTTCCACTTTCTGAAGAATAAATATTTTTTCAAAGATCTTATGAAAATGAGGGAGTTGAACTAGATGATTTTTATCAGGATAATTGGTTAGTAAATAATCTTTGAATCCTAGAATCATAGACTGTTAGAGCAGGTCGACTCACTGGGTTGCTATTTTCCCTTCTAAAATTTTCAGTTCACATCCATTGAAATTTTGCATTTTAAAATTTTTGATCACTTACAAGTTTTCTCAGTAGGTGGTGGCAGAATAGTGTGGTTTGGTGAGGTGGTACTTTTCTTTCTTTTTTTTTTAAAGTACAATGTTGAAGCTATGTAATTACATAGTAACTGTTGACCTTGTAATTACACTGTAAGTACCTGTGGTGACAAGATAAATGCATAGTTATTTGAGTCTTCTAAGCGATAGCACTATCATGATACCCTAACAATGTAAGCTACGTAGTCATTTATTTGTGGAGTAAATAGTGCTTTCTGTGTGTGCATATATGTCCCCACTAAACCAACATGTGTGAGGCCCTGTCTCAAGTTAGGCAGGCTCGATAAACTATTGTCCTTTGGACACACACACATACATACACACACACACACATATACATTCTATGAATCAGTAGATACAATGATAATTACTTAATTCTTTAGGTAATATATTTTAGATTTTCAGATTCTTCTCTTCCTATTTTCCCTATTGGTTAATTGATAAAGCAAGCAGACCCACATCTGTCCCATTCTCTCCTTACTTCTTCTTTGAAAAAATAAAATTTCTGTTTTTATGTGGCCTAAATTTTCCCTTTTTTTCTTCCTTCCCTCTCCCAGTGAGCAATTCTTTTCTAATGTGTTTTCTTTTTTGTTTTGTTTTTTTTGGGTTTTTTTGTTTTTTTTTTTTTTGTTTTTGTTTTTTTTGTTTTGTTTTTGGGAAATCTTTTTTTTTTAAATTAATTTTTAACATTTATTTTCCCACAACTTTGGGTTACAAATTTTCTCCCCTTTTATCCCCTCCCCCCGCCCCAAACCCGAGCTTTCTAATTGCCCCTGTGACCTATCTGCTCTCTCCTCTATCCTCCCTCCCTGCCCTTGTCTCCGTCTTCTCTTTTGTCCTGTAGGACCAGATAGCTTTCTTGACCCCTTAACCTGTATTTCTTGTTACCCAGTGGTAAGAACATTACATTTGGTCCTAACACTTTGAGTTCTAACCTCCTTAGCTCCCTCCCTCTCCACCCCTTTGCATTGAAAGACAGGCAATTCAATATAGGCCATAACTGTTTAGTTTTGCAAATGATTTCCATACTAGTTGTGTTGTATAGGACTAATTATATTTCCCTCCATCCTATCCTGTCCCCCTTTACTTCTATTTTCTTATGGTCCTTTCCCTCCCCATGAGTGTCGACCTCGTATTGCATTCTCCTCCCCATGCCCTCCCCTCCATCCTCCCCCCCACCCTGCTTGTGCCCCTGTCCCCCACTCTCCTGTATTATGAGATAGGTTTTCCTATCAAAATGAGTGTGCATTATATTCTTTCCTTTAGTGGAATGTGATGAGAGTAGACCTCATGTTTTTCTCTTGCCTCCCCTCTTTATCCCACCACTAATAAGTCTTTTGCTTGCCTCTTTTATGAGAGATAATTTGCCCCATATAACTTCTCCCTTTCTCCTCCCAATATTTCTCTCTCACTGCTTGATTTCATTTTTTTTTTTAATATATGATCCCATCCTCTTCAATTCACTCTGTGCACTCTGTCTCTATGTATGTGTGTGTGTGTGCATGTGTGTGTGTGTGTACTCCCACCCAGTGCCCAGATACTGAAATGTTTCAAGAGTTATAAATATTGTCTTTCCATGTAGGAATGTAAACAGTTCAACTTTAGTAAGTCCCTTATGATTTCACTTTGCTGTTCGCCTTTTCATGGTTCTCTTCATTCTTGTGTTAGAAAGTCAAATTTTCTTTCCAACTCTGGTCTTTTCATCAGGAAAATTTGAAAGTCCTCTATTTCATTGAAAGACCATTTTTTCTCCTGAAGTATTATACTCAGTTTTGCTGGGTAGGTGATTCTTGGCTTCAGTCCTAGTTCCTTTGACTTCTGGAATATCCTATTCCATTCCCTTCTATCCCTCAATGTAGAGGGTGCCAGATCTTGTGCTATCCTGATTGTATTTCCACAATACTTGAATTGTTTCGTTCTAGCTGCTTGCAATATTTTCTCTTTCACCTGGGAATTCTAGAATTTGGCCACAATGCTCCTAGGATTTTCTCTTTTTGGATCTCTTTCATGCGGTGTTCCGCGGATTCCTTGAATATTTATTTTGCCCTCTGGTTCTAGAATCTCAGGGCAGTTTTCCTTGATAATTTCATGGAAGATGATGTCTAGGCTCTTCTTTTGATCATGGTTTTCAGGTAGTCCCAGAATTTTTACATTGTCTCTCCTGATTCTATTTTCCAGGTCAGCCGTTTTTCCAATAAGATATTTCACATTATCTTCCATTTTTCGAATCTGCGCGGTATGTTCTGAGATATCTGTCTTTCTTGAAAAGTCCTTAGCGTCCATCCGTACCATTCCAGTTTTGAAAGATCTATTTTCTTCAGTGAGCTTTTGAATTTCCTTTTCCATTTGGTTAATTCTGCTTTTGAAAGCATTCTTCTCCTCATTGGCCCCTTGCACCTCCCTTGCCAGCTGAGTTAGGCTAGTTCTCAAGATGCCAATTTCTTCAAGATTTTTTTGGTTCTCCTTTAGCAGGGAGCTGATCTGCTTTTCATGCTTCTCCCTCATCCCTCTCATTTCCCTTCCCAGTCTTTCCTCCACCTCTCTAACTTGATTTTCAAAATTCCTCTTGAGCTCTTCCATGGCCCGAGCCCATTGGGTGGGCTGGGACACAGAATCCTCGATTTCTGTGTCTTTGCCTGATGGCAAGCATCGTTCCTCCCCATCAGAAAGGAAGGGAGGAAGTGTCTTTTCTCTGGTAAAGTACCCTTCAATAGTTTTATTTCTTTTCCCTTTTCTTGGCATTTTCTCCAACCAGTGGCCTGACCTCTGAATGTTCTCCTCACACCCACCTCGCCTCCTGGTCCTCCCAGCCAGCGTTTGGGGACTGAGATTCAAATGCTGCTTCCCACCTTAGGATTTTTGGCGGGGGCAGGGCTGCTATTCAGTGTGAGAATTAAGTTCAGGTGGTCAAGGGCAGGGCCGCCTCTCAGGCATAGTTCCCTCTGGGGGTTTATGCACAGACCTTCCACAATGGATCCAGGCTCCTGCCCGTTTGGGGAGCCCCCGTCTGCAGCCGCCTCTCAGCCCCCACCTCCCGGGGGGGCCCGAGCCTTGGGGGCACCCCACTCCCCTCTCAACCCGCCACCCCCGTCAGTCACCTGTTGGTGGGGGGGCCCGTGCCGCTGCTGAAGATCCCACCTCCGGAGCCCTCTCAGATCTGTGCCTCTCAGAGCCGTGGCCGCCGCTGCCGCCACAGGTCCGGGCTGGGCTCCGCGTCTGCAGCGCGACGGACCTTTTGCGAGAGGTTTGCAGGTCCCTCTGTGGGTGGGGGGACCCGCGTGGCCGCTGGAGATCCCGTCCCCGTAGCCCTCTCGGATGTCCTCCCCTCAGTGTCCCGGCCGCGGCAGGGCCGCACTCTGCTCCCCGTCCCGGCGCCCAGTCCGCGGCGCGAAGGACCCTCCGCGAGAGGTCCGCAGGTCTCTCCGGAGCAGGAATCTCCCTCGCTCCAATACTCCGTGGTCTCTGGGTGCAGAATTCGCCCTGGCTTGGTCCCCTCTAGCCGTTCTGTGGTTTGTGTGTTTGGAGCTATGTGTATGTGCGTCTTTCTACTTCGCCATCTTGGCTCTGCCCCCCCTAATGTGTTTTCTAAAAAGGAAAAAAAGTAAGAATTTTTTAAAAACCATCAAAACTGACTAATAGATTAAAACATGCAATATATTCCATTTTCCACACTTGGGAGTGCTCCACTTTTGTAATGGGGAAAGAGTCCTATTATTTCTTTAGTCCAGGCTTGTTCTTTGCAATTTTGCAACATTGACTTGATTTTCTTTTTGTGTGTATGTTTGTTGTTCTTTCCATTTACCTTGTTGTAATAGTGTGTATTTTTCTTTGCTCTGCTCCTTCATTTTGTGTCTATCAGTGCATTTAAGTATTTTAATGTTTCTCTGTATTTATCATAGTCATAATTTCTTGTGGTACAATAATATTCCATTGCATTCATGCACTATAGCTTGCTTAGCCTTTCCCCATTGACGTACATCTACTTTGTTTCCAGTTCTTTGCTACCTCAAAGAATGCTGCTATAAATATTTTTACGTGTCGGAGAATTTTCTTTTTTATCAGTACCCTCCTTTGAGTAAATGCCTAGCAGTAGAATCTCTGGGTCAAAGAGTCAGAGGTTTTAGCCACTTTATTTCCAAATTGTTGAATTCCAAATTGTTTTCCAAAATGAGTATACTAATTCAAAGATCTGTCCTCACTTGTTTCTTTCATAACGCTATGGTTATTTTTAAATCAATTTAATTCATCAAACATTAAGTACTTTATTCATACAGAACAATGTTCTCAGCATTGGAGGAGACTGTTTAGATAGGACATGGTCCCTGACTTGCAAGAATTTTCTAATGTGACTAGGCTTCCTTAAGAATGCATTTGCCTCAGTTTTTTACAATAAAAGTATCCTGGAAAAGTTATACATAAATCAATTTCTTGTAAATTGAAGAATAATTTCAATGTTATATGAACTTATTAAAGGGAAGCTATGATGTGTGTGTCCTTTCATAAAATCAGAAATAATTTTGTAATGTGAATGCTTGCCCTCATAGAGGCTATTTTGTTCTCTCTTCACATTACCTACGCTGCCACCTTTCTGCCCTCCTCCAGCAGAGGAAAGGCCTTATACTTGACAGAAAACATTGACAACATCCCAATCTCACTCTTCAGATCACCTCAGCATTATCACTCATTTTTCCTTACTTTGTACCAAGCCTTGATAGAGAATGTTGTCTTATTTCCTTCTAACGGTCAGTCTTTTCCTTGTGTCCTTGATTCTATCTATCCCTTCCTATCTCCATCAGGATGTGGTCTCTCATCATCCTCAAAGAGTTTTTGAACTCTCCTCTATTTAATCCTTCCCTGCTACAAACATATCCACAACTCCCCCATCTTAAAAACAAAACTCTTAACCTGATTCTCCCATCCAATTCAGCTGATATCCTTTCCCTGTCTTCTCCCCTACAGCTAAAGTCTTAGGAAAAAATGATCTACACTCCTTATCTCTTCCTTGCTCATCACCTACTCTCTTCTGAACCCCAAGCAATCTGATTTCCATCCTCACTACATTGGAAAATGCTCTCTTTGAAGTTACCATTGACCTCTTTATTGCTAAAAATCCAGTGACCTTTTCTTAGTTTTCTTCTTTCTTGACCTCTCTGGAGTGTTAAATACTGTCAACTTTTTCCTCTTTCTGAATACTCTAGCCTTTAGAGTTTTCTTGATACTGCTTTGTTGTGGTTCTCTTTCTATTTGTTGTGTCCCTTCTGATCCTTCTCAGTCTTCTTTGTGGGATCAGCATCTCTGTATGATCTGATTCCATTGGTGGTAGACCTCAGCAGTCTGCCCTTGACTGGTCTTCTAGCTATACTCTTCCATCAACTATCATTTCTGTGTATCTACTCCCTTTATGTATACATCCATCATCTTTCTTCTCAGTTTCAGTCCTGCATCTTCAGCTGCCTGAGGAAAAATCTCCACTTCAATTTTCCACTGGCAACTTAAATTCCCCATGTTCAAAAAACTTCTCTTTCTCCCTAAGCTTTCATGTTCTCTTGCCTTCCATATTTTTGCTGAGGGCACTATCATTCTTCTTAAATGAAGAAGTGGCCCTTATCCTTGGAAAAGCTAACTCAGCTATATGTTCCCTTTATTCTGTCCTCTCCCATCTTATTTAAAAACCTGTTCTCACTATCATTATCTCTGTCTCTTTTTATCTCTCACACACACACATATATGCATATGCATATGTATATATGTACACACATACATATAAACACAAATATATCTTTATGAATGTGCATATAACATATAGATACATACATAAATATTTATATACAAATAGACACATATATCTCCTCTGTTTGACTTTTAAAGTCTTTCTCAATCTGAATCAAGCCTATTTCTCTAGGATAATTAAACATTGCTCTCCCTCATGTAGCTGACACCCTTGCCAAACTCAACCACTTAATTTTTTCTGGAATTAAACTTTCCAACTTCTCCCATGTATGAGTGTGTGTGTGTGTGAGTAAAATATATATCCATATATATATATATATATATATCCATATATATATATATATATGTGTGTGTGTGTGCGTGTGTGTATGTATGTATATATATGTGTGTGTATATATGTATGCATGTGTCTATACACACATATATGTATGTGTGTGTACGTGCTCCCTCTACCTACTGGTGCCTTCCCTGAGCTTTACAAACATGCCCATATCAACTTGTCCCCTCAACTTTAAAAATCCTCACTTGATCTTACCATCCCCACTAGCTGTTGTCCTCTACCTTCTCCTTTGTGATTTAATTCCTTGAGGAAGTTCTCCCCACTTAGTATTTCCATTTCATCTCATCTCTTTTCCAAATTCTCTGGCTTTCTACCTGATAATTCAATTGAAACTGTTCTCTTATAATTGTTACATTCAATCCTTTTTTAAAAAATTCTCATCTTTTACATTTCTGACATGTGGGACACTTTAGACTACTCTTTACTTCTAGATGCTCTGTCCTTTCTGGGTTTTAATGGCATTACTCTTTCTTGGTTATTCCTACTTTTATGATTTCTTCTCAGTTTCCTTTACTATTTCTTTATTTATCTAACTGTGGGTATCCCCCAAGGCACTTCGTCATACATCTCCTTTTTTTACTCTATGTTGTTCTCTTTCGCTTGATGATCTCATCACCCCCCTTGAGTTTTTCTGTATATGACTGACTTCTAGATCTGCATGTAGCCTTGTCTTTCCTGAGCTCCAGTACCAAAATGCCAACTCCCTATTAGACATTTCAAATTGGACATTTCATTCTCAACATGTTCAAAACAAAATTCATTATCATTCTTCCAAACCTATGATCCTTCTGAAATTCCCTGTTATTATTGAGGGCACCACAGTCTTTTGAATCATGACCTCAAATTCACACCTTTGACTCTTGCTTCTGACTCAGCTTCCATATCCCAATTAATGGCTATGTTTGATCAATTCTATATCTCTCCCCCGCACACACATTCATCCCCCTATCTCTACTTATATCTAATCCATTCTAGTCTAGATCTTCATCAGCCTTCGCCTGGACCATTGTGATAGTGTCTTAGTCTCCTTGAATAAAACGTCTGTCCCCTCTAATCCCTACTCCTCATATCCACAGTTGTCAACTGATATTCTTACAGCATAGGTTTGACTATTATTCTTTTCCTTAAGAAGCTTCAGTGGTTCCCCATTGACTTCACTATACAATATAAATTCTTTTTTTTTCTTTGAGAAAGGTCCTTTCCAATCTAAATCAGGCCTTTTTCTCTAGGATGATTGTGCATTGCTCGCCTTCACATAGATGATGCTCCAGGCAAAATGGAATCCTTGATTTTTTTTCCCTGAATTGGAATTTCCATCTTCCATATCAATATCTTTGCATAAGTGGTCCCTCACCCACCTGGAATGTACTTCATACTCACTACTTTCTGTTAGACACCAGAGCTCTCCTTAAGTCTCAGTTCAAGTTTCACCTCTGCCAAGAAGCCTTCCTTGATTTCTCTAATTTCCAATAGAAACCAGTTAATTCCTAAACTTAGAATAATTAAATGTTAGATCTGAAAGGATTTTAGAGGTTACTTAACCAATCTATCTTTTTTTTTAATGAGAAAACACATCCGGATTGATTTAGAATCCTGCTCAATTATATACATCAACGGCAGAATAAAGATGAAAATCTAATTTTGACTCCCAGACCTCTACTCAGGGGCAGCTAGGTGGCACAATAGATATCGTGCTGGCCTTGGAGTCAGGAAGACCTGAGTTCAAATCCAGCCTCAGACACTTATAAAGTATGTGACTTTGGGCAAATTTCTTAACCTCTGTTTGTCTCGATTTCTTCAACTGTAAAATGGGGATGATAATAACACCTATCCCACAGAGTTGTTGTGAGAATATAACAACAATAACAATAGTTGTAATTTATATAGAATTTACTATGTGCCAGGCACTGTGCTAAGTACTATATAGTTATTATCTCATTTGGTTATTCAAAAAACTATTCAATATTTGTATCATATAATACATATTTATATTAAATACTAATATGTAATTTTACTCATAGGTTTTTGTTGTTTTGTCCTTTGTTCTTGAGGAGTATCATGACATCAAGAAGGTGATGCCGTGACTTGCAAGTGAATTTGATTTAAGTGAGGCTGGGCTGTGCAATGTCACCAGCCTCACTTTCTCCTTCAGAGCTATCTGGGTCCAATGGCAAGATGTAGATTAGGATGACTAGATAAATATGACCCCCGTAGTCTTATTAGTTATTTAATTAATACAATTATCCCATTTGAGTATTCAAGTGAGTTAATAATTATAAAATGCTTAGTTAGCACAGTACTTGGCACATAGTAAGTGCTATATAAACGTTAGCTATCATCATCACCATTATTACTTTTCCCATTATACTCCCGTATCTCATGGGATCATAGACTTAGAGCTGGAAGGGATAGCAGTGGCCATTTAATCCAACCCCATCATTTTGCAGATTAGAAACTGAGCCTCGGGGACATAAAGTGATTTGCTCAAGATCCTAGAGATACTCAGCAGTGGAGCTGGGATGTGAATCCAGGTCCTCTGAATCCCAGTCCAGCACATTTTCCACTATATCACATTTTGTCAAGGGTCTCCTAGGTTATACAGATATGGAGTGAATTAAGGTAACCGAGAAAGGAGGGTCTTGCTCTTAATCACAGATTTGGTAACTGGAAAGGCTTTAAATTCATGCTAGAACTAGTTACAAAGAAATTCTAAATAAGTAGGTCACTTTTAAGATAATTTTGGGTAAACTGTTGATTGTCAGTGGGGTCCTAATTTCGTCTTCTTCCTGGGTAACTGGAACCCAAAGTGGTTCAAATCCTGAGGTAGAATTAGCAGTAATACTAACTGGTTTAAACATAATATTTTAGAGTTGCAGATAACCTCATACTATCTCTTTTGCTTCTCCCACAACCCTATAAAATAATTATTACAGATACTATTATCCCTGTTTTACAGGTTAAAAAAAAACCTGAGGATAAGAGGCATCATGGTACTTGTCCATGTTCACACAGCTCATAAATCTTAGAAACAGGATTTGAACTCATGTTTTCTTGATTCCACCTACCATACACTATCCACTAATACAGGTGGCTAAGTAAATAAGGTACCTAGGCCCTGACACGTTTTGGTCACCTATGCTTGTTATCATTATCCCTGGGTTTCTCAAGTGCCCCTGCACCCTTGGTTACAAGATATAGATCCTTCAAAAGGATAATCTAAATTAGAGATTTGGATAACATGCTGGTAATTAATATCCTAGTCTATGAGCAGTCACTCCCAAGCCAAGGTCAGAAGACAGAGCTGGAATGAATAACCCTAAGGTCCTAATTGGACAAGCTTTCACAAGGATTCCAGTAATCAGACACTCTGTTGAATGTATGTTAATTTCATGCCTGAAAATACTTGGCGGAGGTACTTAGCTCCATTTCTTCACTCCTGTTTTCCCTGTTTAAGATATCGAATCATTCCCTACCTAAACCAATGTTATTTTTCCTGTAATCCCTCTGTAGAAATGTTTTCTCTTTACCAATGAACAATTTTATTGAAATTTTTTTTTATTTCTGTTTTGTGAGAACTTGGCAAAGGAACCTCCCAGGAATAGTAATGATTCATCTTCATGTAGAACTTTAAGGTTTTTGCAGAAGACTTATATTGCCTCATTGGATTCTCCAACAACTCTCTGAAGGGGATGTTTTTATTCTTCTCACTTGACATAAGAGGAAACTGAGCTTCAGATATGTTAAGTAACTTGTCCAAGCTCACCAACCCAGCTAAGTCTGTGGCAGGAATTGAACCCAGGTTGTCCTTACTCCAAATCCCAACATTCTTTCTACCATCCCATAAGGTATCTCCCACTCCCAATCAAGAGTAGTACTTTTGAACTTACTGGAAAGTGTTCAGGAAAGAAACTAAATTGGGACTGTTTTTCTTAGTACATCAGTTTGTATGATCAAGGAGGGGGAAAAAAGCAAAAAGGCAAACTTTTGTTTGGATTCAAATGTCATCTTCATCTGTACCATATTTATTTTTATTTCATCTCTGACAAAGAATGTTAACTTTCCAGGAAATTTTGACTCCTTTAAGAATAAAACCATCACAAAATTTTTAAGGTATCCCTTTCCTCGAGGCTGTGTTTTTTTATTCATCTAAAAGGAACAAGGTGGCATGAAGGAGACCTGTACTGAACAGTAAACTTGGCCAAGCCATCAACTTGAACCCTGCCATAAGTATTCATGACTGTGATGTTCATCATTCTACTATTTCCCATTTGTCTCCAGTGTGAATCAAATTCTAACTCTCTATTTATATTATCAGTGGGTCAGGTCTCCAGGGAATACTGTGAAAGGGGGGGAAACTTCTACTTGCAGAGAGCATTATTCTTGATGGCTTAGAGGACTTTGTTTCTTAAAATATTTACCTTGACAGTTTTCATGGGTGTAAGAGGGCTTTTCTGAAATTGATCCATAATTTTTCTTTCCCAAAAAGAACAAGATCTTTTTATCAGGCAATGTTTCCTCAAAACAATTTTTTTTTTGTTATTTAAATATATTCAACAGTATCTCCTACCAGGAGCAGATAATTGTTTCTTCCGTTTTGTCTGTGTTAGTTATGGTTTGCAGAATCAAAGCTAGGTAAGAAGTTTGTTTTCTGTTTTCCCTTGTTTCATTTACTGCTTAAAACTGCTTCAGCTATCATTCCGCTCAATAGAATGATAACACTTTCTCAGTGCTTTCAAAGTTAGTTGTATTTTGGGAAGCAGTATGGTAAAGTATGAATGTAAAAAGCACTGAATTGCATGCTAAAGGACCTGGGTGCAAAATTCAGCTCTGCCATTTACTACTTATATGAATTCTGGTATATTTCTTTGTCAGGATTTCAGTTTCTCATCTGTTAAAAAGAGGCTTGGATTAGATGACCCATAAAGTCCCTTCTAAGTCTAAATACATAATTTGTTTACAAAATATCTTTTTTAATTGATAATGCAGTTGGCAGACATGCCTAGCCCATTTTAGTGATGAAGTAAAAAGTGTGCTTGAAAATATTTTGAGTTTTTTGTTGGGTACAATGTATATGTTCCTTGTTTTTATTTCGGTGCTACAAAATAATGACACTTTAGAATAGGGGTTTGTTCTTAACTCAAGGTCTACCATGGCCAGATTTCAGGGGATTCATAATCTTAAATGGGAAAAAGTACATTTTTATTTTTATTAATTTTTAACTGAACATTTAAAATTTCTTTCAAATAAAAATGTAATCAATAAAACATTTTTCTGAGAAGTGGTTCATAGTCTTGACCAGACCGCCAGAGGGGTTTATGACACATATAAAGCTTAAGACCTCCTGCTTTAGAAAATGAGGATTGGGGTAGGAGGCTCGGAACATCTCAGCAATGGTAATGTTTTCATGTTTCTGAAAATTTGATCACTTGAATTCTACCTCGTACTTATTCTGAGCTACCATTGAATAGTACATAAAAGGTCAGGAAAGAAGTCAAGAAGATCTAGTTTCACCTCCTAGTTTTACTAGTCACTGACAAGTTGTTTAATCTCTCACTACTACACCAATAAAATTGCAGGCTGGGACTGAAAAATAAAAATCCCTCAGCTTTACTTATTCCATGAACTTTTACTATTAATGATATTCAGTTTGGAAAAAAAAAATAGGTTGAAATGCCAACATCCTCGTTGAAGACAAATTTACAATTCATTTCCAACACCCTAATTTAATGAAAGTTTTAGGTGTGGTAGGTACTTAATTATGCGGGAGGCAGAAATGAAACAGCATCATTCCCCATGCAGGGAGGACTGATCATGCTTTGTTTTCAGAGGTCCTCTCTTAGATCACTATAGTGAACAATGTATCCAATATATTGATTTTTTGGAAATCAATGATTTTCTGGAGTGCAGTTTCATTTCAGTTTCAGAGAAGGAAAAAAAAGAGGGATTCATCTACATTAATTGGGTGAGTGCTATTAAATAGTACTAGTTAAATTACCAGACTTTGAAGTGATTACCATTGAAAATCAAAATTATAGTGAATAGAGTGCTAGACTGAACTTCAAAGGGTCTGAGTTCAAATTTCAGTTGTTTCCCTTATCTTAGGCAAATCACTTAACTTCTCTAGGTCTTCATCTCCTTGACTGCAAAATAAGTGATTGGGTTAGATGACTTCTGAGGTCCTCTTCTATGCGTATGATGCTATGCCATTCTTCACTTGAAGCTTGTGTTTGTCCTTGATTCTCAAAGGAGACCATGACATCAAGGAGATGATGACATGACTTGTACTTGACTTTGATTTGAGTGAGGGAGAACTGTGCAAGGTCACCAGCTCACTTTCTCCTCCAGAATCATCTGACTTCAGTGGCCAGATATTCATCAGGACTTCTGAAGATGGCCCAGGATTCAATGGGAGACCCTGGCCCTTTTAAGCTAAGGTCTTTTCAGGTTCTCACTTTGAGTGAGATAACACCCATTCATTGAATAGGCCTCTTTAAGTAATGAGTCAAAGGATGGCCCCTTTAATTAAAAAAAATCAAACTGGGAGGAGAAGACTCTCAGGGTTCCTGGCCAAAAGAGAAACAGTTACTATTTAGTATTTACATTCACTCTGGGTTAGGAGGGCAGGAACCTATTGTCCAATCTATGAGCACCAGAGTGAATTGGACTTTAAGGTTTGGTCTTTGAGAAAGATATCTAGGAAAAACGCAGCTTTTGGCCATCAGTGTACCTTCCTCTGGGCAGAACACCTCTAAGTAAGGATGTAGAAGAGAAGAAGAGGAAGATGGAGAGAAGAGGAGAAGTTACACTTGATGGAATTCCCAGAGCTAATATAACCATGGTATAACTATGTCTCTGACCTTGAGAACCAGACCTGAGTAAATAGGAACTACTGTGCCTCTCTCTGTTCTGTCCCTGTGCATGCAATTGGATGAGATTCAGTTCTGGGGATCTTGGCCTCTAATGAGAGGGAGATAAGCTCCCCTTCTTACATCCATTAACTGATTAAGGTCTCTATCCTGGTGGCCTGAGGAAACAATTGCTTAAGGATGGTAGTGGATCAGAATTAGGGGTTCCCCAAAAAGGAGGAGTAGAGTGTTCAATATACAATATTAATCAGGTATGGGATAGGTAATTTATTCCTACACACAAAAGAATTGCTGAACATTTAAGATTATGTTAATATAATAGAAATAGCAGCTTAACTTTTGACTACTGTTTCAGTATGCTAGGATGTTGATACTTAACCTCATCAGAAAATACAGCGGTTTATAAGATTACTAATTATAGACATTTCACATTTCACCTCACAATCCTTGGCACAAGCCTTACAACTTTGCTGGTAAAACAGCCCAGGGAGGGCCAGTACTTTCTGGTACAGGATCTTTTCTTGTCACCAACTGGCTCCTTATTGAATCCAGGATCTCCAGACATCTAACATTTGAGAGAGTTACCTCTGACTCTAAATGTATCCACAAAGGATACTCATTCAGCTAAGATTAGGAGAGAACAAAAAAAGGGGGGATGGAAGGCATCCAAGCACCCAAGCACATGCTCCCCTGGCTTTGGACCCCTGCTTTAGCTGTCATATGGTCAGTGTTTCCATGATACTTGGATTAAAAAAGACTCTACACTTTCCCCTCTTACACTAGAATCACATGGTGCTTCCTAGTGAGTCACAGCCAAGAGAGCCAAGTTGAATACTATCTTCTTTGAAATGATGCAGCATCCTGTTACCCCAACTGCAATCACAGGGCAGAGGAGGATCAAAAGCTTACTCAGGGTCTACCACACCCCAGCAAAATGCCAAGTCCTTTCAGTAATTAAACTGAGCCCATGAGACATTGCTGGAAACAGCCTGGAAATTATCTCCAAGGTCTTCAGATACCAAGTTCTACTCAGTGACTCTGAGTATGACCTCACATTATACATCACTTCTCTCACAGCTGTCTTTTACCTGTAAAAGCTCTGAGAAAAAGTCAAACACAAATATTTTTAGTAATACAGAAATGAGTGTGTATGTGGCTTCTTCTAAGTTCTAGAAATAGCTAATTCAATGATCATCACTCTCTGCCTCTGGTTAAATTGTGGTGATCATGAAAGCAACTTGGGGGCACTAATGCTGAAGTTGATAGTAGTCTTTTTTGGTTGTTAAGAGGACAAATAAGAGAAAGTGGACTTTTACATCTTTACTGGAGAAAGCTGATGATTCTACTCAAAAACCTCCAGCTAAAGCCTGTGGGCCTTTCTTGTACCTTGCACCAGGGCAAATAGTCATAACCCAGGGTCCACAAACCCCTGGGTGTCTGTGGACACCAAGTCCATGGACCTTCATTTTCATGAATTTAGCTGGAAATAATTACATCTTTATTTCGATATAGTTTGTTTCCTTTTTAATCCTATGCATTTTATTTTGTGCATTTAAAAACATTCTCCATAGGTTTCATCAGACTGCCAAAGGGATCCTTAACACAATAAAAGGTTAAGAACCACTTAATTAATTAGAATTAGGGAGTCCTAAAAATCTTAAGCTATCATAGAGTCTCATAAGAATTCATACCTTGTCACTGGGTATTCAGCTTCTTTTATAGACCAAAACAGGGCTTACCAGTCCTTTTGGAGTAAAGTTGTTGTTTTCTAGTAATGCAGTCCCATCCCCCTGGCTATATAAAGACTGGTGGCTTCCTCATCATAATTTCTTAGATCCTGCCCTATGAATGTATTGGTGGAATGACCTTCCACCAATTAAATTAAAAATTAAATTATTAATTTTTAGTAATTAGTAATTAAAAATTCCTTCCACCTATGCAAATTTGTGGCTGTTATGAAACCTTGTTTTAGAGTTACCTGGAGCTTGAAAAGTGACTTGCTCAAGGTCACAAGCAGTATGTATCAGAAGCTGGACTTGAACCCAGGTCTCCTGATTCTAAGACTACCAACAATCTACTTTATCTAGCTGTCTTTAATGATGATAATGCTGCTACTGCTGCTGATGTAGCATGTTTTAATTAAAATGAATTCAGATCATGTTTGCTTTTATTACTGATTTCAGAATTTTCTAGTGTTACAATGATATGTAGAAATTCTGGAGTGTTTCCAGACCATGGTTAGCAAAATAACATCACTGTCCAAATAATACAGCAGCGATGTTAACCTGAAAGAGGTGAAGTGCCTTCAGGCCATTTAATTTTTCTCTGTTGTCCAGAAATACCAGAAGGATTGTGGGGACAGCTGCTTCTCATCAGAGCATCAGGAAATGGAGGTGGTTATATGTGTGTTGAGAATGATCATAATATCAAGTTAATGTGAGAATAAATAATGATACTTCCTTAGGGTTTTGTAGAGTTTGGAATGCCTTCTACCTTATATTCTTTATCATTTGGGATTAACTTTCTAATGGCAAAAAAAACCATTATCTGCTATGCAATGTTGCTTGCAGAAGCCAGCCTGTCCCTTTTAAAACCCTTATCAAAGGTGACCATGACTTTTATTCTCATAAAAAAAAATTCATACATATTGGAAAGTAGACATTTAGATCATTAAGTGTTTGTATTCTTTATGCTACCTTTTTCTGGTATAAAATAAGATCTGAAATTTTTCCCCCAATATTTTGTTATTCCTTCCTTCACATCCCTTGAGAATCAATTGATTGAAAAACAGTGGTGTTAGAGACACAAAGACAAAAATTAAACAACCCCTACTTCTCAGACTTTGCAAACACATCTCTTTTATCATAGTTCCAGCTTCCATAAGAAAATCCTCTTATCCTTCCTCCCTGCCATGGTGATGAGAGGAAATTGCTCTTCAGTGGAGATAATGTCCTTTTACTAACCTCTTGATGGTGGTAAAACAGAAGTCCCCCACTCTAGTTCTGATGATTTTATTAGAAAGGCATCATGGTATAGTGAGAGTACTGCTGGTCTGGGAAAATTTGGAGATGCAAGAGACTTTAGTTCATGTCATAGCCCTGATTACTTATGACCTTCAACAAATTACTAAACCCCTCTGCGTTTATTTCTCTCTTGGTGTAATAAAATTAATAATTCTTGTACTACCTATCTTATAGGTTTGTTATAAGCAAAACTTTTTAAATATGTAAAGAATGCTTGTAACTCAGGTGGTAAAATCCAGAAATCGGAATTATCTACCCTGAAGTCAAGCTGCTACTTTGACCTGTTAGGTATGGGTTCAAGTAATGTGTTCGTAAACTTTCCAAATGATCTAAAAATATACCTAGACATTCAAGAAAAGTGAACTTCATTTGAAATCATTTAGTTTGACCACTTCTATATTGTAACTTCAAGGGATGTCTTTGTAGCATACCCTTTCTTAATCTCTATCATTAAAGAAAAAAAGAAAGAAAAACCTCAAATGCCTTTGATTTTTTTTTCCCTTTGAGAGATATTTATTTCTGAGAGGGAAGAAGTTAGAAGTTCTCATTGAAAGAGCTCAAAGGATGAAAACATCTGCTAGTCATGAGCAGCATTTTGGTTGAGCTCAGCTGCTAGTGATCCTAAAGTTGAACGTTTCTGTTCTAGTCAATTTACAGTTATTTTATGAAGCTTAGCAGAGGACACAGATAATTAGAATAGGCACAAATTATTAGACCATTTTTTTTTAAGTAAAAGAAACTGGGATCATTATTCACACTCCTTGGTGGTTGAAACATGCCTCTGTACCTTTCCAAACTGGGGGCTGAGGGTTTGAGGGACAAGACACCCTGAACACTTGGGGGTGGGGAAAGTGAACAGTTTATTACTTGGCCTAATTGACTGTTACAGCCAACGGAATGACAAAGTTGCTCTAGATGAAAATACCCATCTCTCAGTGGGATTACCCACTCCCCCTTTTAAAGGCAGGTTACTTTTTACACACTTCTGATTGGTGAAACAAATAAAAAGTGAAGTCTTGTGTTAAATGTGTTTACTTTTGCACCAAAACAGAAATGTAGACAATGTGTTTCAATTAAAAGGAGCCCTGCAGCAAAAATGTGTTATAGTCTTGGGTAGAAGCAGAGTGTATCATTATCTTGTAGGCACAGCAGTCAAGATAATGAACAGCTAAGAAGACTGGACAATGGAAGGTGAAGCGTGGCATGTCATGGAACTGTCAATAGAATCTAAGCTCACTTCCCATTAGAAGGTGCTATGAAATTGCAGGGATGTGCCGAAGAGCTGGAGAAAGAGCTAAAAGAAAAGTAGCTTGATACTGCTTAGTAATTTTAAGCCTGATTTAATGTTTTGCCATCATTACCAAAAGCCTTAGGGCAACCACTCCAGTGTTTAATTTCTCCTTTTCTCTGAATAAACAGCCCTATGTTGGTACTCTAGATGTGCCTTAGCTTCCTGGTGATTTTATGTCGTTGTTCTGGTATAAAATCCAACAACCTTTTGGAATTTGTGGCAGCGTCTCTTGGTTTTTCTTTTCTACAGCATGCCCATTATGTAAACAGCTGTGTTGGGGATTAGATTGAATTGAGGTTGGGACTGTCACTCCTTCTGATGACTAGAAAGGCTCAGCAAAAAATACTGTATGCATCCTAGTGAGAGGTGGCCTGGGATTTGTTGAGTTTTGGGAAGTAGTAGAGAGCCAAGCCTAAGTGCCAATTCATCCCCAGTGAATGAAAACAAGAGAATAAGTATGAGGAATTTTAAAAAATAAAATTGGCTCCAATTTTAAAGCTACAGAATTAGAGGAATATGAAACAGGATTGACAGAGAAAATATAGAATTTTACCACATATATGACAAAGAAAGGTATTCATTGGGTGGGTCACTGTTATTAGTAGTTAGGAGAAAATGCGAAAGTGATCTAATAGCTTCATGGAGAAATGATTTATTTCATTTATTCAATAAACATTAAGTACCTACTATGTGCTGCTATCCTTGGCAGGGAGAGAGAATAATATGAAAATAAATAAAATGTAGGCCGTGTTCACAAAGACTTTATGATCTTGTAATGGGAGATGGCATGTATATGGATAAAGATAGTGTCAATTAGGATATGGCAAATGCATGAGCACAAAGTACTGAGATCAACCAAGGGGAAAGTCACTTGTAGCTTAAGAGTAATGTAACCACTGATTCAATTAATTCTTATTGAGCATCTACTGTATGAATAATATCATAGACTAAAAAAATGAAGCTCTCCACTGTTTCTCTGCTTTTTAAACATCTTTGAAATATAATTTAAAAAAACACTATGTGTAGAAATAATTGTTTCTCTCTTGTCCACATCTAACTGTGTCCTCTTCCTGTAAACCTTTAGGCTTATAGTCTGTTTGTTGAGTTTCTGGTATTGTATCATACTATTCTCTTACCTTTGTAATTGTTTTCTCACTGTATCTTTTCAGGGTCATCTTTTGTAAAGCTATTGGTCTACATGGGAGGGAACTAACCTAATATGGCTTTAAAAAATCTTTGCATAGGGGTCTAATGGCTTCAGACAATATTCTGTACAAATTATTTCTAGATCCATGTCTTTTTCCCAAGATAGCCATGTACCTCATATAGTCTACTTTTGCAAACTGAACTATGCCCTAGGCAAGTTAAAAACTATTACAAATTATTACTGAAAAATACTAAATCATGAAAAAAGTTGAAAACTCCATGGTTGTGATTTCCTTGGATTTTCCTGTTTATTTACTAGTTCACTCACTGGTAAGGGGCCTCTTAGTAACTAGAGCCAACAACCAAGATTATTCTGTTTGTGACTATGTGTGTAACAGATGGGGGCTCTATATATTTTGGCAAGGGATCAGCTTAGGGTAAAGTTTGGTGCTTTTATTCAAAATTCAGAAGCAAGGAACAGCAAAATACAGGTCATCTCTTTCAAAATGTGCACAAAAATCTGTCCCACAGTGCCCCCTCCACTCCACTCCAAAAAAGTCTCTCCACTGACAAAAAGAGCAATGGAAGGGAAACCAAACTGAACTTATTTACTACTTTGCTTTTATATGAGTATTGAATGGTTTTGGATATTTGGAATTTTAGATTAGAATCCAACTTTTTTTTTCCCTTCCACATAGATGCCAACTCGGTGAATTGCATTAATGACAGTGGTTATGTTTGTATGTAAATGGGTGACATCTGGCTGATATCAGGAGATCAAACATTGAGAGTCTGCATGATGACTTTCATCTGTTTGTCACTCAGCAGGTGTAATGGATGGTAGGCATGTGGGCTCCTTACAGAAGTTAATGCACAGACTCAGTGCGGAAGCAAAAGTTCCCTCTGTAATTTACAGGAGGGCAGCTTAAGGAGGTGGGGGTGGAGTAGATGTCCTGCAAATGTACCTACTTTGGGATAAAAGAATGAAGTTGCCCCATTGTCCTTTCTATTCTTTCCCATCACACATACACCAATCTATAGGCATTTCCTCTGTCCCATTTCCCAACCAACATCTACAGTTGAATTTGTTATTTGGGAATTTATGGGGAATGTATGTTAGAGTGAAAGAGTACATTGTGCAGAGAAGGGAAGCAGCTTGTAAGCATATCATTATGCGTGAGCCATGGGGCCAGCAGATGGCACTTCCACTCAGGAATGAGAGTGGTGCCAAAAGCAGACTCTAAATACACTTAAATCACATATCTTTACTTTTAAAATGGAGTATTTTGGAAGGAGAAAAAAATGATATTTAAATACACAAGTGGTATTCTTTTGTTCGTAGCACAAGAGCCCCTTTACTAATGTTGTCATATTCTAAATGTCTGGTAGGGATTTGATGTCTCAAATTTTCTTCAAGGTTTAGTGGCAAAGCAATGCTCCATCCTTAATAGGATTAGTCACTGAGGTGTACCTGACTAAAAGAAAACTTCCTTTCTCAAGTATCCTCCCTACTTAACTTAAAATGGAAGTATTTGTTTTCATTCCTGTTTGTCATGAAAAAGAAAATCTTTGTCTTGATAGTGTTCAGAAATAATACAAATATATTGTGACATATGGACTTCTTATTTTGATTGAAAATAAATTTAATTCTTAGGATGTGCCAATCTGTTCATTGATATTGGTGGGGGGCAGGGAGCATGTAGTTATTTGTTATGGAGCTCAGTCATTTTCCATGCACTTTAAAAAATAGAATTCATGTTAAAAATCATGTTGCCATTTGAGGTAGGATTAGGATGCTATTGAAGCAGTTGTCATGAAAGTTCTTAATTAAAAAGGTGTCCATGTGACACATTCTGGGAAGGCTGTCTAACGTAAGAAGCTTATCAGATACTATTTTTATTTTTTCTTTCTAAAGAGTATCAAAATTTCCACTAATAAATTATGAAACTGAGTATTTAGTCCATAGTATTGACTTTGTGCATTTCTCGGTTACTTTTCTATATGCCATTACCTCAGACCACAAATATGATTAAGATAGCCCTTTTAGCCTTTTATTCAATTTAAAGCGGTGCCCTTATGAATCACTTTTTAAAACAGTTTGATATTTTTAAATGATTGTACTTAATTTTTAAAATATCCAATAGTCTTGCTGTGCTGAATTGACATTTGGTATATCACTCATTCATCTATTCAACTAATATTTGTGGAGCTCCTGCTACCATGAAAAGCCCTGGGTAGATGTTGTAGGGGATACAAAGAAGAATAAATAAATCCTTCACTGAGAGTCTAAAGCCTAGTAGAGGAGATAAAGAACTCAAATGAAAAGGAGAATGTGAAAGGACAATGACAGGTATAGAGATCAGTGACAGATCTTTTAAAGAAGTTAACCATGTTTACTTTTTAAATTGCCTCATGAAGCACAGAAATTCAGAGCTGCAAGGGACTTCATGTCATCTAGATCAACTCATTTCTGAGAAGAATC
This sequence comes from Notamacropus eugenii, assembly GCF_028372415.1. Lineage (NCBI taxonomy): Eukaryota > Metazoa > Chordata > Mammalia > Diprotodontia > Macropodidae > Notamacropus > Notamacropus eugenii. The sequence goes on from NC_092872.1 coordinate 398,090,585, forward strand.
CTCTCTTACAACAGGTCCAGAAAACAGACATCTAGCCTTCTCCCAAACACCCCTACTGAAGGGGTCCCTTACTTCCCCCAGGAAACCCATTTCACATTGGTACAGTTCTAATTTTTAGAAAGTTATTGTGTAGGTTGAATATAAATTTATGTCTTTGTAACTTTCAATTATTGTTTCATTTTATTTTGCCCTCTGGGACAAACTAATCATGCTGATTACTTTACCACTCTCAATCTCTCTCTCTCTCTCTCTCTCTCTCTCTCTGTCTCATACCCACCCACCCACCCATCCACGCACACACACACAAACACATACACACTACACATAAAATAGGAGTGCAAATGCTTATTCTCTAAGGTACATATTTGTTGTTGAGTTGCTTCAGTCATATCTGATTCTCTGTGACCCCATTTGGGATTTTCTTGGCAGAGACTTGGCATTTCCTTTTCCAGTTCATTTTATAGATGAGGAAAGAGACAAATAGGGTTAAGTGACTTGCCCAGGGTCACATAGATAATAAGTGCTGGAGGTCTAATTTGAACTCAGGAAGATGAGTCTTTCTGATATGCAGCCAAGTGCTCTGTCCACTGTATCACCTAGCTACCCCAGTGCACATGTATTAGATATATAATTAATATTTTATACATATGTTTATATTCGGAAGGAGCAGCTAAGTGGCATAGTACATAGAGTACTGGGCCTGGAGTCAGGAAGATCTCAGTTCAAATCCAGCCTTACACACTTACTAGCTGTGTCACCCTGGGCAACTCATTTAACCCTGTTTGCCTCAGATTCTCATCCATAAAATGAGCTGGAAAAGGAAATGGCAAACCACTCTAGTAACTTTTCCAAGAAAACCCCAAATAGGGTCACAAAGAGTCAGGCACGACTGAAACAACTGAACAACATATATTAGAAAAAATCCATTTCACTTTGTTCAACAGATATTTTTGAGTGCCTACTATGCTAGGTGATACAGTTCAAAATAATCAAGGTGTATGGCTTTGGGGTAGCAGATGGAAGCAGTCTGAATTAATAAAAAGTAAGCTTAGATAGATTCTTGATCTCCCCTTGCTGCTCATAACTCAACATTTCTTTTAGCACCAACTTTGTGGTAGTAAAAATTTGCTCCCGTCTTGAAATGAGTGGTATAGTATCCTACAGAGGTCAAGCAAATCCTATACAAAACTGACCCCAGGAGGCTTCAGATTGAATTTTTACCACACTAGAGGAAAGCTGTTTTATACACTTCAGCAAAAGGAAATGGACCTCAAATGCCTATGAATTAATTATAATTAGTGACTGCTTTAATGTTTTCTTTTTCATTTCTTTTGATATGTATCCCTCAGAAACAAGCATTATTCCAGGCATGCAAAACACAATTATTAGTTTCTAGCTGGAGAGTTGAAGCGATTCTGTATAAAATTGGTCTTTTATATTTATTCATTCAGAAAATATGAGTGGAGAGTGATTGCATATTTTATAAAAGTTGAGTAAATTCTGTAGCAAACAGATAACTCTGAAGCAAAAGGAGATTTGACCCTTTCCAGAATTGCTTAATGAATCCAGCATTATACAGAGTAACCATGTGGACCTCTTTCTATACTTTTTTGGCTACCTCTATCGGCTCCCCTCCCACCCCTTCTTTTTGCAAACACACAAGCACATTCACAGCTTCTTGAATTTAAAAAGTAATTTACAGTATGAAGACTGTTTTAATATCAAATCTTTTTTTTTAATTTTAGAATACTGGATTTTGGTTTGGTTGGCACATATTCTTTATTGACACGAATACTTTGAGTCCAATCGGCTGGCATTTATGGTTTGTGGTCTTCATTACTAAAGGGAATACCCACATTGATGACATCACGAATTCATTTGTCCACTTGGGGGACTTGTGCAGGAAAAGGGTTAAAATACTCAAAACAGTGACTCAAGTTAAAGAATCTAGAGCAAATGTCATGAAATCAAATACTTGGAAGTTAAAGAAGACCCAAGACCTATTAAATTTATCCCAGATTTTACATCAAGAATTTAATAATTAGCCAAATCTTATTCTTTCTACCTCCACAGCATCATTTATATATCCCTTTCTCTCTGTTCTTAAAGCTACCACCACCCTAGATCAGGCCTTCATTATTTCTTGCCTGGATCAGCCCTTTAATTGGTTTCTCTGCCTTAAATAATTTCCTATTCTAAGCTATTCTCTGTAGTGGTTTTTCCTTAAGTATAGGTCTGAGTATAATAAAATAATAACCCAGGATGAATAAATCCAGGGCTCCCTTTGACCTTTATTATAAAAATAAACTCCCTGGTCTCTAAAGTCATTCCCAACCTAGCCCCAATCTACTTTTCCTACCATATTATACATTTTGCTATTGCATGAATATTATAGTCTAGCTAAAATGCCCTTCTTTCAGTTCCTGTGTGAGCAACATTGGTGATGGTGTAGGGGAGATCCAAAAAAATCTTGCCACAGAAAGATGCCTTGGTCAAATATAAATTCTTGTATTTGGCATTTAAAATTCTTCATAATCTAGTTTTCTCTCTAATTTTCTTAAACATTGCCTCTTTCCCACACTACAGTCCAGCCATAGTTTTCCTATTTGATCCTAGAGATAATAGGAAGTCATAGCAATTTACTGAGTAGGGGAAGAAATGTCGTGATCAGACCTACATTTTTAAAAAATAATTACTGTGGCATACATGTAGAGAATGGACTGACAGGGAGGGGGGTGAGAACTGAGACAGAGTGACAAATTGTTTGGCTATTGCCATAATCTCTAAGCCATGTGTGATGAGATCCTGAGCTAAGGTGGTAGCAGTATAAATGGGGAGAAAAGGGCAAATATGAGAGATAGTGGGGAGGAAGAAAGGATCAATTTGGTGACTGAGTACACAGAGTCGATGAGACTGAGGAGTCATAGGTGGCACCATGTTTGCAAACCTGGGTAACTAGAAGAACAGTGATGCTCTCTGCAATGATAGGGAAGTTTGGGGGTGTGGTTGGTTCAGGGAGAAACGGAAGGAGTTTGTTTTGGAAATGATGAGATGCCTGCAGAACATCTAATTAGAAATGTCTAGTAGGCAGTTGGTGATATATGAGTGGGAATCAGAAGAGTTGGGCTAGATATGTAGATCTGGGAATCGTCAACACAGACATGAAAATGGAACCCATGGGAGTTGCTGAAATAATCCAAATAAGAGAGTATATAGTGACAAGTAAAATCTCTGTGGGAAATTTTAAAAAATAGCTCTTTATGAGTAATACATTGGGGATTCTTGAACTAGGGCTGTGACAGTCAGCCTGGTATCATAAAGAGAGTGCTAGATTTGGATTCAGATGGCTTGGGTTTGAGTTCTAGTTCTACATCTTACTAGCTGACCAAAGAAATGTCACCTGTTTGAGCCTCAGTTTCTGGGAATACAAATGAAGGTCCAAATGCGAACACTACCTATCTCAAGGGAGGTACTATATGATGTGTTATGAGGGTCAGACAATATGATAATTGTACAAAAAAAAGTGCTTAACACCATGTCTGGCATATAGTAAGCACCATATACATGCAAACTCCCTTCCTTTTCCCTAACCTCTCCCTTACAATACTCTAAAAATGTAGGAGCTATCATTATCACTCCCGTTATTGTCCCCCTTATTATTGATCATCTATCTTCCTGGAAATGTTTCCTCTTGATATTTATAAGATTTTCCTCACAGGCTTGATTTGCGACAATTCCTGTTTGTTACAACTTGTGTTCTTCCCACGACGTCTGATACTTTCAGTGGCAAAACCATTTATTTTTGGGTGAAACTAGTAACGTAAAGATGTAATCCCATACCTTTCACAGTTACGCAAAAATTCAGGAATGGAAGAATATAGCCTCTAATTAAAGATTCTAGTTTTCCAGGGATTATATACCTCACATCCATATCTAGAGACATTTCTTCAGTGGCAGTGAACTGTGCATATTTTTCATAAAATATAGGTGCATTTGATTTTCCACAAGAGAAGAGCGTCACTGAATTTTAAGTAACTTAGAAATTGCTAATATCTCTAATAATGTGTGTTGAATAAATGTATTCTATTGGCAGAGATGTATGAAGATATTTATAGAAATGCTATTACATTGACGTTTAAACAGAGAAGCGTACCAGAGCCCCTTTTCGGTGCTGGCTTTGGAAGCCTGGACTAATAGGTGTCCTCTCTACGTTAACTTAATGTTAACATGGTTTTTACTGAATATAATTCTATTTTAGAGCTTTCATCGCTTCCTTAGACTGTGACTTAAATCTTTGATTGTTGTTTAACTTTTTGGTGTTTTTCTCATCTTCCCCAGCCAGCTTCTAAACTGGAGCTCTGTCTTGTATTCACTGTAATCCTTACCTTATCCAGCACAGGTGCTCAATAAATAATTGTCGGCTTGGTTTGACGCAGCCAGAATCATCTGATAAGCTGTTCTAACTCTGTGGGAAGATTTCTGTATTATCCAAATTGACCCCCTAATTCTGTTATTTATATACCCCCTGCCTCCCACCCCAGGACATTCTCCTCCTTTCCTGATTGAGTTCAGTGCCCGGTTCACATCTTGTCTCTCCATCTCCTGCCCTCATATTAGGGGACTTCAAAATACATATTGATACTTCCTCAATTCTTTATTCGGTTCCTATAATCTACTCCTCCACTATACCTCAGTTTCTCACAGAGATGACAGCTAGATGGTGCACTGTATTGGGCCTAGAGTCAGGAGTATCTATGTTCAAATCCAGCTCCAGACACTCATAAGCTTTATGATTCTAGTCAGGTCACTTCATCTTTGTCTTCCTCAGTTTTCTCATCTGTAAAACAGATATAACAATATATTATTATGACGTTCTTACCACCTGAGCTTGTTGTAAGGATCAGATGAGATAATATTTGTAAAGTACTTTTCAAACCTAAAAGCATTATATAAATGTTAGCTCTTAGCTATGATTATAGATGGCACTCATATATGGTTCAATTCCATGTTCATTCCAAAATCCCTTTCTCTAACCTAAATTTTTTCTTACCATCTTTCCCTTTACCTAATGACCCCTAACCTGTTCTTCATCCTCACTATAACCTCCATTCCCTCTACCTTAAATTATTTCAGACATCTTGACAAACTCCAACCCCGTATCACTCTCATCAGTCACTTTCTTTTGTCTTACTCATGATCCCGAACAAAACTGGAGGAATTCACAAAATTTTGCTGATGTGAGTCCACTAACATTTGTGTGATTTAGTCTAACCTGGGCCCTCCCTGCACCCCAACCTTGTTTCTCTTCAAGTTTCCTATGGCACCTTCTCCCCCAGTTCTCAGCTGATGATCTCTTCTCATATGTAAACTCCCTCAAAAAGGAGGCCATTCATTGAGAGCACTCAGATTTTCCTCATATTATATCTTTCCAACATCTTTCCACACTATTACCTCCTCCTCGGTCTCAGATAAAGAAGGGACCCTTCCCCTTGCCAAGGACAGCTCTTCCAGATTCCCCCTTAATACCACGTTCTCACATCTTCTCCAACAACTTGCCCTTACTGTCACAGTACCATTCTCTCTCCCTCTCCCTCCCTTTCTTCCTCCCTCCCTCCCACCTCTCTGTCTCTCTGTCTCTGTCTTTCTCTCTGTCTCTGTCTCTCTGTCTCTCTCTGATCCATTTTGCAATCTGCTTCTATTTTATTGGTGAACTTATCCCATTCACATTCTTACTTATAATTATTAATTTTGTATTCTCTTTTTTCTCTCTCTGTCTCTCTCTCTCCTCTCTCTACCCCCCTCTTTTTATCTCCCTCCCTCTCCTTCTCCCTTTCCCTCTCCCTTTTCCTCTCTCTGTCTCTATCTTTCTGTCAGTCTCTCTTTCTTCACTCTTAATTGCCCAAATGGCCTTTTATCAATCCTTATCCCTCCTGACCTTTTTGTAACATCTGACACTGATCATCACCTTCTCGTCCTCAGTATTCTCTTTCCTCTCTATGTTTTCATCACACTGTTCTTTCCTGAATCCTCTGTCTTTTTGACTATTCCTCTTCTTTTTCCCTTGTTGATTGTTTTCCCTGGTCATGAATGAAGGGTGCTACCTAAGTCTGTATCCCAGATCCTATTCTTTTTTTTTTTCTGGCACTTGATGTCATCATTTCCCATGGATTCAGTTATTATCCATATGTAGATGATGCTCATATTTCTGTATCCAGACCAAGACTCCCTCTTGAACTATTTTCATGTATCTCCAAAAGACTTTTGGACATCTTGGATTCTGATAAGGGTGAGCCTGTCTCAGGCCAGCATCCTGTTAGTTTAGATATAACAATGGGACAAATTGAGACATCTGAAGAATTAAAATGGTACTTAGCTCTGATATAAAAAAGATATTCAACAAAGTTACAATAGCTTGTTTAGATGTACCCTCATTATATCTATATAGAAGTCTGGTCCACAGGGCTGAGTGTAATGAGATTCACTAAGTCTGAAAGGTCTCAATCCTAACTGGGTGGGTCTTTTATACTTTTGAATGACCAGGAAGCCATGTCAGCAGTCACCTCAGTATGGCAGAGACTGTCCAGAGAGACATAGCTTGGGTCTTGTCCCAAGCCTGCGTCAATTAAGTTTCAGCTTTGTCATCTTTCAGAGAAAAATTAGCCTAACTCATGTTTGGGAGTAGGGAGAATGGACCCTGGTTGATATTGGTTCTTTCACAGACTGAGTGTCCTGTCCAAAACAGAACTCTGCCTTCTGCCCCCACCCAACCTTCCCTTCTTTCATACTTCCTGATCACCAGTAAAAACACCATAGTTCTCCCAATCGTCCAGATTGACAACCATGACGTCACCTTCTACTTCTAACTCACTTCATGGAAACAGTCCACTGTCAAATCTTGCCATTTCCACCTTCAGTACATCTTTCTTCTATGCCCCTTTTTCTTTACTCACATAGCCACTTTCCTAACCCAGATCCCCTCTGGTGCCTGGACTATTTGTTGTAATAACTTTCTAACAGGTGTCCCTGCCTAAAATCGTTCCCCACTCTAATCCATCCTCCACTCAGATACTAAGACAATTTTTCTATTCATTGAGCTCCATTGTCTCCCTGTTACCTGGAGTATCAAACAGAAAGTCCTTCTTTGTCATTTCAAGCTCTTCATAACCAGTTCTCTTGAACTTTACTTTCACGTGCTCTGTGTTCTAACTACGTTGGCCCATTTGTTTTTCTGCGAACCCTATACTCTGTCTCCTATGTCTGTACCTTTGCACTAGAAGTCTCCCATATCTCAAATATCCTCTTCCTTTATCCTGCCTCTTAGTCTTCTCAATATTTAGCTCAAATCTCATCTTCTGCAGGTAGTAGCTACCTGTCCCTTCAGGTGCTACTATCTTCATCTCTCAGATTACTTTCAATCTATTCTGTGTATGTATGTATGTATGTATGTGTGTATATGTGTATGTATGTATGTATCACATGTACCTAGTTATTTAATAGTCTCCAGAATATGAGAAAACTTGGCACCTTAGGTATTCTGAAATCCATTCATTTCTATTTAATTTTTTTCTTCTCCATTTTCTCTGTTCTGTTTGATGTGAAACCCAGCGCATTATACTCCTGATTTTATGTCTGTGGAATCCTTACTTTTATTCATTAGAAAGAAGTCAATTAATTTGCATTTACTAATCTTCCATTCCTCACTTTTCTAATATTCTCCAGCTATCTAAAGGGAAAATAGTTCATATTTCTTTTAAACTCATAAACTTAATTTTCATTAAGGGAACTGGTTCTTGAATGAGAAAACCATGTCTTGCAGATTTTATTGCAGTTGTCTAGGATTTTATCGTTTTGTCTATAACACTTTCATTTGCTGGCATTTGTATAATCTGTCATAGGTGTAGTATAGGTTTTTCTTAATTATTTTGTGTATTATTTCATTTGTCACTGTAGGCAAAAAAAATCAGGTACAGAGAGGCTATTTAGAAGGATCTGCTGCACCCATGAGATCACAGATCTATTTAAATGAAGGTTTGGTTTCTGCAAGAATATCTACATGAATCACTAAACTATGAAGTATCTCCAAATTAATGGAACATTTCTAGTTGTGTCTAAATTATTTCTAAGTTGCCAGTTCTTTTTCTAAGATATTTCCAAGTGATATTTAAATGGCCCCCAAATGGAAATTATAACCAGCAATATCATAAAAGATCTGTAAACCTTTTAAATGAAGTTTTTAAAATACAGTGTAGCTGAATTGAAAGAGCTTCCTGGTTAATTGCCATATGTTATCATATAAGTTGTTTCCCATGTCACAAAATAGAATTTTAAAATATAACTGGGGTACTAGTCAAGTAAAACTCCCCTTTCAAAGGATGAGATAACTTCTTATTCCATGCTCATTTAGAATTAAGGCAGGAACGTTAGGTGTACTCTGACTTTTTTTTTTAATTACTTGGATTGTTTTTGTTATGACTTCTTTGTTGTATAGCATGTATTGTTTATATGAGTGGTCTCGAACTAGAGCAGAATTTGATATTTATGTGCTCCCATTAGTAAAGGTCTTCACCTAGAGGAGAGGTGACCATTTGTCAGAGATGCTCTGGAAAGGATTTCTTCTCTACTCTGAGTTGTACTAAATCATCTCGAGTCTCTTTTAGCTTTGAGGTTTTCTGTGGTTTTCTGAAGTCATTTATTCCTTAGTATAAATTAGTTTAATATGTAATCCCTCCCTGGGATATTTTCATTTAAAAAGAGCACAAGCAGGAGGACCAAAAGAAATATGTGTCTAATGATGGCAGATGGATGGGAGAAACATTTTGACAGAGGGAGACCTCAAATCATGCCATATAAGCAACACCCAGTTCTGCCTATGGGTAAGGCTGTACTGATGTAAGTGAGCAAACATTTGAGTTAAAACATGTCAGATGGTGCTTAAATTTGGATGGGTGAGATAACTTAAGAATTTAAGTGGAAATAAATCCTGAGAAAATGTGAAAAGAGACCTAGAAATCAGTTTACTGCGAAGCTGATGCATTTAAACTGTTCTCTCAGCCTAATACCTTGCATTTCAGTACTTAGATTATAAACAACATTATATTTGAGGTATAACAAATGGCTATAATAAACTACCAATGTGCAGCCTTCTCTTTTAACAGTAGTAGTTTACCATAGACAGAATGGCTGAACTAATTAATATGTTTTATACTACATTTTGTATTCCAATATTAAAAAACCCACAACAAATTCAGCAGGGCAAGATGGGAAATTTAACTTGTTTGCCTCTTAATTCCAAATACACTACATTTTGAAGATATATGGTATTTATTTGCATTTTTTCCCTTTATGAGCACAGATTTAAATCTTACATATATACTTCTCTCTCCCTCTCCCTGTCTCCCCTTTTTTTCTCCATTACCTCTCCCCACCACTTCCTTCCCTTTTTACTTTCTCTCAACAGCTCTCTCCAGTTTTTTACTGCCCAAGCAGGCCAGAGCTCACTTTGTCACTTGGCTTTGTGGTGGACGCCTTCTATAAAGTCAACTGAATAGTACACAGAAGATCCACTGTGTTGGTGAGTGGAATCGCAGTTACAGTTTTTGTGTTTTGTTCTGCCTCAAATTGTGTTTCCATTGTTGATCAAAGTGCTTCCATACAGGGCGCAAAATAGTACTTTTCCAGATCTCGGCAGGAAAATACCGTTTTTTCCCCCCTTAACTTTAAAAAAAAAATTTTGTGTGTAGAGAAAGTAATTTGTACTAAGACTTTTTTCGTTCGCAGAATCCTGCTTTCCTCTTTCTCCCAGTACAGTTGAGCCATTTCAAACTGCTTTAGTCTCACCCCTACCCATTATCTTCCTGGCTGGAGTTTGCTTGTGTTCAGGTTCTCTCATTAGTTGCTTTTCCATTCCTCCCCTCTGACTCTCTACCCTTCTCCCCAACAGAGGTCTTATTGAATATACCCATATGGGAAATTGAAAGGGAAAATCACTTCTAAGGCGGTAGCTCAGTAGTATTGGCCTCTTTGCATAGTATCAAATGGAAGCCCATCTTTTGAATGGGAAAAAAATAGACTCTTTTTCGGTTTCATAATCTACATATGCTATAGGATACCAAGCCTGACAGGAAGATACTTAAGAAAATGTCTATAAATGCTTTCCTCTTCTAGAGATGTATCTTCTACTTCTATTAACACCAGCCACATAGTTGACATTCCCTCTGTGGGTGTCTCATGGAGATTTTGCAGTTATTTCACCATCACATTTCTCACTTTGTCTAACATGCTGGGTGAATAATACCCTGTGGCAAATGTATTAATGTGAATGATATGGCTGGACAGGCAAACCAGGCATTGGGGGGATCGGGATCCTCTAAATCAGTGGGAACACAGTTCCATTTCAAAAGGAATTCCCTGAACCTCTGAAAACCTTGAATTCTCTGTTTTATAAGGGACCTCACCTGGTAGCATCATACTAGAGAAGATTCTTACCACTTAATTTAGAATGAAAGGGTTATCTGTTTACCATACTACATTTTAAGTAAAACATTCATATCTTTAAAAATACAACGCATATAAAGAAGGCAACAGAAGATATCACTGTCATGTACAGTAAACTTTTGGATGGATGACTAATATTCATTTATAGTGAATATATTAAATATTCGAAAGTGAAGGATGAACCACAACAATGTTCTTATTTGATTCTGTTAGACTGTACACAAGAGTCTGTCTTAATTCATCTTTGTATCCCCCACCATAACAAAATCTAACAACCCTTTGCACACAAGGAAGACACTCAGAAAATGTTTAAGGAATGAATGAATAAATTCCACTAACAAGATTGAAGTTCTTGGGGGAAAAAAAGAACAAAATCTATTCCAGCTTTTATTTCTAGGTACAGCAAACACTCCCATTATTTACTCAATTAATTTGCTTAGCAAACTGTTCTTTTCACAGCTAGTATAAAGATAAGCTTTTGACCCACCTTCACTAAACTATCACAAATTTTTGGAGTCTAATTTAAGGTTTTACACAGAATGAAGAGTTCCACAGAATCCAAAGTAGAGTATTTCTTTATGGGTAAGAAAGAGAAAAAAAAGTTTCTATAAGAAACTTAATATCGCTGACTTGATGTCGTAACAATGCCAGCTGCTTTGAGACATCTGTATCACAATACCAAGATAGATAAATGCATACGGATTGACACAGCTAGGCTAACTAATACCAAGAAATTGATTTGCATATATACACATATGTACATATATACATATATGTACATATGCACATGTATATATACACATACATCATACCATATAATTAGTTTTGGATGAATGCATTTGGACATTATATGTGTGTGCATGAGACACATATGCAGTAAGAAATAGGTATGTATATGTGTACAGGTGTGTGTATATGTCTTTCTCTCTATAACTGATGCCCTGACTTGATGTCTTACCAAGGCCTGCTGCTTTGACACAGTCCATAGTTCCAAGAAATTGATAAGACATCTTTCTATCTAAATCTATCCATCCATCTATCTATCTTCATCCAAATGCATCCATCCAAAGCTACATTTGTTTCTGTAACAATCCATATCTCTCCATGTAGAGATAGATGTAAATTTGGATGGATATGGTTGGGCAATAGAACTTCTCTCTCTCTCTCTCTCTCTTTCTTTCTCTCACTCTATACATCTATATATAAAGGTAGATAGGAAGATTAATCTTTAATTATTATTTGGGCAATAGCTCTATATAGATAGATATATGTATATATCTAGAGAGATAGTTATACATGTATAATCTATTACTGAAATAATAATTATTTAATAATTAAGAGTAATTGTGTTTGTGCTGTACATTTACATAATTATAAATATAATTTCTCATTCAGGGAGAAATATATAATCAATTAATAAATATTAAGCATCTACAGCATTATGCTCAGTGCTGGAATTCAAAACGAGGCAAAATACAGTCTCTGCCCTCAAGAAGCTCACAATGTAACAGTGGAGTGAACAAAGAAATAAATACGTACAAGTTATATACAGGATAACTAGAAAATAATTAACAGATGGAAAATTCTAGAATTAAGAAGTTGGAAAAGGCTTTCTGTAGAAGGTAGAATTTTAGTTTGGACTTGAAGGAAGCCAAAGAAGGGAGGCAGAAATGAAGAAGGAAAACTTCCCAAGAATATGGAACAGTCAGACAAAATGCCTGGAGCCAACATGGAGGTGACAGGGAACCACTGGAGTTTATTGAGTGGGGTGGGGGAGTGTAACATGGTTGGGCCTGTACTTTGGGAAAATCACTTCAGCGATTGAATCTTTGAGGGCAGATTGGCATGCAGAGATATTTGAAGCAGGCCAATGGACCTTCAGGCTACTGTAGTGGTCCTGGTGTGAAGTGACGTAGGCCTAGTGGCAGTGTCAGAGGAGAGAGGGATGTATTTGAGAGATGCTGCAAAGGTGAAATCCCAAGACCTTGGCGACTCATTGGATATCACTAGTGAGGGATAGTGAGGTACCTGTATGTATCTTTGGATGGATACATTTAGGTATTGTTTATTTTTCTCTAATCACAGATTTGAGACTCTTCTGTTGTCACCTAATAACTCTTTAAATGTGCAACTGTATACATTGAGAACTTATTAACAAAGCAATTGCTAACTTTCTTAAATTTCTCTGGTGAACTGCCAGTGGCACAAACATATGCCATTATTATAGTGGGTAATTCCTTATCCTTCACAGTAACAGAGTGGAGAAAGCATTGGGTTTTGGGCTCAGAGAACCTGGCTTTGCATCCCTTCCTCCCCCTGCTGATTAGTATCTGGGTGAACATGAGCAAGTGACCTAACTCATCTGGTCCTGTCTTCACACTAGTATAAGGAGGGTTTTGGACAAGATAATCTCTATGATGCCTTTCAACTTTAAATGATCATCTATAAGCATTTATTGAGCATCTGCTATGTACCAAGGAAACTGTGCATATACCAGGGAAACTGTACAGGGGTTACAAAGAGTCGTTAGACATAATCCTTGCCCTGGAGTCAAGAAGATTTATTTTCCTGAGTTAAAATCTGGCCTCAGACGCTTACTAAGGGTGTGACCCTGGGCAAGTCATTTGACCTTGCTTACCTCAGGTTCCTCATCTGTGAAATGAGTTGGAGAAGAAAATGGCAAACCACTTCAATGTCCCTGCCGAGAAAACCTCAAATGAGATCAGAGACGACTAAACAATTTTTTATTAAAAAGCTTGTAATCTAGTTTGGGGAATGAGACATAATACATGAAAAAATCACTAATTACATATCTAAAGTTGCATATACTATTAATTAAAAAACATTTAGTAGGTACCCGCTATGTGCCAGTATTGTGAATAAAAAGGCAAAAATGAAACAGTTCCTATCCTCTAAGATCTTATCTCCTTCCAGAAGAGAAAAGATGTATGTACGTATGGATAATGTGTTATGTACAATATGTGTGTGTGCACACATGTATATCTACACACATGTGTGTAGACATATTTGTTGTGGTTGTTCATTTGTATCTGACCCCATTTGGGGTTTTCTTAGCAGAGATACTGAAGTTATTTGCCATGTCCTTCTCTAGCTCGTTTTATAGATGAGGAACTGGGGCAAACAGGGTTAAGTGCCTTATCCAGGGTCACACAACTAGTAAGCTTCTGAGGCCAGATTAGAACTCAGGAAGATAAGGCTTCCTGATTCCAAGCCCAGTGCTCTATTCACCGTACTCTGTAGCAGTTGTGTAGATATATAATCATATGTAAAATAAATACTGAGTAATTTGGAGGAGGCAGCTAAGTGTCTCAATGGATAGAGCACTGGACCTGAAGCAGGAAAATCTGAGTTCAAATGTGGCCTCAGACACAAGCTATGTGATCTTGAGCAAACCATTTAACCTCTGCTTGCCTTAATCTACTGGCAAACCCCTCCAGTACCTTTGCCAAGAAAATGTCATGAACAGTTTGGTCCACAGGATTACAAAGAGTCACACATGACTAAGTGACTGAACATCAGCAATTTGGTGGAGAGGGTGTTAGCAGCTGTGGAGATCAGGAAAAGTTTCATGTAAAAGGTGTTATTTGAGCTAAGTTTTGAATAAAATAAGGGATTATGAAGAGGCAGAGTTGGACAGGTAGTGCATCCAAGTCAAGAGGACAGAAAGAAAGGAGATAGATTGTAATGTGTGAGGAACATTAAAAGGAATGCTGTGACCTTGGTAGAGTGCCAGAAGGAGAATGATGTACAGCAAAGTAAGAAAGGTAGGTATGTTGGGATCAGGTGGTGAAGGATCTTGAAAGTCAAATAGAGGAGTTTTTATATGAACCTAAAGGAAGCATTGGGGTTTATTGAGTAGGGGAGCGTGACATGATCAGCCTATCATTTAGGAAGATCATTGTAGCAGTTATGTGGAGGAATAATTTGGAGAAAAGAGAGTCTTGAGGTAAGGAGGGCAAAGGACCACTGCAGTAATCTAGGTGAGAAGTACTAAGGGCCTCAACTAGATCAGGGGCTATGGAAGTAGAGAAAATGAGATGGGAATACTTAATGTTAAATCACTACGGAAGAGGGAATAATCATTGTGGCAGGGAGCTGTGGGGAGGGATGAAGAGTAAAATAAGTGGAATTGTCAGGGTTGGTGGGAAGGCTTCATTGAAGAGATGGGCCTTAACCTAGAGCTCTTAGGAAGTTTAGGATTAGACAAGTAAGCAGTGAGTTTTGCAAAGTATTTACCTAACACCTACACTGACACTGACAGCCCTATGAGGTAGCTGCTCTCTATCTCCATTTACATCGATGGGAAACAGAGACTGAAAGAGGGTAAATGATTTGCACAAGGGCACAGAACTGATAAGTGTGTGAAGTTGGATCTGAATTTAGGTCTTCACCACTTTAAGTCCAGTACTTAATATTCTAATACATCAGTCTGCTTTCTACATATAGGGCTTTCTGGACCCCTGTATTTGTTAATGTTCTCTAGGTGTTGCAATTATTTTGTATAATCTTGTATTTCTTTATCTATGTATGTTTTGCCCCCTCTCTCACCTCCTAAGTATAATATAATTCCATTGAGGATACAAATTGTTCCACTTTTGATTTTTTTTTTTTGTAGGATCTAGCATAGTATGTTACTGATGCTGCTGTAAGATTTTCAAAGCACTTTAAGATTATCAAAGTATTTTATAAGTTTTATTTCATTTGACCCTTACAATAACTCTGGGAGGAAAGTACATTTTACAGATGAGGAAACTGAGATAGAGGTTAAATGACTTGCCAAGGGATACACAGCTAGTAAATATCTTGGGTTGGATGTGAACTCAGATCTTCCCAGACCCTGGACTCTCTCCACTGTGTCACCTAGCAGTATTGAGTACCTAGAAAAAAGTACTTAGAAAATGTTTGCCGAATTAAATCAAATTGAATTGAATTAAGGGAACAGAACCAGGTACTGTGAAAATCTGGAGTAAATGCAGATTCTTTTATTTCCTGGTAGTAAGAGCAGAAACTGAAGATTCTGGCACATCCTAGCGTAGCCCACCCATCCCATATATATTTTTGCCCCAGCCACAAAACTGAAGATCTCAGACCATCAGTACCAAGAGTGGTCTATAACATGTGCCTTTTCTGCAGAGGAAGGGAATTTCTAGAGATAATAGCATCTTCCTGGAAACAAGTATGGAGCAACAAGTTCAGAGATCCCTAAAGGATTCTAAATTCTCTATTTTATCTAATAGTCATTCCCTCTATTTCTCCTATCTTAACTACCCCAGTCTTCTCTCTGTTGGCTCAATTTGCTGATAAAACATCACCATATTGTGTATGCGGACTTAGGTCATAACTGCAAATGGGAAAAGAAAGATAGATATCACTTCTGACAAAGTTCCAAGCATGATCAATTTATTGGTCAAGCATGAATGTACCAATAAATAGGATTTCAGGTTCCTCAGTGAGTCAAGGCCATAAATGAGGGGGGCAGTTTTCTTTCATAGATTTGAGGGAGTACAGAACTAAGAACAGAATTTAATTGGTTATGTAGCTGAGGTGTGGAGGATAATACGATTGGTTGGAAATTTGGAAATAAGGAACACTCTCTTTCCTCCTATGACTAAGAAGTGCTTTTTTTCGGGACCTTCCTGGCTTCAGAGTGATTAGAAATGGTAATTGTTGCTCTTTTCCTCCCAACTCTATTTACTTTTTTTTTTTTTTACTTATTTTTTTCTTTTACTCATAAAGGGACTATTTCTTGATTGCTTCTTAGAGAGGCTTATTCACTGAATGGCCTTACCTAACTCTAAGTGAGTACCTGAATAGGCCAAGGTCTCCCATTGCATCCTGGGCCTTCTCCAGTCATCCTGATGAGTATCTGGTCACTGGATCCAGAGGGCTCAGGAGAGGAAAGTGAGGCTGGTGACCTTGCACAGTCCTCACTCACTCAAAACAAAGTCAAGTGCAAGTCATGTCATCATTTCTCTGGTGTCATGGTCTTCTTTGAAAACAAAGGATGAACACTGACAGACAAGAAGTGCTCATTGTTTGAGTCTACCTGCAAAATAATGGCCTAGGCCAGTGGTGGGGAACCTGTGGCTTCGAGGCCATTTGTGGTTTTCTAGGTCCTCAAGTACAGACCTTTGACTGAATCCAAACTTCACAGAACAGAGATCCCAGATTTGTCCTGTGAAGTTTGGGTTCAGTCAAAGGGCTACACTTGAGGATCTAAAGGGCCACAGTGGACACAAGGCCACAGGTTCCCCACCCCTGGTAGGTTTTTTGGACAGCAAACCAGACATTCTTGAAGGATAGCTTGGTGTTATGTTGTCCATCCAAAGTGAACAGAATTCCTTGAGACAAGAATACAACAGTGATTATCAAAAGAACAGGATTCCCAAACTGAGCCCATTACAGGCTAGCTGAATTGTGAACTAAGTTCAGAGACAGAGAACCATGACTTAAACAAATGCAAGACAATTAAATGTAAATGGAATCAATAAGAAAATGATGCAGAATCAATCTTGATCATTTCAAGAGTTTGGGAGGAACACAGAACTCTAGCTCAAGGAATGTTATAGTTATTAAGCACTAAATAAATAGTATAGTGCTATAGGAGTCCAGCAGAGGCAGTCTAGCTGTTAGAGATACAGAAAGACTCAAGTGGAATAAATAGAGTTGGAGGGAAGACTTCACTGCTTCCTTTATCTGATGCTTTGGATATTATTATTTTGCTTTCACCAGTAAGATAGAATAGTGCTCTTTACCTCTGATCCACCATCTCATTGATTTGGATATCTTAACCAGCTAGTCATGTAAAGGAAATCTAGGAGGGAAATACTAAGGACTCTGTCCCCTCATGGAAGCAGCTCATCATGGAAACAAGCTGACATTCAGGTCTTACATTTTAGTGAGCCTTTCCAGGAAATAAATGTGGGCCCTCCTGACCCATGTTGAGAGGAATAGTGTAACACTCCGCCTGCCCTCTGGTGTTCAGTTAGCATCTTGTTTTCATTCCTAATAAAATCAATTAAAGTAGTTTCACAAGGCCACAGGAGGGCTTTGTAAACAAGAGCTAGTGGTAGCCCAAGGTTTTCAGTCAGTTCCCTGGCCACCTCTTGCTTTCCTTTTTTTTTTTTTTAATCTAGGCTTATTCCTGAAGTTTTAAATGCCACTTTCTTTGCCTCTTAGGAGACAGTATCCTATGGTGTAAAGGTTTTCTTGCTAGGGATTTACCTTAAATGCTTTCTTGAGACCCCTCTTGCTGGGTATAACTTGGCAACCCTGGTGAAAATGCATTTTATTCCAAGCTAGATTTTAAGAAAATACCAATTTTGAAGCTCAAAAATCCTAGTGGAGCCACACCTGTGCTTAACAAAAATAGTGAAAGATTTGTAATCTTCATGTGAGGAGGTATTCTGCCATTATATAGGATTAGGACTCTTGTACCACTTTTCACTGCTTAACACAATGGAAATAGAACAACCTGAAAAAAACATACAAAAGAAGAGAAGGAACAGTTAGGACTGAGCAGGATCCTGATTTGGTCCATATTCAAAAAGCCAAGCTTACGTTGCATTCCTCTTCATCCCATCCCTATCTTTCCCCACCTTGATACTTCTTGCTTTGTGCAGTGTACAAAGACTCATTACCAGCCTAAATTTAAGGGGAAGATGAGTTTGTCAGTCTAGTGGAGCTCGATTAAGGTATTGTAAAGCATTAGAAGGGTCACATTTGGTTTTGATAGAGGGATTATCCTTGCTGATGAAATCACAAATCTTTGAATAATCAAAATATACTAAAAGAAAATGTGGTGTGAAATAGCAGTGTGTCATAATAGGCAGTGCTAAATTGAAATGAGAAGGACCAGGGTTCAAATTCTGCCTCTGCTGCTTATCACTGTTATGTGCTGTTTTCTCATCTGTAAAATGGGGATAACAACTGTAGTACTTCTCTCCCAGAGTTGTTGTGAGGCACAAGAGAAACACTTTGAGAAATTTAAAATTGTATATAAAGTCCAACACAAATCCTCACTTCTTAAATGAAGAACATTCATTCATTCATTTATTCATTCACTTATTTATTTGTTTGTTTGTTTGTTTATTTACGTTATAGCCCTCACTGAAGTTGAGTGAAGTATGTTGATGACCACCTGTTAGCCAAACAGAAGCCAACGTTTGTAATCTTGTTCACCATTTATTTGTTCACAGCATGCTCAGGATATGCTGAACGCATAAAATACATCACCCTAGGTTTTAAGCAGGTTAACAGAAATCTTTTTAGATGAAATTTTAAAGAAAACCATATTCCTGTTTCTAAAACTCATTTCTGTGTATGCATGGGAATTAATGAGCAGGATATTATCATGTTCCATATTACCGGTGTTGAAGGTATCTATTACCTAGATTTTTGCCAGCATAGAAAACACTCTTTCATACTTAAAGAATGAGTTCATTTGATTTTTTTTTCCTGCATTATTGTATGGCTGACTCACTCACAAATAGTATTTACAACTATTTTATGTGACTTTCTTCTGCTAAGATTACTTCTTTGACAAAATGTTTGCTTGGCAATTTTAGCACTAAAATAGGAATGGTAAAATAAGAATAATGTTGTACTACTTGATGCTAAATCCTAATAATATAGTTACAGAGTAACTGAAGTTAGTAGAAAAATGGAAGACAATGGGCAAATTTTATACACATATACACATATCCATATATATATTTATACACACACACACTGTTTGTCCAATCAAAGGGAGGAAGGGAACAAACATTTATTATGCTCCTACTGTATGCCAGATAGGCATATACTTTTGATCCTTACAATAATCATTGGAGATGGTTGGTTTTATTAACTACCCTCATTTTAGAGGTGAGGAAACTAAGACATAAGTGATTTGCCCAAGGTCACAGAGCTAGTTAGTGTCTGAGGTCAGGTTTGAACTCAGGTCTTCCTAACTGCAAGTGCTCTATATCCTGTACCATCTAAAGTAAGTCATTTCATATATAAAGATTATGGTTTGTCAAACTATAATCTGGTAAAGCAGTTTTAAAATCTTCAAAGTATGAAAGGCAAACAATATGATCAATTTAACCATTTCTATTTTCACCAATCATGTTTGATTTAGTAATATCCTCATTATTCCTTTAGTCAGCTGGCATTTATGAAGCACTTCCCTGTATCCCAGGCACAAGGTTAAGTGCTGGGGAACAAGGAAAGGCAAAAATCATCCCTAATTTCAAGGAGCTCATCATCTCTGTTTGCCAAGCCTCATTAGGAATAATTGGTAAAGTGGAAAGAAATAGTTAATAAAATTTAGGCTTTCCCCACTTACTACTTGTATGAACACAGGTTGTTTGGTCCTCACACAGCACTAAATGACTTCTAAAGTCCCTTCTAACCCTAGGTATTGATTTTTTTTCTTTAAATTTCCAAATGTATAGGTCACCTACTCTTTGAACTGAAGGTAAAAAAAGTAATATGAAATGAATCTGTGGCTTTAAATGTTTCAAAAATCCATATGGATAATTGATAGGGACATTTTTCTATAATGATTTGCTTTATTTTCACAGAGAAAAGTAAACTGTTTAATAAGAATTGAGCTAAATTCCTAAATTTATGCAAAAGAAGATGACCAAATATAATCATGATTCTAGAAAATGGGGCATAAAATAACCACAATGTTTGATGAAAGTTAAAATAAAAAATGGTGTTATGATTTATGCATAGTCCAATAGAAAAGGAAAGTTATTCAGAAGATGAAAAGGCTACTATGTAGGGTCAAGCTAAGGCAGATTAAAAAGTCAACAGACAGTAGCTGAAATATTAAAATATCTTTGGACAGGTCACCTATTTAAAATATTGTTAAATATTTGGATAGCAGAGATAGTGGTAGCCATCTCATGGAGTCAGTATGTTTGTCACAATCAAAATAGATGTCAAATACATATTATTATGATTAAAAACTCACATAAAACATATGGTATTTTTTCACTACTATTTGAATCAGAAACTATCTCCTAAGATTAAGATTCTCTTTACATAGAGTCTCTAGATTCCTTCTAATTATTCTTTCAGACTTTTAATAATAAATCTGATTTAATATTAAAGAATACAACCATATATATGTATATGTGTATATATCTATCTATATATGTATAAGTAACAATAAACATTTGTTGTATGAGTATGTATATATAGATATGCACACATGTACATGCCCCTGTTTGGTTTTAGAACTACAGTATAATATACTGTTCTTATCCTCCAGGATGCTATAGCTTAGTTTGGGTGACATATACATACAGAATGGTAAAGAATAATGCAAAGACTACATTAAAAGGGACATCATAAAGCTATGATTAAGAACATGTCAGTTGTACCTACTGTGAGTTAAAGGAGGAAAAGCTAAATGTTTTAGAGTGATCAGGGAAGACTTCATGAACTACATGGAGCTTGATCTGGGTCTTATATGTATATATTTTTTAGAATTTTATAATAATTTTATAAATCTGAATAAGATTTATACAGAGAAGAGTAAGATGGGCATTCTAGGTAGGGAGATTCTAGGAACAAATTGGCTGAAATATAAATATGAAAGGATAGTGACTAGACCTGATTGTTAGGAACAGAGGGCTTAATATATGAGAGTTTACCTAAGTATAATGGTATGAAGGCAGATTGGTGCCAGCTTATTTTCTTCCTGTGGAGTGGGAGAGGGAGAAGGAGAGGGAGACAGAGAGAGAGAGAGAGAGAGAGAGAGAGAGAGAGAGAGAGAGAGAGAGAGAGAGAGAGAGAGAGACAGAGACAGAGAGAGAGACAGAGAGAGAGAGACAGAGAGAGACAGAGACAGAGAGAGACAGAGAGAGACAGAGACAGAGACAGAGAGAGGGTGAGAGCGAGCTCACTATTCATAAATATTTCAATCTAAAAAAGATTGGCTTCCTCTAAAATACTACTGTGACATGGCGTCATGTAATGGGGGTTATCATGTGTTCTCAAAGAACGACTAGTAAAGCACAAATTCTAGTAGTTTCTAGCAAGCTGTAGAAGTCTCAGGTAGAATCCTAGTGATGGACTAGATCCCTAGGTAAGTTTGGAAAGGGGCATCAGCAGGGCAATTTTTTTTTTGTCTAGAAGAGTTCATGAAAACCATCTACTAGGTAGAAAAAGTACCACACTGATACCAGAAATCCTTCAAATAGTGAAGTAGTCACTTCTGTATGATTTGTCTTTCCTAGAAAATATAAACAAATAAAGTGAAATATGGATTTTTTGTCACTGTGGTAACCTTCAGAATAAAAAAAAATCATGAAAAAATCTGTTAAAAATGGTATATTGTTTTGGTAGTGGGTGAAGGGAATAAGGTAAATATAAAAAGTTTGGACAGCATATTGAGGTTACATTGGAAGAGCTTTAAGAAAATTTAAAATTAGTCAATAACATTGTCAGAAAGGGCACTTGTGAGATTATTTGAATTAACTTATGTTAGATGAAGGTAAGCATTCTCTCTCTCTCTCTCTCTCTCTCTCTCTCTCTCTCTCTCTCTCTCTCTCTCTCTCTCTCTCTCTTCTTATTTCTATCCAGTAGAGATCAAATCAGTCATGCAATTTACCAGGCCCCCCAGTCATCTAATATGCCTAAATCTTTATCTGGGGAGATGCTTGGTTGCTTATATCTGGGATAATCTAGACAAGTATTTCTTAGCATGTAATTGCCAGGACCTGTGTCACCATAATCTGTAATTTTCTTGACCTATAGTAATATAACAAAATTCCCTTTTTAAGCGTAGTTATGTAGCAATTCAAAGAGTCTTTCCATTTCCAATCTCAAAATGTTATTATATATATGTATATATGTATATATATGTACATGTATATATACATACACATATATGCATCTATTTTTTTTTACTAGTTCTCACAACCCAAATGAAAGATTGATTTGCACTCACTCCAATTATAACCTAGGATAAAACGCAGCCATGGGACACCCAGCTGGATTTAAACATCTTTCTGTCATTTTCCGTCTGGAGTCTCCTTTGTTGCCTCTTACATATATTCTAGCTCTGAATGTTGGTTAGTCATCTTTGGCAACATTAATGGACTCAGAAACAGGGGAATGTCCACAACTTGCTTTGTGACCCCCAGTGAGGCTAACTGTGCCATCACAGAAGTGTTTTGTGGACCAGGCATCATCAGTACACCATTTTATAGCTGATGGTGTTGGTTCTATAGCACAAGCAGAGACATGAAATTGATTCAAGGGGCCCAAAGCACACTTGGATGTCACCCCTAAGAGCACTATTACGGACTATGGACTAGGGAGAGACACTGACAACTGAGTTCCCTCAAAGAAACAAATCAGTCTTTAAATAGTAAGGAGTCTAAGACAGAGTGTTAGCAGTTCAAAGGAAAGCGTGTCAGCAGGGCACTAGAGAGCAAAGAAATTATGCTCCAGTCTAGTGACATTGCTGTTTTAACAGGACACAAAGCAGGATGATTCATGAGACAAATAATTTTGTACTGGACTTTTTTTCGGTGTTCAAAGGTAAGGTTGTCAAGGGGAATTGTTTCAGAAAAAGTCTACTTCAGGGCTCTAATCTAGCCCTCTAGGGTTTTCACTTTAAATAAATGACAGAACCAAATAACCACCTATTTGAATTTTGGTCTGTGAAATCTTTCTTCATGGGAGGATACTCTGAAACTTGATCAGGGATTGAGTGTGACTTTGGGTTTTGAGGTCTCAGTCAATAGAATTCAAGTTTTGGTATATCTCAACAAGCCTGAAGGGAATGAGTATGAGCCTGACAGCTGATTATATTTGTATCAACTAAGGCCCAACCTATTTAAGGTCAGAGAAACTTATCAAAAGTTTGGCCTCCAGGTGATGAATTTTTCTGTCCACAATGACTCATGAAACTATTTACGAAGTTATGGAAGTATTAATAATAGTCTCCTTGGAAAGACTGTCCACTATGATTAAATCATGGATCTTCTAAAGTATAGAAGGATACTACTATTTTAGCTATGCCTCCTAATTCACATTTAAGAATATTGACATATTTTGTGGGTTATAGGTAACCTAAATATAATGAGATTAGTTATTATGATATGTGAGAAAAGTTCTCATTGGTGCCAAGTAATAGACCCCAACTCAAATCTGTTATTTTGCAGTCATGAAGGCTGCTTTGATATAAAGAGGAAAGTTCTTTGACCTTGGAATGATCCCAAAATGAAATTGAAGGGCTGAACACAGCCATACTCAAATCAGGTATGAAAAAATGTCATCATGATGACTATATCCATTTACGGCCATAGCTCAAAATGAAAGCAGGAACAGTCAGTCCCTAGAGTACTAAGGCTAGAATCGATGAGCCAAAGATCTTGATTCATTTTCCAGCCTTTTCCAGCTCTTGGTTTCTAATTTAGACCCAAGACCAAGGAATCTGGATTTCGGGTTGGAAGGCCAATTACTATTTACCCCATTCTCTGTCATATCCTCAAACAAAGGTTATGATTACCCATTCTTCAGCAAGAGAAAGAGCTCCCTATACTTCTGATTTTTAAGTGGATACTGTAAATTAAGAAGACAGAGTATGATCCATTGTGAAAGAAAAAAAGTCAAATTAATCCCTCTTTGTTGATAATAGGTCAGTTAGAGCAAAGGCATTTTTAACTACACAACAAATTAGTAAATTTTGAGATGCATCATAATCAAAGCCCAGCATCCAGGTCAAGTTTTAAAAACACTACAAACACCAGAAAGAGTAAACACCAAATACTAAGCATGAATGCATAAATTAAGGGTTAGGATCTTACTGAGGCCTTCTCTTAATTAAACCAGGTCATATACAAAGCATCTGATTACATATGGTTCATGAGGAAAACTAGTTCCATGAGGTTAGAGTGTGCCTGCCTAGTGCAATGTGTGGGTCAGTCTTCAAGAAGCTCAGAATAGGAATTGCTGAGGGAACAAGTATCAGTAACAAAGCAGATGATAAACTGTAAAATACTTATAAATAAAAACACTTCCTAGAATTGTTATACAGATAAATGAAATTTCTAAGAGAGTAAAGAGGGCCAAGGATATAGTCTTGGGGAGTACTTTTGTTGTTTTTGTTGTTAGGTAGGAACTGTAATGGTGGTGCTGATGGTGATGGTGGTGGTGGTGGTGATGATGGTGGTGGTGGTGATAGTGGTGGTAATTGCAGTAGCAGCACCAGTTGTGGAAGGAAGAGGAAGGGGAGCAGCAGCAGTAATAAAGTAGAAGTCTTCCTGGGATTCTTATTAGGAATTCTGGATGCTTTAATATGCACAACACTTTTGAACAACTCAACTTTCATGACAGTAATCAGAAATCAGTCCTTTGTGCCACTGATAACTTCCTTTTCAAAATAGATGATCACCTTTGTGGTCTTTCATGCAAAGAGTTCTGAAAAGCCTTCTACCATCTTCCTTTGGGATTCTTCATTGCGTTCTGAGTTCTGTGTTCTAATAGAGGTTTGCAGAGGCAACTATTGAGTACTGGCATATGCATGTTCCTGTTGTATTTTTAATGCAAATTATAATATGTTTGAGGACAGGGGCTGGATTCGTAATAAGAAGTAGACCTCAATGTGAATCCTAGCCCTTCCACTTATTACTTATGTGATGTTTGGCAAGTCACCTAAGTACCCGGGGCTTCAGTTTCCTCATCAAAAGAAGGGGTGGACTACAGGGGCTCTGAAGATCCTTCTAACACTACATCAATGATCCTGTGAAAAATAGGCTTTCTTTAGTATAATTTAGGCATAATATTATATACAAAATGCAGTCATCTGTATCTTTTGAACACCTACTATGTATGTGGTAGTGCTATGAAGGATATGAATGATATGATTGACAGAAAGGAGTTGGGGAGTACATTTTGGGAAGAGAGAGTAGAGGAGATTATGTTCTGGTTAGAGAAAAAATAGTTTACCACGAGTGGGGAGTGCTGTCATCTAGACCAGGGGTGGGGAACCTGTGACCTTGAGACCACATGTGACCCTCTATGTCCCCAAGTGTAGCCCTTTGAATCCAAACTTCACACAAGGGTCACATTTGAGGATCTAGAGAGCCACATGTGACCTCAAGACTGCAGGTTCCCCACCCTTGAATTGAGACAGAATATCATATCACCCCAAATAGCATGAGAGGCGATAAAACCTTTGAACTTGAGGTATCGATAGAACATACTAGTGAAGGTGTCCTATAGGAGGCTGGAGATGGTCTGTACTTAGGTACAGAAGATTGATATTGAAAGTCACCTGTATAGAGATATTATGTTGAATAACACAAATAAGTGACATTTCTGAAAGAGTGAAAAGGGCCAAAGACATTTCCTTTCAGAATACCCTTAGTGAGTTTTGAAGAGAATGATGGGCCAGGAAAGAAACAGAGCAAGCATGATTAGAGAGATAGGATGGAAACCAGGGAGGAAGGGGGAAACGTGATACTATCTCTGAAGGCAAGAGAAGAGAAAGATGAGAGTGGTTTCTTGTCAAAAGTTTCAATGATGTAAAAGAGGATGAAAACTGAAACAAAGGCCATTGAATTTGATGAACTTGGAGAGATTATTGATGACCTTAGGGAAATTATAATAGGAGGGAGTACATGGAAATCTAGTTGGAAAGGTTTGAGGAGAAAAAATCTTGAAGAGGTAAAGATATCATGTGAAGATATTTCCAAAAAATTCAGCAATAAAGGAGAGGGGAGAGATAGAATAGGAGGGAATACCTTTTCAGGATTAGATAGAACTCAGCATGTTTGCAGATATGAAGGAAACACTGGCAAAAGAAAGTTTACAATTTCAAGAGAGAGAGGATGACTGTTGAATCAAGGTTTCTGGTGAGAGGGAATGGTGTCAATGTTGCAAGCAGAATAACAACAACTAACATTTATATAGAACTTTAAGTTTATGAGTACGTTATGAAGTATTTTGCATATTACCCCATTTGATCCTCAGAACTCTGTGAAATGGATACTATTATCTTAATATTACAATGAGAAACCTGAGACTGAGAAAGGTTGAATGACTTGTCACAGTCACCCAGCTAGTAAGTATCTGAGGCAACATCTGAACTGAGGGGGTCCTTGATAAGATGTAAGAAGTATCTCTTCTTCTGTATGTGTGTGTTCGTCCTTTGTTGCCGAAGGAGACCATGCCATCAGAGAAATAATGACATGACTTGCACTTGACTTTGTTTTGAGTGAGGGAGGGCTCTTCAGGGCACCAGCCTCACTTCTCCTCCAGAGCTATCTGAATCAGTGACCAGATATTCATCAGGATGACTGGAGATGACCCAGGATGAGGCAATTGGGGTTGAGTGACTTGCCCAAGGTCACAAAACTAGTGAGTGTCAAGTGTCTGAGGTGAGATTTGAACTCAGGTCCTCCTGACTCCTGTACTGGTGCTCTATCCACTGCACTGCCCTAAAAGGAGGAAGAGGAGGAAGGTGGTGCAGAGAAGATTTGAATAACAAGTAAGGGACTTTAGGGGCTAACCTAGGATAGTTCCAGTCTTCTTTGTCAAGTATGGGATTCCTTTGAGAGCTGAGAGAGGAAATTATTTGGGGCCCTGTGAGGAATGAGAAAAGCAATCAATAAGGATAGAGCAAAAGGACTGTCAAATAGTAATGAGGGCCCCTAGCTGAAGTACCATTATAAGAGTCTCCTTTGGTTTATAAATGTGATGAAAAGTTGGAGAAGGATTTTTTGGGGGAATTATTGGACAAGTGTTAGAAAAGAGAGGAGACAGAAGAATGGTATCCCCTGTCTTTTAACAGCTTGTGTGTATGTGTAATAAAGAGATTGACTTTAGTAGAACTAAGTGAGCCATGAGCAAAAGAAGTCAGGGAAAGGTGGCAATATGGTGTACTATAACCTAGAGAAGTAATAGAAAGTGGAGCAGAGAAGCTATATTGGGTGGATTTTTCCTCTGCTGGTCATCAGATGGTGCTGTTGGACCAGGAGAGTCTGGTTGCTGTCAAAACAAACAGTATTATAAGCATGGCCTTTGAGAAGGGCAAGTGGTGATAATGTATGACCTGCAGTTTGTATTCAACCCCAAATTCTCAAGTCAGGACACCCTATCTTGAGGTGTTTCCACCTTGATTTTGTCACAAAAGAAAAGCAGCCTGTAAACACAGGTAAATTCCTGCTGAATTTATATACAGACACAAGAAAGTAACTGTTTTGACAACCATCATCGATTAATATTGAGAAAATAGGTATATGTGTATTTTTTCTGTTCTACCAGAAGAAAGCTTTATTATCATCATGGGACTCTAATGAGCCATTCTACTATGTTGCCTTCTACAAGTTAGTCTACTGCTGATTTGTTTCTAAAACAAATAGTTAATTCAAAGCTAACTGGATTTTTCTTTTTTTTTTTTTTTTAAGATGGTAGTTGCATATTTACTTCCCTCCAAAGGTTTTTTTATTCAGTCTCCCTAGCAACAGAGACATCTGCCTCTATTCTCTTAGTCATTAAATCCAAAGAAAGTAGCTGCTTCAAAAATAATAAAGGCAATTTCTGTGAATTGGGTAACTGTTAATTGTTGCCAAGAAATCTTAGTGAGATAATGAAGCATACAACAATCGACAAAGATCTTTTCATTGATGTATGGTCCTCCAGTTAGCCCATGCTGGTTAGTGAACATATACAGTACCATCGATGAATGACTGTGAGATTTACTATGAAACACAAATAGAAAAGTGATCCTGACTACTTCTAATTTTTTTCAGAAGTGTGCCTCATGAATTGATTTTTGATCATTTAGTGGCTAGTCATACCTTGTGAGACTCAAGGGTGGATTCATCAGTCATAATTCCTAAAAAAACCCAGAATTTGGGACATTCTCATTAAATATCAATGCAGTATTCTTTTTGTGGTATCAGAACACAATATATGGGTATTTTTTTGAGCTCCAGATTCTAAAAAAGAAGTCATGAAAATAGATAACATATTTAAAGATTTCAATGAGTTAGTTCTAAGATGCATATTGACACTTTGCTAAGATCCTCTCAGGCTCCTTCATGCTGAAGCCCCAATAAGCTTCCACAGTTACTTTGCAGATAAATACAAGCTATTTTCTCAGCACTCTCTGCTTTCCTGACAACCAAGAAAATGCATTCTATTAAACAGTACTCTTTATAAGAGGTCTATTGCAAATTGGGCACATGATTATTTTTGAAGTTATTATAAAACCTTTGGTAGCAGAAAGAGTAGACAGGAATGTAAAACTGTATCATTGCTATTAATATTGTTGTTACTTACGTACATTCTCTTTTAACTAAATATGGAAGTCACCATAATCTGATTTGGCTTCTTAAAATTTTTAATGGAAAAAATATTTCAAATGTAAAAAGGGAAGAAAAACTCCCTCCAGATTCACAATTAGAGCCTCTTTTTGAATCTAGGGATTTAAGTAAGTTCAGCTAGGTACTGTTTTTTTGTTTTTTGGTATTTTTTTAACTAGATCTGAGATTTCAGCTTTGATTAGTAAAGGATTTCCTCTACCACTCCAGGTCAGCTCTGGTTCTACAACTTAAAGAGATCACTGTGTGACACTTAGGGTCACACAGTATGTTTTGGAGGCTAGTGTAGAACCCAGATCTTCCTGACTCCCAGGTGGGCTTGTTATCCATCACACAATGTTGTCTCTCTGTGAACTTACAGGTTAATGCCCCTCTAGATAAAACAAATGCTCTGCATGCCCTCAGAGCTGATGAGAAAAGATTTGAATGTGAAGTAACATATCCTAGAGTATTTCTATTTCTGTCACCAGTGATTATTTTTACTTTGTATTGGTTTGGGAGTATGGAACAACAAGGATGTTTCCTGCATTGCAAGTGATACCGACTTCATGTAAAATTATATATTTGAAACACTGATAGTTAATGGTTAGGAAAGATGTTGGAATTAAAGCATGTGTATGTTTATGCGCACATATATGCACATGTATATTTAAGTCAAGCTTTTTAGTTTAGGAAATTTTGTGTTATTTATAAAGTATTTTGTCTTAAAATATTTTAAATACAAATAGTTCTAGTAAATGCTTATGAATATAGATGAATAAAATACATTATCTTTTGCAAATTACAGCTTTGTCTGCATAATTTTGCACCGTTAAGGTGACAAACTGTTAATTCCCTTTCAGGATGCTTCTTATATAGTGAAAGCGGGAGGAATTTTTCAAACAACCAAAAAGAAATGGAATGGGAGGTTTTTTTGGGGAGAGGCGACTTTTTATGAGAGTTTCAAAACATATTGTTAAGAAGGTACGTGGGGGTTCATATTTATCTTCTATCATTCTTAGCATTCTCTGAGGTTCCAGAAGCAAATATTGACTTTCCTGATTGAGTTTTGTTTATCAGTGCCTCATTGGATAGTCGATAATGAAAAGCTTGAATTCCATGCTGGTGGTAAATTTATAATTGTTGATGGGATATGTCTTTCTGCCACACACTTGAAGTCTAGGGAACAATGGTAGCCTCTAAACTTATCACAAACACAACAGTGGGCAACTTCACCACTATGGTCATAACATTTATGATGTATTTTTTAATAATATATTATATTATTATTAATAATAATATATATCATATTCAAGCACAGGCTTAGATGTCACTCCCATTAAAAAATCCCTGTAATTACAGAAAGAACCACTGAAGGACACTCCCCTTTCCTTATCACCATCCTTTCTCTCTGTGTGAATCCTTACTGTACAGCTCTTTATTTTTCATTTAGCTGATAGTATCAGATATTTATACAGCTCTTTACATTTTACAAAAATCTCACAGCCGTATGGAGTAGGAATATAGTTATAGGACAAGAGCATCACAAATTTAGAACTGGTAAAATATTTAGGGATGATATAATCTGCTTCATCTTACCAAAGAGGAAATTGAGGTCCAGATGAAATTGAATGACTTGTCTGATGTCATACAGATAGTAAAATAATCCGGGATTGAAACCTATATCAACTAACTCCAGAAACAGTATTCTTCCCATTATGCCACTCTGCCCCTCAGTTATTAATATTCTCATTTTGTAGAAAATAAAACTGAAGGTCTGAGAGGTTATAACTTGCTCAAGTTCACATGCATTTGGCAGATTCCCCTACGTAACCTGGGTTTACTGACCACAAATCCAGTGCTCTGTCAACTCTATTACAAGTGCCCCATCATCTCACAGGATAAGAGAGTCTCTGCTGAAATTTTGGGTTGAGGTATAAGATTTTAACTTAAAGTGCTTACATGCTCAACTTAACATTTAATGGAAAGTTATGATCACTGAAAATATCATAGGGAACCAGTATTAATATCACACTATGACATAAATCAGGTGAATGGGAAAAAAAAAGGGCTATGAGAACAGGTATTAATGTGGCTTCTAGAAAATGAGAACTCCAAGGTTGGGGGTGGGTACTGATGTGTGAGTTTAGATTATGTCATATTACTCTCTGTTCTGTCACTTAATAGCTATGTGGGCCTGGGCAAGTAATTTTCCCCTATCTGAACCATATTTTCCTCATCTGTAAAATGAGAGAACATAACCGAAATGATCTCTAAGTTTACCTTAATTTCTATGAATTTTTGCTTCTAGGAGGGGATAATTGTTAAGACAAGCTGTCAAAGGTCTTTGGGGAGCATTATACTATTTAAATTGGACTTAAACTAATAGCTTGGTCTCTTACCCAGGAAAAGTAGCCTTTTATATGAAGCTATTGGGTTAATTAATTTGATGCTGTTGCCTATAAACCAATCTTAGTTTGAACTGGTTGATCTCACTTTATTCCCTGCCACCCTCCCCCCACACCTTGACCCCCCAATCCACCCAACCAAAGCAATAATTGCTTTCCTTATTTGTTTGTGAGTCTGTGACAACCTCTGGTGTGGCTTAATTGGTTAGAGCAAAAATAAGATAAGCATTAAAATCCTGTTAATGTAATCAGTATGCAAGAATAGGCAAAGGAGGAATCCTAAATAATAATAATCAATATTTATATGGTTCTTTGTTTTTCTAGACATCTTACACATATCTCACTTAATGTGCTCCTACTGGAAGTTTTTGAGTATTTTGTTCCAACTCCATTTTCCCTATAAGTCCTGTGCTTTCTATTGATTGATTTGGTTTAGCTCAATGATTTAGAAAGGCATATATCATGTTGTAACAGAATTAGCCATACTGCTTTCTCCATAATACTCCCTCTGGTCTACTCTAATGACATCTCCTCTCCCTTCCGATTCACATATAGCATTTTTATTTTACATTTGATGGGATAAGGCAAACCATTTCTGAAATTTTATCTTGAAATCCCAGATTTCATATGTAATTTTAATAAATCATATAATTTAATTTATATATTTATATTTATATTTATATATTATATAATTTAATAAATCATACTTAATATTAATGGGCAAATTAGGATCACTAGTATGTTGGTTGTGTATAGTAGTTGGCAGTCCACCAACACTTCCTAGAACTACTCTGCTGGGTAGAATATAGTGGTAGGGCAGGAATAATATAATGAGGGTAGTTTCTATAAAGCTATATCTGATCAGAAAACCAAGTTTGGAATGAACAGAAAGAGCAGCAACCTTGGTGTTCGAAAGCCTTGGTTCCAGTTCTAGATTTGCCTTTAACTGGATTGTGACCTTGGGCAGGTTCACAGAGACATCACTTCAAACCTCCTCATTGTAAAATTGGGAAACCGAGGGGCAGAGAGACTGATTCACGGGGATGTGTTCCACTGGGCAGATATAGAGAAGAGCTAAATGTGTTCCTTGCAAGGTAAATTCTCTTAGCCAGATGATTTACAATGCCAAAGGAGATGCATGATAAGGAGGGAGAGGGAGTAGCTTAATCAAATTAGGCAAGGCTAATGCATTTCTTGTGGGCTAATGAATGTCTTTGCACCCTGGAATACTCTTTGAACTTATTGATGAAGATATAGTAAGTTCCAATTTAATCGCATCAATTCTACTGATTATTAGACCCCCAGAAATAACTCAGAAATTGAAAGCTAACATGAAGTGTGCTTAAACATGTTCATCACAGATACCTTTCCAACCTTCCTTAAGTGTTTTCACTTCTTCGAATGCCTGAAACCTGAAATTTGCAAATTATGTCAGTCAGTCAGGCATCAAGCATTTATAAAGTGCTTAGGTCTACATGTATCTTTCTCTCACAGATCAAATATTTAGCAAATTGAACTGTTTGAATGTGTTGCAGTGTTATGGTGGCAGAGGTAAGCTTGGAAGAAAATTCAAGGAAGAAGTTATATTTAATCTTGACACGAGCTTGTCATTTCTAAAAAGAATCTCATTTAACATGTGTAGACAGTGCTCAACCATATTGCAGCAGGGATTTGGGGAAAGGGTGTTATAATTTGAAAGGTGTTTGGTGCTTTTGTTGCTGTTGGTGTTTTTCATCTATCATGGTAAGAGTTATTTTTGTCCATGGTCAAGTCAGCCAGTCATGAAGGCTTACACACTTCAGAGAATTCTACATACCTTTCTGCTGGATTCAGACTTAACTGTCTGCTGCTTTGTGGTCCATCTGAATGCAGACTAACCCCTTTTCTGAAAGAGCTAACTATTGAAGGGATTGGCTATCTATCCACTGTCAGACATGTTTGGTATTCAGTGTCCTAAAGTCCAGTGAGGAAATGATGATATGAAATTATTTTTTAAGACATTGGGGCTACTCTGCTTTCTGTGTGGGGGGTAGTTTTTAGAAATCAGATGGTTAAAAACAAAGTATGGTAGAGAAACCAAGAGCCCATGGGATTGTGGCCAAGATTTTTCCCTCTATCGATATTGACATCACAAATATTTAATTGGCAAAAAAGTAAATATTCATAGGTTAATGTAGCATGTTGCTAGAGGATAATGAATGGCGTTCAGCCCTTACTACTGTTGCTTTGCTCCTGGAATGTAATTATTGTTGTAGAGACATTTGGAGATGGGCGTACTGCATCATCTCTTGGCACCTACCTGCAGGTAGTGCATGCACATGCACACACACACACACACACACGCACACACACAAAATGACTTTTGTTCATGATTTCATTTCTGGTGTTTTGATGCATTAATTAAATCAATCAGTTGTTTGTGTTTCCATGTACACAGAAGACTTAGATAGACTTCTATGTTAGGTAGGTAATAATATTGATGCATTAGAGAGGATTATAGAATCATAGACTTTTGGTGCTAGAAGGGATGCCAGAGGTCATCTAGCTAATCCATTATGACTCCAAAATGGGAATGAAAAGAATTTCTATTGTAAATCCTGCCTTGGGCCATCTGTGATTTTTATCTCCCTTAGTGTCTCACATTTTTTTAATCTACATATTTTTTTCTTTTTAAATATTACATGCATCTGAATTTTTTAAAAAAATCATAGGAAGAATATTCTTTGGTAGGAGTTGGGGGGAGCTATTGCTGATTAATTTTGGATCTTTGTGACCGATTTTAATTCTCAAGTGTTTGTCTTGCTTTCTTGAAGCTGTTTCTTAAAATTGTAGAGGTAGTACTTGCAAAATACAAGCCATATTTTTAAAAGTTTTTATTGTTCCTTTTGTCTTTATGCTACAATTTTTTTCCCTTAATTGTTCTTAAACCCTTCCATATAACAAGAAAAACATTTCTTTATAAGTATTATCAACAAACACAACCACTGTCTATGTGAGAATATATTATATTTCAGTTACAGTTCCCTACCTTTCTATCAAGAGGAGAGGCACGTTTTGCTGTTAGTTGTCTAGAACTAAGCTTGTTCATTATATTTTGTCAGTATTCGATTACTTTTTAGTCTTAATATTGTAGCCATTGTGTTCTGTTTTCTTCTCGCTGTATCACCTTGTGCAAGACTTGCCATGGGTCTCTGCATTCCTCATATTCATTGTTTCTTATAATGCAACAATATTTAAGTATAATAGTTTACCACAATTTGTCCAGCTAATGGACAGCTGTTTTGCTAACAGTTTTTGTTCCTATAAAGAGCGCTGCTATGATTTTGTTTTATATGTAGAACCTTTTTGTCATTGATTTCTGTATGTCCAGTAAAGGAATTACTGGGTCAGAGTATGAACAGTTTTGTCACTTTTCCTTGATAATTCCAAATTGTTCTTGGAACAAGATTAAACCAAGTGGCACAGTGTATAGAGAGCTTGAGCCTGGAGTCAGTAAGACCAGAGTTAAAATCTGGCTTCAAACACCGGCACCAGATATGTGAATGTGGTTGATTTACTTCACTTTTGTCTCTCTCGGTTTCCTCAACTGCAAAATGGGGTTAGTAATAGTACTTACCCACCAGGGTTATTGTGAGGATCAAATGAGATAATAATTTAAAGTGTTTAGCATAACATCTGGTACATATTGGTACTTAATAAATCCTTCTTCCCTTTCCTCTCTCCCTTTCCTTTTTCTCTTCCCCTCTTTCTTTCTCCTCTCTCCTCCCCTCCCTCCTTTCTTTCCTCCTTCCTTTCTTCCAATTTGGCCAATAGGATGTTAGTGGGTCAGTGCTGACTGCTTATATCACCTTTCCCAATTTCAGCATTATAATGTAAAAATCAGAAAAGAAAGTATATCTAAATGAAATTAATTATATGGTCACACTTTTTTTTACTGTCATAATAAAACTAATAACAAGATAGTGAGTTTAAAATTTTTGTGACATTAAATTTTGCTTTCATTTTCTTTTTTTTCTCCAAAGCATTTTATTCTCCCAAAACTTATTTGGAGTTATCATCATTGGCAGGTAGCAGTAAGCAAGATAGAAGATCCTAAAGATTTTCTGACCTCCAGGTTGAAATGAGATAAATGATTTGGTAAAGAAAACAAACCATTCCAGTCTGGTTAGAGTATATTATAACCATGTTGCAATACATTTCATTGCGACTGCTTCTTATCTGCACAAAAGTGTGCTTCTTTTCACAGGAAAGCATTGATCATCATGTATCTTTGCAAGGTCAGATAGATGTTTTCAGTTTGTGAATGTATAAGAAGGCCTCTAGATCCAAAATTTCAGTATTAGCATTTTGAATATACCATGTACTCTTTTTGTATTCCCTCTAGGGTCCTATTCATAAGTGCTGCTCTACTTGCTTATAGCTTTCTTCCTTATGTGTTATTGCTGCTGCAATAATCCTGGTTATACTGACCTTTTTCAACCAATCAGATGGTCAGATGACATTTATTAAGCACCTACTCTGTGTGAGGCATTATGCAAAGCATTGAAGGTGAAAATGAAATAATCCCTGCCCTTGAGGAATTTATATTTTGTCCTATCAGGAGAAACAACACACACATATATACACACATACATACATATATACATACACATATACATACACATTTACCTACATATACAAATCCAAATTAATATCAAGGGCCCTGGTATTTGGGGAACGGTGATGATCAACAAATGCTTTATATAAAAGGTAGGACCAGAGGTAACTTTTGAAAAGAGCTAGGGATCCAAGAAGCAGACATAAGAAATGGAGCACATTCCAGGTACGAGAAACAGCCTATACAAAGACATAGTTATAGTAATAGCCAGCATTTGTGTAGTACTCTAAAGTTTGCAGAGAACTTTACAAGTGTTGTCTCATGTGATCTTCACAACTACTTTAGGAAGTAGGGGCTATTTTTATTTCCATTTTATATTTGAGGAAACTGAGTTGTCTTGTTCAGTATCTGGCTACTGGACCCAGATGGCTCTGGAGGAGAAAGTAAGGCTGATGATCTTACCCAGCCCTCGCTCACTTAATTCCAATTCATTTGCATGTCATGGCATCATCTCCCTGATGTCATGATCCTCTTCGAGAATGAAGGACAAACCGCACACAACCTGTAAGTAGTCAGAGCTGCCTGAATGGGACCCAACTGGCCAGTTTCAGTTGGTCACCTGTTTCCTCTCCTCTTCACCTCTCTTATGTCGTGGTCCTCTTCAAGAATGAAGGACAAACCACAGTTGAGGAAACTGAAGCAGGCAGAAGTGAAGTGACTTGCTCAGAGTCACACAGCTAGTAAGTATCTGAGGCTGGATTTGAATTCAAATCTTCCTGACTATAGCACCAGTGCTCTGAGCACTGTGATGCCACCAGAGATGGGGGCTGGAATGATAGATATGATTTTTAACTCACTGAAGCTTTCTCTGATATATAATTAAAAATAATAGAAAGATCAATGAAAAGGGGAGAGATTAGCAAAGAAAGCAGATATCTAACAAAAGCATTTTGCATTAAAACGAAAAACAATACTCACACAAAGTTTTTTTAAGTTAGTAAAATGCCTTCTTCACCAAAAATTTGTGATGTAGATAAGACATATATTATTATCCCCATTTTGTAGATGAGGAAACTCAGGCTTGGAGAGGCTAAATATGTCCAGGGTCACAGTTAGTAAGAATCAGATACAGGATTTGAACCCAGGCCTCTTGTGATTCCAAATCCACAACTCTATTACTGAGCCATGCTTTTTCATATAGCATTTTGTTTGCATGTCTCCTACCCTTATGTACTATTTTTTCACCTAATATTGCTTCTACATTTGTGTCCTTTTATTGTACTGTAACTTTCAAGAAAGCCTTCTTCAGTTCTTCACCACTTGACATGATCCTCTTGGCCATTAAATAATTTTTGTTGTAGTTGTTCAGTTGTTTGTTGTGTCTGACTCCGTGACCCCATTGGGATTTTCTTGGCAAAGATACCGGAGTAGTTTGCCATTTCCTTCTCCAGCTCATTATTCAAAGTGTGGAGGATAGAAGGGTCACCTCAAAACCAGGAAGCCTTGAGTCCAAGTCCTACCGCTGATACATTCTGGTTTTGTGACTCTGAGGAAGTCCCAGGAGCTCTCAGTACCCTAGGATCTCTTTAAAGCTCATAGCTGCAAAAATGGTATATGCCTGCCTTAGTGGAGGCTCACAAGGGAATTCTGTAAGCTGGTGAAATCACAGGACCAGACCCTATCCCTAAGGATAGGGTACCTAAATGGCCATGAATCAGAAACACAAGGGGAAGAGCCATCTCTAACAACAATAACAAAAAAAACAACAAAAAAAACCCCAGGATTAATAGAATTATTTGTAAAGTGTGTAGTGTAAAAGACCCAGCATTCAGTGTTAAAAGTCCTTGCTTGGACACTTTCTCATTGTGTCACTGAAAACAAGTGATTTCCTCTTTGCCTTTCAATTTACTCATCTCTAGAATGGGAATAATAAAATTAGCTCTGTCTAATTCAGTGTTAATATGAAAGAAGTGATTTGTAACTTTAATCAAATAAATGAACATTTTTTTCTTTCAGATGTATGATGGTGCTTTTAAAAGTTTATGGTGATATGACAGGATTAGTTGAAAGAACGGTGAACACAAATTAAAGAAAATACTTGGCAGGGGGAGGGAATATGATAGCTGTCTTCAGATAGTTGAAAATCTGTATGCGGATTAGAGGTATATAGAAAAGAGCTCATTAGATGTATTATGTATAATTCAAGTGGATAGGAAGAGAAATGACAAGTAGACAGGTTTTAACTCAATATAAGGAAGACAGTGCTAGCAATCAGAATTGTCCAAACAGAGCTGTCCCAAAGGTGGTGAGTTCCGCATTTCTGGAGGTATTCAAACAGAGAAACTAGATAATGACTTGCTCAGAAATGGTATAGAAGTTATTCATGGATGACATAGGATTTTGACCTAAATGATCTCTAAGATCATTATATTTTATAGATTGTAAGTTCCTTGAGGTCAGGGATTGTTTCTGTCATATCTGTATCCCCGTCACTTAGGATATTGTCTGAGCATAGCAGGGTGTTGGATAAATGCCTTTTGATTGGCAGATTAAGGTCCCCTCTCTCTCTAAGACACAGTGATTTTTTCTGCCTCTCCTGAGGTGACCATAGTATCAATTTACAGTGTTGCTTAGTCATTGCCTTTTTTTTCTTCATACTAGTTATTTCTGGATATTTCTCCCTCCCTTTTTTCTTCCTCCCCCATCACAGTGAAGAAAGAAAATCAGTGAAGCAAAAACCAAAGCCATCTGGAGCACATCTGACACATTATACAAAATGTTCTATACCCGTGGTTCCCCACCTCCCTAAAGAATGATGGAAGGTGAATTCGCTTGATGATTCCTCAGGACGAGGATGGATCATTTCAGTTTGTTTATATTTTTTATAGTTTTGTTTTCCTTGTTCTGCTTGCTTCATTCTGCATTGGTTCATTTAAGTCTTCCCGTGTTTCTCTGATTCCTCATGTCTGTCATTTCTTATATTATAGGTCAATGACTTGTAAAAATATAAAAAAACAAAAAACAATCCAATATAAATCACCCAATAAATTATAGTTAATGTGTCTAGAACTGAACAGTCCATTTCACTCATATTTATGAAAGATACCATAACCTTCAGCAAGAATTGATTGTGTAGTGATCCACATCAATTGCTCTGACATCCAAAATGGACAGATTGGACTTGCCACATGGTCTATTCATCTTGTGCTGAGAGAAAAGGGCCTGTGTGTATCCTTCATTGTCATGGCTGTCTTTGGAGTCTATACCTACACTTTAGCACTCCCTTTTACCCTGCGTATCTAAGAGTATACCGTTCAGCAACTTAGAACAAAGTAGCCAAAAAAATCCAATACAGTTCTCTACCCCCTCATTCTCCAAATATGTGGCCTTTCATTTTTTAAAGCAATTTTAAATATACCCTTCACTCTACCTGCTTAAAAATGGCCCTACTCTTCCATTGTGCTCTTCAGCCAAACACATACTGTGTTTTTGGCCATTAGAGTGCTTTAATTACAGCTATTAGAGCAGGCATTCTAGCCTAATGACAGTGCCTGTTCCCTTGGTCATCGAGTAGCTAACTTGAAAGGGGGTGAGTGAGCCCTGCTGCTCGCACACCAAAGGCATCATTTCAGTGACTTTGCCAAGCTCAGTAATGTGATGAAGCGATGAATTTCTTTTCTGGCCCCAAACACTGGACACACAGTTGTCAACCTGGATTCAATGGACTCTGTTCCTGTTGTCACCAGTTAGTCCTACATGACAGCTTTGGGAGGCATAGTTTTTCCTGGTTCAGCAACATTGTTCATGCAGCCTGAAAGACCACTTTTGAATCTTCTCAATTCAACATTTCAGAGCACTGGCGCTTTGGCAATTGCCATTGTTTAACTAAAGACATAAGGAGAATTTGCAGTCAGAGTTGAATGTTTGCCTGCTTTCCCAAATATATGTACCATCTTTTTGAAACTTACTAATGAAACTACTTAGTATTTGAGAATAAAATATGAACTTTTGTCACATGCTGAACTTTCTTTTAAAGTGATAAAATGCTTTCCTTGTATATCTGTTATGAGCAGCAATCCAGAGAATTAATTCAGGCTATTTTCGGACCTATTTCAAACATTTTGATGAGTCAGAATCAGAGTCAGAGCAAATTGAACAGCATCTAAATACTACAAGGTGACACCAGATTCAACAGAAGTAGGAAAGGATTAAAAAGACAGTAATTGCAGTTCTTTATCTTTAATTAGTTCATATTGAGGGAAGTAATTCTGCAGTACAGGGGATATATGTTTAGGTATCACTTGCATCATTTGCGAATATATAATCCTAGGATCATCTTAGGATCTAGATTAAGAGCTGGAAGGAATCTGAGAAGCCATCATGTCGCATCTCTTTATTACATGGATAAGGAAATTCATGCTCAAAGGTGGGAATTGACTGGCTCAAGGTGACAGATCTTACATGGCAGAGCCAAGTTTGAAATCCAGGTTGGAATCTAGCATTCTCTTCCCTATACATCTTCCTACAATGTATAGATGGAGGTATGGGACAAATTTATGGAATCAGTAGTGAGAATGTGAAAATCCTGCATTTTTTATGTGAGTTTATAAAATAAGGCATTTTAAAAAGCCTTTGCTTTCATATTGTTATTGAAATAATTTTATGTCTGTTTGTTTGTTTTTTTACCTATGTGCACAACAATTAAAGCAACTAGCTTCCACAGTGGAAAGAGCACCAGGTCTGGAGTTAGAAAGACCTGGGTTCAAATCAGTCCTCAGACACTTTCTAGCTATATGACCCTGAGGAAGTCATTTAACCTGTTTGCCTCAACTTCATCACCTGTAAAACAGAAGTTGTAACAGCACCTACCTTCCAGGTTTATTGTTAGGATTCTGTGAGATAATAACTACACGTCAGTTTGCACAGTGACTGGCACATAGGAATACTACATAAATGCTAGCTTTTGTTTTTGTTATTATTTCTAGAATGGATTGGCTAGTATTTCTGAAGTACCTGTCCTGGGTGATGAAATAGGCATGTGGTGGGAGGCAAAGTTAAACAAAAGAATAAGCCTTGATCTCTGTCTTCAAAAGATTTCCATTAACCTAGCTGTGAAGACAAGATGAATATGAAGTACTTAGGAAATAGTAAAGAGTATCATGTATTCTCTCTGGACTTCAGCTTCCTATTCCATAAAATGAAGAGGCTGGGACTAGATGGTCTATATTTCTAAGGATCTGTGAACTTGAGTTGGGAAAAAAATGCATCTTCATTTCCCCTAACCTCTAATTGAAACTTGGCACTTCCTAAAATTATGAATTTTTTAAAAAGACATTATTCTGAGAAGGGATTCAGAGGCTGCACCAGACTGCCAAAGGGGTTCTGTGATACACAGAAAGGTTAAGAACCCCTGAACTAAGTGATATCTAACATCCCCTCTAGCTCTAACTCTATGATCCTGTAATTTTATCAAGTGCTGAATTATGTGGCACTAACTCTAAGTGTCATAGGAGATTAGAAAATATTGGTCAAGAACAAACCTCAAAACCTTAAAAAGCTTTAGAAATAATTTTATTGTGTCAGTTCAGAAGAGGAGAGTGCCGGTACAAGATGTGTTTCTCTTAATTCTTTGCTGTCTCACATTATATAGAGTTCAATCAAGGGATCCAGCACATTAATAGCTGCACATAGGCCATTTGCCTGAGATCTATATCAGCAAGTAAGAATAACTATTCAGTAAAATTTGGGCAAAGCCAAAACACAAGCTATTGGGGAACCCAAAGTACAAATTTTGGATGGACTCTTCTCCCAAAAAAAAGACCTGACAGCATATCTGAGGTCAGCCTGACCTCTATGGTAAACTTTGGATTTGACAATTTTCCAGCCACATAAAGGTAGGTCAAACAATATTAATAAATGCTAAGTACTAAAATATTTTCCCCACAAAAATAGATCTTTGGTATCTAATTAGCAATGGAAAACTTCATGTAGATTTGGTCACATATGAAAGGTTGTGTAGAATTTAGATATGAAGAACAGAAGAGAGGGAACTTCAGATGAAGACTTAGAGCCAAGAAATGAACTGTGTAAGACTGTAGGGAAATCCATCTGAATGTAGCATTCCATGTAGGGGAGTACTGGGAAATAGAGTTTGGGTAGAAACCAAATTGTTGGTTGTGTTTGTCCTTTGTTCTTGAAGAGGACCATGGCATCAAGATGATGACATGACTTGCAGTTGACTTTGATTTGAAGGAGGGAGGGCTGTGCAAGGTCACCAAACTCACTTTCTTCTCCTGAGCCATCTGGGTCCAGTGGCCTGATATTCATCAGGATGGCTGGAGATGGCCCAGGATGCAATGTGAGACCCTGGCCCTTTTAGGCTAAGGTCTTATCACATTCTCACTTTGAGTGAGATACACCTGTTAAATGTACAGGTTTCTTTAAGTAGTTAGTCAAGGGATGACTCCTTTAATAAAAAAAAAAAAATCAGACTGGGAGGAGAAGACCCTTAGGGAGAAACAACTACTATTTAGAGTCTATGAGCTCCAGAGTGAATTGGATTTAAGGTTTGAGCAAGAAATC
Organism: Notamacropus eugenii; assembly: GCF_028372415.1. Taxonomy (NCBI): domain Eukaryota; kingdom Metazoa; phylum Chordata; class Mammalia; order Diprotodontia; family Macropodidae; genus Notamacropus; species Notamacropus eugenii. Next base: position 398,133,001 of record NC_092872.1, read on the forward strand.
TAGCCAGTAAACCCAAGGGAAAAAAGGCAACTTTTGGCCATGGAAGTGTACCTTCCCCTGGGGAGGAGAGAAGAGAAGAGGAGAGGAGAGGAGAGAAGAGGGAAGGGAAAGGGAGAGGAAAGAAGCTGCTACTCACCCACAGGTTGTGTTTGTTGCTCAAGAAACCAAATTACAGTAGTAAGTAAAAGGCAAGCAGAGGAATATGGAGACTCTGTAGGTTCTTGAACAGAGATATGCCAATGATAACAACAATAGAAGTAATAGTATTAATTTACACTTCCAGTACATAGTGCTTGATACAAAGTACTTTGTAGACATTCTCATTTGGTCTTCACAATAATCCTGTGAGGTAGATTGTACAAGTAGTATGTGGCATGCATTCTACAGATCAGAGAAGTGAGAGGTTGAAAGGATCTTAGACATCACCTACTCATGGAACCATAGACTTTGAGCATAGGAAGACACTGAAGATGTCATTTAGCCTGGTCCTCTCATCTTACAAGTAAAGAAACTGAAGCCCAGAGAGATGAAGCAACATATGGGTAGATGGTATAATGGTTACAGCTCTGGACTTAGAGTCAGGAAAACCTGAGTTCAGATCTTGCCTCAGACACTTACCCTCAATGTGACCCTGGATAATTCACTGAGTCTCTTTCAGTCTAAGTTTCCTCATCTATAAAATGGTCATAAACAGGTTGTTGTAAGGATCAAATGATAAAACATCTGTAAAATGCTTTTCTCAGCTTTAAAACAAAATCTAAATATTTTTATTATTATATTCTTACAGTCACATAGTTTCTAAGTGGCAGGGATCCGACTTAAACCCAGGTCATTCTGACTAAACTTAGACACTTTTTTACACTTCTAGACCTATAATTTTTAACCTAGGACTGTTAA